>NC_086105.1:98499425-98840278 GCF_963921235.1 Mobula hypostoma | reverse complement strand
TTGTTGTATTTGTCAGAATGGTTTTCCAGGATTTTACAACAAAGGAGGACTTCTTCACTCTTTTGTAATTAAAGGAGAGAAGGAGAAGTGAGGATATTTACAATGAGTTTAAAAAACATATGTCTGTGAAAATGACATCCCCATTCATAAACTGGTGGCAATTACTACTGATGGGGCCCCAGCAATGCGTGGTGTGTGCATTGGTTTTATAGCACTGTACTGTAATGACCCTCATTTTCCCAGCTTCCTGGATTATCACTGTGTGATTCATCAGCAGGCCTTGGCTGGGAAGGCCATGGACTTTTCTCATGTAATGACTCTGGTGGTCAAACTGATAAACTTGATTCGAGCAAAAGCATTTCAGCACCGCTTATTCAAGGCGTTATTGGATGAGTTCGATGCCACTTACGGAGACATAATTCTTCATGCTGATGTTCGGTGGTTGAATCACGGCAAAGTGCTGCAATGATTTGTTGACTTGCTGCCTGAGATAAAGATTTTTCTGTCGACAAGAAACGAGGAGCACGAGGAACTCTCAGATGATGCATGGCTACTGGATTTAGGGTTTCTGATAGACCTAACGGCTAAATTAAATGCACTCAACAACAAGCTCATGGGAAAAGACCGACACCTGCTCCACATGATTCGCGCAGTAAATGGATTTAAGGCCAAGCTCAGTGTTTGGATTTCAAATTTAAAGAACGGGAGGCTGACACACTTTCGCAACTTGGAAAAAACATTACAGGCCATCATGGAAAAAAATGCTTTTCGCCCTGAGCAGCACTGTGCTTACCTAGACAAACTGGCAATAGAGTTCGATCAACACACATCAAAGTTGCTGGTGAACGCAGCAGGCCAGGCAGCATCTCTAGGAAGAGGTACAGTCGATGTTTCAGGTCGAGACCCTTTGTCCTGACGAAGGATCTTGGCCCGAAACGTCAACTGTACCTTTTCCTAGAGATGCTGCCTGGCCTGCTGCGTTCACCAGCAACTTTGATGTGTATTGCTTGAATTTCCAGCATCTGCAGAATTCCTCTTGTTTGCGTTAATAGAGCTCGATCGGCGTTTTGGGGAGTTAAACGTTATGAAAGATATTGCTGCATTTATTTCAAACCCATTTCTGCTGATCGATATAGAACAGATAGCAGCCAAATTCCAGCACATATTTGGTATGCCAAGTGATACTAAATTGGAAGCACAAACGGAAATTGATTTGTAAAATGACATCGAGCTTAAAGCAAGATCAAGGGACGGTGACTTTTGGGGGCTTGTCAGCAGGGAGAAGTTTCCTTATCTCACCACATGTGCACTAAAAGTCAGTGCCTACTTTGGGTCAACTTATCTGTGTGAAATTGCATTTTCACAGATGAAATTTATCAAATCTAAGTACAGGAGCTGACTTACTGACAGACACCTCACAGACTGTCTCACACTGTCTATCTGTAGTTACAAGTTAAGTTTCAGGGAACTAGCAGAAAGTATTCAGTCATCACACTGAGTGCAACAGTCAATTTTTATTCATTTGTTTTTCATGTTGAAATAAATTTAAATAATGAAACTTAGAATTAAAGGTGTGAAGTATTGTAATATTCTTAAAGAAAGACAGCTATGCCCTGTTTGATATGCTAGTTACAGTGTTTTCTTGTTTGAATTAATTTGAAAGTTTGACAAAAGCATTCAGATTATGAAGACACGCAGTCCTCTTTTATTGTCATTTAGTAATGCTTGCATCAAGAAATGATGCAATATTTTGTGTAATTCAAATACAATTAGCCCAAATAAAAGGACTCAAATTGGAAGTTCAATCTGAGCTGTTTTTTCACTAAATAATTTAGTAGGTAGATCTTGCCTTTCACTTAGGTCGAGGTAGGGGATCTTGGGTTTAAGAAGGTTGGTGACCACTAGAATATGGTGTTACGGTTAATGGGAAAGCGACAAGCTGCTAGACAGTAAGGGACAATCCAGACAAAGCAGATTATGAGGTCAAGAGTCTGTCCTATTTGTATTACTTGTAAGGTTCATTTTATAAGGAGGTTTACTCTCAAAGTTACCAGAGCTGCACCTACCCTGAGAGAGTCCGAGAGGCACTGTGGAGGAAGCTTTACTCCATACTCAAATGATCACAGACGAGGAGAAAGATAACATTAGTGTTATCATTCTGTACTGAAACCCCAGGACTGACACAGCACTCCATACGTAACACGTGTTGTATGTGCCCTAGGAAAACTTCATGTGGCAGCGTAGAGGGACCCTGATTTATTTAACCCTGTGATCTACATGTTTTCCCAACAAAGTGAGCTCTTGAGTTGAATCTTGTTGCTGAGCTCTATGCCTTCCTCAGTTCATTACATTAGTGTAGCCTTGACTACTTGTTGCTCGAGGGCTGCTTAACCCTGTTCCATGCCATTTCATTATTTTATTTAGTGGAAAGCAGGAGATAAAGGAGAGGAGACTGAAATCCCAACTTAACCAAGACAGATAAAGACTGAGAGAAGACAAGAGAAACCTTAATTAATCGGGGTCAAATTTTCAAGGGGGGGTGGCCTAAAATAGCCCCATCAACGCAATGGACACTAACCATCTTCTGCCTTTTTAGTTCTGCAACGAAAGAAATCAAAAATCAATGTACAATGTCAAGACTGCAGGCTACGTTGGAGGAGGGAAGGCTTCATGCTTACTTTTGCACAATGTGTGTTAGCACATTTATGCAACAGTATGATCTCATTGTTACAACAAGCAGCCAAGCCAATGTTTCTGTTGTCAACGACTTCAATCCTGGTCATCACAGTAAGTATCAATTTAAAGGGCTCAAGACTCAGTATTACCTAGAAACTTGTGTGTTCTGGATGGGCTCAACACAAGCTCCCCTTTGCTGAGACTTTCAGTTGTGCCCAAGGTAATAGTTAACAAACGACCAATGTTTGGAGTTTAAAATGTGCTGCTGCCTGGCTGTTCCTCACCAAGGCTGGGCTTAATATTTAGTAGTCATGGGCTTGGCCAAACTTGGCCGTGGCTTTGGGATGTCAGGGTCGGCACCTGTGGATGAGAAGAAAGGGAAGAGCCTGGGGCATGGGTTACAGTGGAAATTGAGATTGTGGGGGGGTGTGGTTTTAGGAGGGTCAGGATTAAGACTATGGGAAAATTGGGATAAGCAACGAGTCAGAGGTATGGGTGCTGACCCTTGTCCTGAAGTGAAGTGCACTCTTAAAAGAATTTCTGTGGCAAGATAGAAACATAGAAAACCTACAGCACAATACAGGCCCTTCGGCCCACAAAGCTGTGCCGAACATGTCCCTACCTTAGAACCAGCTAGGCTTTACCCATAGCCCTCTATTTTTCTAAGCTCCATGTAGCCATCCAGGAGTCTCTTAAAAGACCCTATTGTTTCTGCCTCCACCACCGCAGCCGGCAGGCGTAAACAACTTACCCCTGACATCTCCTCTGTACCTGTTTCCAAGCACCTTAAAACTATCCTCTCTTGTGATAGCCATTTCAGCCCTGGGAAAAAGTCTCTGACTATCCACACGGTCAATGCCTCTCATTATCTTGTACACCTCTATCAGGTCACCTCTCATCCTCCATCGCTCCAAGGAGAAAAGGCCGAGTTTATTCAACCTATTCTCCCCAATCCAGGCAACATCCTTGTAAATCTCCTCTGCACCCTTTCTATGGTTTCCACATCCTTCCTGTAGAGAGGCGATCAAAACTGAGCATGGTACTCCAAGTGGGGTCTGACCAGGGTCCTGTATAGCTGCAACATTACCTCTCGGCTCTTAAACTCAATCCTACAATTAATGAAGGCCAATGCATTGTATGCCTTCTTAACCACAGAGTCAACCTGCGAAGCAGCTTTGAGTGTCCGATGGACTTGGACCCCAAGATTACTCTGATCCTCCATACTGCCAAGAGTCTTACCATTAATGCTATATTCTGCCATCATATTTGACCTACCAAAATGAACCACCTCACACTTATCTGGGTTGAACTCCATCTGCCACTTCTCAGCCCAGTTTGCATCCTATCAGTATCCTGCTGTAACCTCTGACAGCCCTCCACACTATCCACAACACCCCCAACCTTTGTGTCATCAGCAAATTTACTAACCCATCCCTCCACTTCCTCATCCAGGTCATTTATAAAAATCACAAAGTGTAGGGGTCCCGGAACAGATCCCTGAGGCACACCACTGGTCACCAACCTCCATACAGAATATGACCCGTCTACAACCACTCTTTGCCTTCTCTGGGCAAGCCAATCCTGGATCCACAAAGCAATGTCCCCTTGGATCCCATGCCTCCTTACTTTCTCAATAGGCCTTGCATGGGGTACCTTATCAAATGCCTATCTTCTATCTTTCCGTTTAACTCTTAAACACTATTGTCGTTCAGTCCAGCTGAAGGCACCTTACCACTTATCTGTGACAAAGAACTCCACTGCCCAGATTGTTAACATCTCATGGAAGATCGATGATGGACGTTATCTCAAAGGTTGTCTGCAATATGAACTGCAATACTGGACCAAAGAGACAAGAGAGGTGGGTGAAACTGCACTCCCCCGACATTGGTGGCTCTCAGTGTATTGCAAGAACACCAACAATCTCCATCCCATAAAACAATCTCACAACTTCCAATGCAAGGCTGTAGAAAGATGTATAACCACCTTCTCCACCAAAGGAGAACAGTAACAGCAAAAGACATTACAGTGTTTGCACAATGTGTTGACAGTTTCTTCAACTTGAGTTCCTGTGAATGGATGTTTATTGGACCAGAGAGAGTTATTTGTCATGGTTCCCTGCTGGAATCTTGCAATTTGTAACATACATTAAAACTGGTAGAATTACAAACTTGGGAAGGGGCATCGAACTATGTGAAGGAGTGAAGAAGTAACAGACAGAGAATATTGACGAACAGCAGATGAACTTCAATGCAGTTCACCTGTGTGAGGGAAATTGTGTGAGTAGGAAGACTAAGGTGAGGCCTACTGAATGAGAAGCTGGCTTTCTGTGCTCCAGTAACTCTTGTGGCCGAGCATGTTTTATATCCATACTGATTAACTAATTCTAAGATCTAAAATTAACTAAGATCTGTACTAATCAGTAGGTAATTAACCCATCTCTGCAACTTTTGCAATGTCAACTGACAGAGGTCTCAACCGACAGCATTTCTGGATAACAGAAACTTGGCACTGCGTGAAATTCTTGGAACCCTCCGGTTTCTGTTTCCACAACTGTTACACCATAGTTAAAAAGAAGATAACCAGGATGCAAGTTGTGTAGCATGGCATTTTCTTTTCTGGTCAGCAGTGGGGTTGAACTGGAGGGTTCCAGCCTGCAATTCTGAAGTGGCGTGAGAGCAGAGTCTCTGAGAGGTGCAGTCTGTGTGGTATCCCTGTGCGAAGTCT
Source organism: Mobula hypostoma (assembly GCF_963921235.1). Taxonomy (NCBI): domain Eukaryota; kingdom Metazoa; phylum Chordata; class Chondrichthyes; order Myliobatiformes; family Myliobatidae; genus Mobula; species Mobula hypostoma. The sequence goes on along the minus strand of NC_086105.1, from coordinate 98,834,878 downwards.
GAACGTTCTCCCTACGTGGAGATTGCATGTTCTCCCTATGACTATGTGAAAAGGTCAGATGACAAGACCAGGGAGAACTGGCTAATTGCATTCACAATTGGCCTGATGATAGAAGATTGTTTCTCGGACTGGACACCCGTGACGAGAGGGATGCTTCGGGGTTTGATGCTGGTCCCTTCACTCTTTTGTCATCTACACTCAGTGATCACTCCATTAGGTACCTCTTGTATCTAATAAAGTGCACACTGAGCGTGTGTGTGTGTGGTCTTCTGCTGCAGTATCCCATCCACTTCAAGGATTGACATGCTGTGCATTCAGAGATGCTCTTCTGCACACCACTGGTTATTTGAGTTACTGTTTCCTTCCTGTCAGCTTGAACCAGTCTGGTCATTCTCCTCTGGCCTCTCTCAATAACAATTCATTTTTGCTCACAGAACTGCTCATTTGATTTGTTTTTGGTTGTGTATGCAAATCCCAGAAGATCAGCAGTTTCTGAGTTACTCAAACCACCCCATCTGGCACCAGTAATCATTCCATGATTGCATTTCTTCCCTGTTCTGATGATAGGTCTGAACAACAACTGGGGGCCCTGGTGGGGTAGTGGTTAGCATGACGCTATCACAGCTCAGAATATCAGAGTTTGGAGTTCAATTCCAGCATCCTTTGTAAGCAAGTTTATACGTCCCTTCTTGTGAGCTCCCTCTGGGTACTCTGGTTTCCTCGCACATTCCAAAGGTGTACCGGTTAGTAGGGTAGTTGGTCAATATAAGTTGTCCTGTGATGAGACTGGGGTTAAATTGTTGGGTTGCTGGGTGGCAAGGTTCGGTGAGCTGGAAAGGCCGGTTCCTCTCTGTAACGCTAAATAAACTGAACCTCTTGACCATGTCTGCATGCATTTATGCATTGAGTTGCTACCACATGTTTGGCTGATTAAATAATTACATTTAAGAACAGGTGTACATGTGTGCCTAATAAATTACCCACTGAGTGTCTAGCAACAATTTGTATAAGCATATACAACCATGGCTAATGAGTGGACAATGAAGAAGGTTATCAAAAATTGCTGGGGGATCTTGATCAGGCAAATAACTGGGCTGAGGAATGATAAATGGAGTTTAATTCAGCTAAGTGTGAGGCGTTGCAAGTTTTGGAAAGTGAAAACCAGGTAGAATTTTAACAAACAAGAGAAAATCTGCAGATGCTGGAGATCCGAGCAACACGCACAAAATGCTGGAGGAACTCAGCGGGCCAGACAGCATCTAGGAAACGACACTCACAACACGCTGGAGGAACCCAGCAGGTCGGGCAGCATCAGTGGAAAAGATCGGTCGACGTTTCAGGCCAGAACCCTTCGTCAGGACACATCTAGGAAACCAGTACAGTCGACGTTTTGGGCTGATGTTTGAGTTCCTCCAGCATTTTGTGTCTGTTGCTAGGATTTTAACAATGAACGTAGGGTCCTGGTGAGTGTTGTAGAACAGAGGAACCTTGGAGTACAAGTACATAGTTCCCTGAAAACGGAGTCACAGGTAGACAGGGTGGCAAAGAAGGCTTTTGGCATGCTGGAATTCATTAGACCATAACACCATAAGGCATTGGAGCAGAATTAGACTATTTGACCCATTGAGTCTGCTCTGCCATTCAATTATGGCTGATTTATTATCCCTCTCAATCCCATTCTTCTGCCTTCTCCCATAACTTTTGATGCCCTGATTGATCAAGAACTTATCAACTTCCACTTGAAATATACCCAATGACTTGGCCTCCACAGCTGTCTGTGGCAATGAATTCCACACATTCACTACCCTCTGGCTAAAGAAATTCCAGGTGACTACATTCACTTCTGCCCCCTTACACTATCAAATTTCTGGCTTACTTCTAGTGTCTTTCACAGTAAAAACTGATGCAAAATATTTATTTAGTTCATCCCCATTACTACCTCCCCAGCGTCGTTCCAGCATTTTAATCTCCACTCTCATTCCCCTTTTATTCTTTATATATCTGAAAAAGAAACTGTTGGTATCCTCTTTTATATTATTGACTTGCTTACCTTCATATTTCATCCTTTTTCTCCTTATGGCTTTTTAGCTGCCTTCTGTTGGTTTTTAAAAGGTTCCCAATCCTCTAGCTTCCCACTAATTTTTGCTATATTATATGCTCTCTCCTTAGCTTTTATGCTGTCTTTGACTTCCTTGTCAGCTACAGTTGCCTCGCTGTCCCTTTAGAATACTTCTTCATCTTTGGGATGTATTTTTCCTGTGTCTGCTGAATTACTTCTAGAAACACCAGACATTGCTATTCTGCCGCTATCCCTGCTAGTCTCCCCTTCCAATGAACTTTGTCCAGGTCCTCTCACATACCACTGTAATTCCCTTTACTCCATTGTAATACTGATACATCCAATGTTAGCTTCTCCCTCTCAAACTGCAGAGTGAATTCTATCATATTATGATCACTGGCTTCTAAAGGTTCCTTTACCTTAAGCTCCCTAATCAAATCTGGGTTATTACATAACACCCAATCCAGAATTTTGCCAATCCCCTAGTGTGCTCAACCACAGCTGCTGTAGAAAGACATCTCATAAACATTCTACAATTTCCCTCCCTTGAAATCAATGTGATTTTCCCAGTCTACTTGTATGTTGAAATCCCACATGATTATTGCAACACTGCCCTTTTGACGTACCTTTTTTATCTCCTGCTGTAATCTGTAGCCTACATCCTGGCTACTGTTTGGAGGCCTCTATGTATTTCCCATCAGAACTTTTTTGCCCTTGCAGTTTCTTAACTCTACCCACAAAGTTTCTAAATCTTGTGATCCTATGTCACCTCTCTCTAAGGGCTCGATTTCATTTTTAAACCACAGAGTCACGCCACCCCCTCTGCCTACCTGCTTGTCCTTTTGATACAATGGATGTTAGGTTCCCAACCATAACCTTCTTGCAGCCACATCTCAGTGATGCCTGCAATGTCATACCTGCCAATCTCTAACTGTGCTACGAGATCATCTACCTTATTCCATATACTGCGTGCATTCAAATATAATACCTTCAGTCTTGTATTCTTCACCCTTGATGATTTTGGTCCCCTATTACCCTTTACTCATCCCACTGACTGCAATTTTGCCCTGTCATCTGCCTGACCTTCTTCACAACATCACTGCACATTGCCTCTGCTTATATACCAACAGCCCTATCACTCCACTTCAAATCCCCCTGCTAAGCTGGTAGCAGACACCAACAGAACAACAAACTCATCCGTAAGGCCAGTGATGTTGTGGGGATGGAACTGGACTCTCTCACGGTGGTGTCTGAAAAGAGGATGCTGTCTAAGTTGAATGCTATTTTGGTTAATGTCTCCCTTCCACTACATAATGTACTGGGTGGGCACAGGAGTACATTCAGCCAGAGACTCATTCCACCGAGATGCAACACTGAGCGTCATAGGAAGTCATTCCTGCCTGTGGCCATCAAACTTTACAACTCCTCCCTTGGAGGGTCAGACACCCTGAGCCAATAGGCTGGTCCTGGACTTATTTCATAATTTACTGGCATAGTTTACATATTACTATTTAACTATTTATGGTTCTATTACTATTTATTATTTATCGTACAACTGTAACAAAAACCAATTTCCCCCAGGATCAATAAAGTATCACTATGACTATGAGTATGACTAAATTAGTTTAAGCACCTTCCTAACACCTCTAGCAAACCAGCCTACAAGGATTTTCATCCCCCTCGGGTTCAGGTGCAACCAATGATCTAGAAATTTGAAAACCTGTTCCCGCAAACAATTCTTCAGCCATGCATTCATCTGCCAAATCATCCTATTCCTACCCTCCCTGGCATGTGGCACAGGCAGCAATCCTGTAGGTCCTGCATTTCAGCTCTCTGCCTAACACCCTATATCTTCTCTTCGGGACCTCCTCCCTTTTCCTACCTATGCTGTTGGTACCAATACATACTCCAGAGGACTCAGCAGCACTCCGAAGGGTCTCGTCCCGAAACATCGACTGTACTTTTTTCTCCCATAGATGCTGCCTGGCCTGCTGAGTTCCTCCGCTATTTTATGTGCATTGCTCAGATTTCCAGCAGCTGCAGATTTCTTCTTGTTTGTGGTTTGAATCCCATCCAGACGTCTCTTTCATATCCACAGAATCTGCAGTCTGCTCCTCTAATTATGGAATCCCCTATCACTAATACACTCCTCTTCTCCCCACTTCCCTTCTGAGCCACAGGGCCAGACTCAGTGCCCGAGATCTGATCGTCGCGGCTTCCATCTGGTAAGTTGACCCCTCCTACAGTATCCAAAAAGTTATACTTATTATTAAGGGGACAGCTACAGGGGTACTCTGCACTGGCCGCCTACTTCCTTTTCCTCTCCTATTGGTCACCCAGCTACCTGCCTCCTGTAACTTAGGGGCGACTACATCTCCGCATCTCCTGTCAAGCACTTCCTCATTCTCCCCAATGAGCCAAAGGTCATCGAGCTGCGGCTCCTGTTCCTTAATGTCGTCTCTAAGGAGCTGCAGCTCGGTGCACTTCACGCAGATGTAGTCATCTGGGAAAGTGGAAGTGTCCCAGAATTCCCACATCTCACACCAAGAACATACCAATACCTTCAGTCCCATTCTCAGTGCACTAGCTATATGCTAACGGGGGGACAACTTACTAGAAAATTACTTGGAACCTCTGCCTGTTCTTGCCCAAGCCTGTTGAGCCAAAGCCAGTCCACTCCAACACTGCCCACTCCAACAATGGCTGCTCTGTTTACACCTCCTTTCTTTTTTTATTGGCCCCGTGCTGTTTGCAGCTCACCGAAAAAGAGCTGAAAAGCATCAGGGCTCTTTTTAAACCCCGCATTAGTCAGGCAAATTAACAAGAGAGATGAGTGGTAATGTTGTGGTTGAACAGGATGTTGGTGAGGCCACTTTTGGAGTGCTCTATTCCTTTTTGGTTGCCCTGCTATAGCCAGGATGTTATTAAACTGGGGAAAAACTGCAGAAGAGGTTTCCAAGGTTGTTGCCAGGATTCAGGCACTGAGTCATAGGGAAAGGTTGGGCAGACTAATGTTTATTCCTTAGTGTAGAAGAGAGTGAGGGCATCTCATAAAGATTTAAGAGGAATTTGAGGAGTAATTTTTGTTCTCAAAGGGTGGGGTCTACAGTATGTGGAAACTGCTGCCAGTAGAAATGATTCAGGCAGGCACGATCACAAACTTAAAAAGACATTTCAAAAGGTATGTGGATCGGAAAGCTTTAGAAGGTTATAGGCCAAAATGCTGGCAAATGAAACTTAGCTTTTGTTGAGTATAAACCAGTTGGGTTGAAGGGCCTGTATCTACATTGTGACTCTGTGACTAGAACAAACAAATCCTTTCAGTCAGTAAAGCAATAATATTTGATAGCTTCAGGTTCAGTATCATGTCGTGTGGATCTGGCGGTCTGCACAGTATGAGAGCTAAGGGTCGCCAAGAACTGTGCTGGTGGTTGGAATAGAGAGGCTGGATTAGCTCCTCACTCCTCCCCCTTCATTCACAACATTCAGCTTGTTAGGGACACACAGCTCGGATCACAAATCAGTCTTTAGCAGACCCGACTACAAGTGCTCCCTCTCTTCCACCCTGACTGCCCATTTTCTCCTAGAGCGGTTGCTGCAAATAAATAATGTTTCTTAAAATGCAGCCATAACAGCACTCGTCACTACCACCATCCCCCCCTCCCCGCCTCACCCCAGCTCGCGGACCAAACTAGATCCCCAGGATCTCACACAGCAGAGCCCCCCATCTCTAATCTGCATTGCCTGCCTGATCGTCACTCCCAATGCTTTGCTGGTTCACCCCATCCCACAGACATCCCTGGGTATCTGTCCAACCAACTCTTTTAATTACTATCGCTGAACCCTCTCCCCTCTGCAACCCTGTCTGTGACTCTCCCACCCTGGTTCTGAACTATTTATTGTTGTTGTTGAGTGCCATTGAGTTGCCATCGACTCATGGCGACCCTATGGATTTTCAAGGGTTTTAAAGGCAAGATTGCCAGGCCTTTCTTTCATACAGATACTGCTGCTACTCAGGTTGGGACCCAGCTGGATTCGAACTCCGGACCTTCTGTCTCGAAGTCCAGTGCTCATGCCACTACACCACCGGCCGGCCCAAACTACTTATGAATCCCCTTTTAATTTCTGCTGCTCCTGGGCTGATGCTTATGTTGTGGGTTTATCACATTGCGTCACCTGAAAAGGCAGATATATTGTCCCATCCTATCTGAGCAACAGATGCCACATCACAAGATATTTTACTGGAATTTAAACAAAACTATCTTGTGACACAGCATACCCTGATGAAATTTCTCTCTATTTGCTGCAGGTGGTGAAATGGCAATACAGTCTGATGCCAAATGTGTGTGGTGAGACCGTTAATGGCCAGGGCTGAAACCTTTTCCTGACTGCTCTCTCTTGCCAGAGAGATGCTGTATACCAACTGAGGTCCCTTGCAGTCTGTCTGCTTGGAGAAATTTATTCTTTAGTTTAATCACTAACCTTGAATAGTCCCCTACTAATGAACTTGCACATGAAAACACAACCTTGGAGCAAGTGTATGTCACATGGCCTTGCAAACCTACTCAATTTTTAGTAAGGCCATGGTTGATTTGATAGTAAACTGATCTTCATGTTCCATCCACCCACAGTAACCTTTTACCTCCTTGCTTAGCGAGTATTGATCTAGTTCTGTGTTAAAGATATTCAAACACTCTGTTTCCGCTGCTCTTTAAGGAATATTTCAGACACTCACAACCCTCTCTGAAAGAACAACCCTTATTTTTAAACAGTTACCACAAATTCTGGATTCTCCCACAAGAGGACACACCTCCGCATCCACCCTCTCCAGCCCTCTCCGATCTTATACAGCCAGTGGCCATTTTATTGGGTAGCTCCTATACCTAATAAAGTGGACACTGAATGTGTGTTCGTGGTCTTCTGCTGTTGTAGTCTTTCCACTTCAAGAATCGAGATGTTGTGCTTTGATAAGTGCTCTTCTGCACATCACTGTAGTAACGCATGGTTATTTGAGTTACTGTCAGCTTGAACCAGTCTTGCTATTCTCCTTTGACCTTTCTCATTAACAAGGCATTTTCGCCGACAGAACCACTGCTCACTGGACAACTTTTGTTTTCTGTTGTGTCTGAAAATCCCAGGAAATCAACAGTTTCCAAGATTCCAAACCACCTCATCTGGTACCAACAATCATTCCACAGTCAAAGTCGCTAAAATCACATCTTTTCCCCATTCTGATGCTTGGTCTGATCAGTAACTGTACCTCTTGACCATGTCTGCATGCTTTTATGCCCTGAGTTACTGTAACATGATTGGCTGATTAGATATTTGCATTAACAAGCAGGTGTTTCTAATAAAGTGGTCACTGAGTGTGTGTTTCTATCAAGTACCTCTCTCTCTTCTAATCCCCATGGATACAAGTCAAGTCCAGCTGAAGGGTCTCGTCCCGAAACATCGACTGTACTTTTTTCTATAGACACTGCCTGGCCTACTGAGTTCCTCCAGCACTTTGTGCGTGTTGCTTGAATTTCTAGCATCTGCAAATTTTCCCTTGTTTCCCTCACAAGATAACTTGTTTATCTGTCTATTTCAAAAATTAGTCTAGTTCACCTTCTCTGACTGCTTCTAACGCAATAACATACTTCCTTTAGTAAAGTGAGCAACACTGCACGCTGTGGTTGCCTCCATAGGTCGGGACATAAAAACTAAAGTTGAAAGGTAATGTTAAACTTTACAAAACACTGGCTTATGCTGTGCTTGAAGTAATGTGAGCATTTCTGGTTGCCACATGATGAGAAAGATGGAGTTACACTGCCAATCACACTCTGTAAGCTTTCCTAATTACCTTTGACACTTTACAGACAAGCCTTTTTATGCATAATGAACTGGGAAACACCGATTGTTTCTCATCTCAGACCACTTTGATAAAGTGCTTCTTTTTATGTTTCCAAGTGACGTGGCTAATGTCTCACATTACATTCTATGCTCTCTCATTTAACCTGCTCATATCCCCCTTGTAGCCTCCTCATGCTCTCTGCACAATTCACCTTCATGTCATCAGCAAATTTATCAACCAAGACTTCAGTACCTTCATCCAGACTATTTATATAAATTGTATAAATTGAGTTTCAAGCATCATTCTCAGCAGCACATCACTCTTAACATCTTGCCTTATTCTCCTCACTTTGCCCCAAGACATGATTGGTCAGGAGAAAGTAGCAGGAAACATCTGCATTCTTTTCCTTTTATTTTTCAAGATGTGACTTTTATTGTTCAATTTCCTGTCATAGTTGTTAGTATACCAGGCTGAATATATTTCTCTCTCTCTGACACCTTACCCTACCCCCATGTTATAGAAGATCACAGCTGTGAAAACTAAGCAGTTATTGTGGGTGAGAAATTGTAAGGTTTGTTGTGCAAAGATTCAGAAGAGTAAAGATGGAGTCTGGGTAGAAGGAGGGCACCTGATCTTTGTTAACCTTTTCCTCCCAGATGTTGCACGGTTTGGACAGCCTCCATTTTGAAGAAGGAGGCCAGCAGAGGTAACAGAGAGAGATGGAGGAATGGGCAAGGGACTGAGGAGTTGCTCAAAGGATGTGAGTCAGGGGAGGGATGGAGGAAATCAAGTCCATAGCTAAGCAAGGGACAGGTGAAGATCAAGTGGTTAGAGAGAAGCAGAGGGATGAGGGACAGAAGAAACTAATGAGGAATGGTGAGGGGAGTGAGGGACTGGAAAGGCGCAAGGATGTGGAGGTGAGGGATAATATTGTTTCAACTTCTTTTACTTCCTACACGGTGAATTACCTAACACAGTTTTTACTAGCTAGAGAAGGAAATAACTGAAGGGACTTCCCCTTCAATCAGAACTTTACTTGTTGAAGATCAGAGACCTGAGTTCCTTACTCTCTCAACACTTTTTCATATTAAACTGTTTCTGCCAGCTGCTCGCCCAGTTATTCTCGTTGGTTTGAATCTTTGTGAATCTGGCTAGTTCCTGTACCAGATTTACCTCACACTTGATGATTTTGGTTGGAATATCTTCCTGTCAGACATAAACGTTGATGTCTCATGGCATTGAGCAAAGAAAATTAGGAGCAAGCACAGTCTGCAAGTGAAACAACATAAGAAGAAGACCAGGGAATGGGAGGACAATGTTCAGACTAGAAAATGCAGAAACAACCATGCATTAACAAACACATTTTGACAAAGCTAGAAAAGCAGATATCAGGACAGATGATCAAGACTTGCACATGGTTTTTAATAAGTATATTAAACTAGTTTCCAATGTAATATCCTTCACTTTGAAATATCCTAAACTCCTGTAATGTTTAAGCTTCAAGATTCAAGGTTCAAGGAACATTTATTATCAGAGTATGTTGCAGTATACAACCCTGAGATTCGTCTTCTCCAGATAGCCACAAAACCAAAAACAGCATGGAAGCCATTCAAAGTAAAACATCATCCCCCCATGTGTAAAAAAAAATCAAATTGCACAAATGTCAACAAGAACATCAACCCCCTCTCCCTCCCATGAGCAATTATTCTCAATCAAATTTACTCACCTAGTTTTAGTGTTATAGATACATTTCAGAAACTGGCTTTTCAGCCCATCAAATCTGTATCGACATCAAGCATCCGTATGGGAGGTTGATGGTTTTCATATCCCTTTGTCCAGCAGGTCCTGGCCCTGAATTGAAGAGGCCCATGACTCTCCCTTGAAGATATTTTTGATGCCCATAGCCCATATCTTTTTCATGGCTAATTAACTGGTATCTCTGCGTTCCACTTTCTAAAACAAGGCCAACTATTCATTTGCCGTTCTATAGAATCAGCATGGAAGTTCACCATAACTTCAGAATATAATCACTGCTGATTTTTATTGCAAACATAATTCACTACTGTACATCACAGTGACTGACAACAAATTCTACTTGTCACTTGTTAAAGCATTCCCCTCCCTGGACCAGTACCCACCACACCCTCGCACCCTCGCCTGGCCTCATGCACATCAAGTACTAGTGTGTCCATGTAAACCTGCAACACAACCTATAAACCTCCAGCAATGACAGTGTGCTCTGAAAGCCACATTCAGATAGTTTTCCATTCTGTACTCTATTTTATATCCTGTTTCAATCTCATTTCCCCTGTAGGATGCAAAGGTGAAAAAGGTGCTGAACGATATCCGACATTTGGTCATTCAGAAATCTGAACTGAAGCCAGACTCTGAGTATAGAGTTCGAGTTCATGGAAAACCCTGCGAAGACCAATATTATCGGGGAACCTGGAGCAAATGGAGTGCAGAACTAAAATGGAAAACTGATCCTGGCAAGTATATTGTTACTAGAACATTTTTGGAAGATTATTTGACAGGTATTTCTCCTTGAGTATCTTGCTTTCCTATATCTTCCCTCCTCATTTTGACTCACTTTCTCTTAGTATTTACCTCTCTTGCTCCATTCTCTTCCTCTTGCTCTCTCATCCCCTTTGGCTTTTTGTTTCTGTGTTGTACCTTCCTGGAATTGTTGGATGGAACTGTAGAGAGAGCTCTAACGTACTGTCCTGGAAGTGTTGGATAGAGAGAACTCTAGCATGCTACCTTGAAAGTATTTGATGGGACAATGAGAGAATTCGATGAAGTACTCGATATGTAACTTGCCTTGTAGCTCCCCTAGGAGAGTTTGACCTTCTCAGTACAGCAGAGAGGGTTTGATGGGACAGTGCAAGGGAAGATTCACTTGGAGATAGGACACAGTGGGCAGAGCCACAGCTTCAGAGGGGAGGGTACAATCCTGCCTTGCACCATCAGTGTGGAGTTTGCACGTTCTCCCTCTGGCCATGTGGGTTTCCTCCAGGTTTTCTCCAAGGGCAGCACAGTAGTGCAATGGTTAGTACAATCTCTTTACAGTGCCAGTAATCATCAACTGGGGTTCAATTCAGTGAGGAGCTTGTACGTTCTCCCTGTGACTGCATGGGTTCCCTCCGGGTGCTCTGGTTTCCTCCCACAGTCTGTCAAAAAGCTGAGGGGCCAGATAAGAAGTGCGTCCAGCCCCCTAGTCTGTTAACTTCGATGTGATGTCCTGCAAGAAGTCCAGCGTGCAAAGAGAGGTCAGGTGTGCAGATGCTGATCGGCGCAGCAATTTCTAATAGGACCGTTGGATAGCTGTCAGGCAACGAGATCATGGCTGCTATGGATGAGAAAGAGGCCATAAGGAAGTGGGAGAGAGATCCCACAATCACTAAGGGCTGTGCATATCCTGGTTAATAGGATATCCTGGAATCCTGGTGATCCTCAGGGTCCACCATCTGTGGAGATGGTTTGTACCCTCTTTCAGGAATGCAACACTGAGAGCAAATTCATGTCCTTCCAAGATATGTCTCAGAGAACTCTACACCCTGCAGAGTGTAGACCTTCAGAGAATGGTGTATTTTATGTGGAGATTCAAGTTCTGAAGTCAAGATGCCGTTCACTGCTAAGGCCAAAGCAAGTCATCAGGCGAATGGGAGCAGGGGTTCATTAATCTTCGTGTTAATATCAGCATTAGTGGGCTTGATCAATAGAGAACGAGGGATTTTATGCATCATATACTTCTTGCAAAAAAACATTTACTGAGAGAAAATTCTCACCATTCACAAAAAACTTCTCATTGAGCAGCTGGAAATGGATCCTGCTGAGGAAATGATCTGAGATCCTTGTAAGAGCCATTATGGGCATCTGCAGTCAGTCAATGCATGCTTGATTCCAGGGGAAATGAGGAAAGATAGTAAATTCCAGTGTCTGAGATGCCACCTGATCATCAGTGAAATCGAAGCAGATGGAAGGACCTCGCTACCAGTATAGTGCCTGGGTTATGACCCTGATGCAGAGATCTGCCAGCCCTTCTTGGAACGATCCTGTGGAGAGGTAGCTGAGGGTCACCGCGACCGTGAATATAAAGATGATAAAGTGCGCGCGCATCAGGCGCAAGAACTCAGTTGAAGTCCTTAGACCATAAGGACATAAAATATAGGCGCAGAATTAGGCTATTTGGTCCATCAAGTCTGCTCCACCATTCAATCATGGCTGATTTTTTTTCAACTACATTCTCCTGCCTTCTGCACGTAACTCTTAACTTCTTTGCCAATCAAGAACCTACCAATTTCTGCCCAGTGCACCCAGTTATTTAGCTTCCATAGTCCTCTGTCACAATGAATTCCACAGATCCATTAACTTCTGGCTGAAGAAATTCCTGCTCATCTCATTTATAAAGGGACATCCCTTTATTCTGAGACCCTTGGTTCCCGGACTGTACTGTTAAAGGGAACTCTCCAGTGGGCTTTGGACCATCTGGACAACACCAATACATCCGTCAGGCTGCTGCTTATCGACTTTAGCTCAATGTTCAACACCATCACCCTCTCAGTACTAGCAAACAAGCTTCAGATCCTGGGCTTGTACCTCCCTCTATAATTGGCTTCTTGACACCTTCATCAGGAGACCACAGTCAGTACAGAGTGGTGATAACATCTCCTTCTTGCAGACAACGAAAATAAGTTCCCCTCAGGATGTGTGCTTAGCCCTCTCTCTATACTCAAGACTGTGTAGCTAGTCACAGCTCGAACACTATCTACACATTTGCTGATGACACCCACTGTTATAGGCAGAATATCAGATGGGACAAAGACGAGTGAAATTTTAAAAAAAGGAATGAAATACATAGGTTTGTTGAGTGGTGTCACAAAAACAAACTTGCAATCAGCGCGAACAAGATCAAACAATGATTTGTGGACTTCAGGAAGAGGAAGTCGGAAGAACTTTGACCAATCCTTATTGAGAGATCAGTAGTGGAAAGGGAGAGCATTTTCAAAGTGTGGATGTCAACATCTCAGATTTATGAAGAGCTAAATAGATTAATGCAATCATGATGAAGGCAAGTCGGCAGCTATACTTCATTAAATGAGATTTTGTGTATCACCAAGGACCCTAGCAACGTTCTACAGGTGAACCATGGAGAACATTCTGATGGGTTACATCACCATCCGCTGTAGAAGCACCAATGCCTACGATCAGTCAGGCCCAACATGGGTACAAGTACCTCCACCATTGTGACATCTTCAAAAGGTGAAGCAATGTCCTTTGTTAAAGACTGTCACCATCCGGGACATGCCCTCTGCTCATTACTACCATTTGGGAGGAGGTACAGGAGCCTGAAGACCCACAGTAGGATCGTTGTGAGAGTTGTTATGAGCATGGGGTGTCAGTCAAAGCCTGCTTGTACCCAAGGGAAATAAGGTTTCTGTTTTAGAAACAGCTTCTTCTCCTTTGCCACCAGATTTCTGAATGGTCTATGAATCCATGAACATGACATTACTATTCCTTTTTCACACTGTTTATCTATTGTAACTTGTCATAATTGGTTATGCTTGTACTGTACTGCTGGCACAAAACAACAAGTCTCACAACTAACGTCAGTGACAATAAACCTGAAACTGATTCTGATCCTCTGAGAACCTCCACCTCCTTCCAAACTCCGCTGAGCACAGGCCCAGACTCGCCCAGCGCTTACCATGTGTTAAACATATGTTCCTTCTGCAGAATGTCAATGATGGCAGTCTAGAAGACCCTGAACTTGCTGATCAGAGAAGTCCAAGTAGATCACGATAGTTTGAAGACTCTTGTGGAGCAGGCTCTTAGAGGACGAGCCAGTTTTTGTCACCAGTCCTGAAGTCCTGACTCATCCTAACAGTATGGCATCCATACTGATGCCTCTAGCAATGCAGTGCATCGCATTAAGTGTAAGACCCATTCTCTTATATATTTCACTGAATAAGCTGATGGCAGTTTGGAGTTCTGCTTCCAAATGTGCACATTAAATTGAATTGAGTTGAACTGAACTGACTATATTTCTTACATCCTTCACATACATGAGGAGTAAAAATCTTTACGTTACGTCTCCATCTAAATGTGCAATGTGCAATCATAGTAATTTATAACAACTTATAATAAATAGAACAGTCAGTGTAACATAGAAATACACTCAAATCAGCGTGAGTTAATCAGTCTGATGGCCTGGTGGAAGAAGCTGTCCCAGAGCCTGTTGGTCCTGGCTTTTATGCTGCGGTACCATTTCTTGGATGGTAGAAGCTGTAGATTGTGGTTGGGGTGACTTGGGTCCCCATTGATCCTATGGACCATTTTTACAAACCTGTCTTTGTAAATGTCCTGAATCATGGGAAGTTCGCAACTACAGATGCGCTGGGCTGTCCGCACCACTCTCTGCAGAGCCCTGCAATCGAGGGAAGTACAGTTCCCATACCAGGCAGTGATGCAGCCAGTCAGGATGCTCTCCATTGTGCCCTGTAGAAAGTGCTTAGGATTTGGGGACCAGACCAAACTTATGCAAATATTGACTTTGTACTGTGGCTTGGCTACTAAGGCTGAAGTGATTTGGGTCCTGGCGTGTAGGTTCAACATTAGTCCTGTAGACTGGTTCCATGCTCATTACAAGTGAGGTGTTGTAATGCAATGAGAAAGTGTATTGGGACATTGAAACCCACACTTGACACCGCTCTTTACTGAGATTGGTTCTTTGATGTTTGGGTCATGGATTGCATTCCATTGTGAATCAAACATAAGATGGGGAATACTTTTTGGAATTTAAGAAGGGTTACTCCACAACCCCTTCCAATTGGAGTCAAGGGATTTAGTGAGGTTAAGAAAGGCTGTACACTGTTGCTGCCCTTTGCAGTCCTCTTGGTTATTGCACACTGTAAATTTTGCCCGCTGTGCCTCTTGTGGATGTAATGCACTCTGCAGATGAGGGAATACCTCCCCAGCCACTGGAAAGAGGAGGGCTGAGGGGGTCCCGGGGCGATTTCCCCTGTAGCAGACAGCAGAGAGACACTGCTGTAAGCACTTCATTTGGACCTATCTTTCTTGAAGATGGTCATGATTACTGCCTCTCTGAGGTCTCCAGCTTTTCCTCCTCTTCACAGGTGCAGAGAACTGATTGTTGGCGGGAAACAGAAAGGCGACTGTGTGACCATGAAAGAGATGCCTGGATGGTGTGTTGCCTTCGGGGCACCAGGGTGAAGGATATCTCAGAGTGGCTCCAGAACATTTTCAAGGGGGAGGGTGAGCAGCCAGACGTCATGGCACACCCCACCGTTGGCATACTGTGGGGAGAAGTGGGCAGAAATCCTGTGCAATGAGTATGGGCAGTTGGGAAAGAGACTGAAATGCAGGACCTCAAAGGTAGTAATCTTTCCATTACTCCCAGTGCCACGTGCTAGTCATGGTAGGAGTAGAAAGACAAAACAGGTGAATGGCTGGGGAACTGGTGCAGGGGGACAGAGTTTAGGATTCTTAAGTCATTGGAACCTCCTCTGGGGCAGAATTGACTCTACAAGAGGGACAGGTTACATCTTAACTGGAGGGGCATCAATATTCTGGCTAACATACACAAAATGCTTGAGGAGCTCAGCAGGCCAGGCAACATCTATGGAAAAGAGTACAGTCGACGTTTCGGCCTGAAGTACTTAACCAGCCCTGCCAAGGAATTTCAGCCTGAAACGGCAACTGTACTCTTGCCCATAGATGCTGCCTGGCCTGCTGAGTTCCTCCAGCATTTTGTGTGTGTGTTGCTCGGATTTCCGGCACCTGCAGACTTTCTCTTGTTTGTCAATATTCTGGCTGGGAGGTTTGCTGGTGCTGCTCAGGAGGTTTAAACTAGCCTGGCAGGGGTATTCAGAGCACCAGATTGATCAGGAGGTGTAGGATTGAAAAGAAAGTCGATGTCATGACCAGTTAGGAAAAGTAATAGAGACCAAGGGCCAGTCAGGTTGAAGTGTGGGCATTTTAAAGCTGTGAGTAAGGGTGATAAATATTGAATGTGGATCCGCACATGGAGCTATGACGTTGTGGCCGTAACAGACTTGGTTGAGAGAAGTACAGGACTGGATGCTTAACGTTCCAGGTTCTTGATGTTTTGGAAAGGATAAAGAAGGAGGTAAAGTGGGGGTGTTGCACTATTAATCAAGGACTACATGGGTAGAACTGAAAAATAAGCTAAGTGCAATCACACCGAGGGCCAATGGCCGCTAGGGCATCAAGGAACAGATATCCAGGCAGATTAGGGAACAGTGTAAAAACAACAGGGTGACTTCAATTTCCCTTATAAAGACTGGAACCTCCTTAGTGCAAGGGCTTTGGACAGGGCAGAATTTGTTATGTGCTTCCAGGAGCCTTGTTTAAATCAACACGAAGATAGTTCAACAAGAAGTGGGCCTATACTGGACCTAGTGTTGGGTAATGATACTGGCCAGGTAACTGATCTTTCAGTAGGTGAGCCACTGGAGAAACTCTGGTTACTACTCCTTAAGTCTTAAAGTAACTAGATAAGGATAAGTCTGGAGCTTGCTCCTTAAATTGGAGCAGGGAAAATGATGAGAGTATTAGGCAGAAACTAGATGAAACAGCTGTTTTTCTGCAAGTCTACATGTGGCTTGTGGAAGATGTGGAGAACTCTTTGAGGAGATTACAAGTAGGATTGATAAAGGAGATGCTGTGGATGTTGTATATTTGGGGTTTCAGAAGGCCTTTGACAAGATGCCACACATGAAGCCGCTAACCAAGTTAAGAGCCCATGGTATTACAGGAAAGTTACTAACATGGCTAGAGCATTGGCTGATTGGTAGGAGGCAGCGAGTGGGATGTCTGAACTTCGATGTCCAAAAAGAGTACTTTGCATCAGTACTCACCAAGGAGAAGGATGTGGAGAATAGGAAGATCAGTGTGGAGTGTGCTAATATGCTAGGGCATTTCGAGATAAAGAAGAAGGTTGTATTGGGATTCTTAAAGAATATTAAGGTGGATAAGTTCCCAGGGCCTGATGGATACACCCCAGGTTATGGAGAGAGATAAAAGATGAGATTTCTGCAGCTTTGATCAATCTCTTCTTGTCATCTCTAGACAAGGTGCCAAAGCACAGGCAAATAGCTAATGTTCAAGAAAAGAAATAGGCATAATCCTGGAAACTATAGACTAGTGAATCTCACATCAATGGTAGGGAAGATACTAGAGAGAATGCTTAGAGATCATATTTACAAGTTTTTGGAAAATTGTGGTCTAGTTAGGGACAGTCAGCATGGCTTTATGTAGGTCAAATCGAGTTTTACTAACTTGATTGAGTTTTTTGGTGAGGTAATGAAGATGGTTGATGAAAATAGAGCTACAGCTGTTGTCTATATGGATTTTAGTAAGGTGCTTGACAAGGTCCCTCATGGGAGGCTCCAAAAGTCTAAGATGTATGGGATCGACAGCGAATTGGCTGTTTGGATTCAGAATGGACTTATCCAAAGAAGACAGAGGATAGTGATCGATAGGACTTTCTCTGGTTGGGGGTTCATTTTTTGTGGTGTTCCGCAACGATCAATACCGGGACCACAGCTGTTTAATGACGTGGATGAAAACGTAGATGGGTGGGTTAGTAAGTTTGCAGGTAATATGAAGATTGATGGTGTTATGGATAGCGTAGAATGCAGGCAAAGGATATGGCAGGATATCGATTAGTCGCAGATATGGGTGAAAAAATGGCAGGTAGAGTTTAACCTGGCCAAATATGAAGACTATAAGACAATAAGATTTTAAGGCCATATGAGTGACTAAAAGAGACTGTTAATGACTGGATCCATAACGGAGCTGATATGCAGAAGGACCTTGGGGCCAAGTTCATTGCTTGGGGTCAGTTTAGGAGCCTGATGGTCGTAGGTTTAGATGATGGTGCATTTCGTTACAGCAGCATCTCTGGGATCAACCAAAGATGTTATTGTCCTTTTTAAAAGCATATTTCTTATGATCACAAGACCCTGCTGGTGTCATGGTCTGGTTCGTGAAGTCCGCATTCCGGTTCACAGTCTGGTCCATCGACCTTTGTTCCAGGTTTTCCTGTATACCCTGTTTCTGTTCCTGTTGAGCTCTAATTGAGGCAGCTGATGCTCGTTGGGGCTGGCTGCATAAATACCTTCAGAGACCAGGGCGTGGCTGCTGGACTGTTCTTGTCCTTACTCTTTGTATCCCTTCCCCTGTCTTCTGTTTCCTCGCCTGTAGCCTTGCCTTGTCTTGCTGGTAACTCTCGCTTCGTCTCGCCTGAAGTCTTGTCCTGGAGCCACCCTGTACCTAGCTCCCTTCCTGTCCCTTGCCTCTGCTGGGTAAGTCAGGCCATCTTGCTGTTACCCTGCAGTTGGTTCTGTCCCTTCCTGTCCCTTGCCTCCATTGGGTAAGTCAGGCCGTATTGCCGTTACCCTACGGTTGGTTCTGTCCCTTCCTGCCCCTTGCCTCCGTCGGGTAAGACAGGCCATCTTTCCGTTACCCTGCGGTTGGTTCTGTCTCTTCCTGTCCCTTGCCTCTGTCGGGTGGAGATCCGTGCCCTGCCTGGGTGATCCGTGCCCTGCCCAGGAGTACCGCGCTCTGCCCAGGAGGAGCTTCAAGACCCCAAGCCTCAAGCCTCTAGTCTCCAGATTCGCCTCAAGTCTCTAGCCAAGCCTTGCCCCAAGCCAAGCTTCAAGACCCCAAGCCTCAAGTCTCTGGTCTCCAGCCTCGCCTCAAGTCTCTGGTCTCCAGCCTCGTCCTGCCTGTCAGCCAAGTCATGCCCTTGCCTAGTTCTGGGGTCCGAGCCAGAGGCAAGACCCAGGTTCTGGGTCCTTTTCCAGTCTCTGGCTCGACGTCCAAGCCCGGGCTCCTAGTCCTTGTCCAGTCCTGTTCTGGGTTCCTGGTTTTCGTGTCCATGTCCTTGCCCTCGCCCTGTATCCTAGTTCTGTCCCTAGTACTTCAGTGTCTGTGTCTTGCACTTAGATCCGTTCCCAGCCACCTCCTTATGACAGCTGGACATTAGGAACTTAAAGTCCTGCAGGTCTGACCCATCAGCAAGTTGCTCATTGGTGGAGAAACTGATGGAGCTGGACCTGGTGTGGATCGTGTTGCTGCCTGCGTCAGCCAGCGTCAGTGCACAAAGATGGTGTGCAGTCTAACAGCAAGTGATCATCATAGCTGCTTTCCTTGTGATCACAAGACCCCATTGGACATTGTTAATGTGGAATGCTGCAAGTCCAATTCAATGATTTATTGGCAGACGGCGGGGGAGTTGTGTGACCTCAGCTGCTTTGAAGACTAGGCCTTAAGCCATGGTGTTGCCTGTTTACTGCTGCCCGGGAGAGAGGTGTCAAAGTCAGTTCGCTCCACCAGAGGCAAACTTTCATGGACTCAGATTCTTGGACTATATTTTTTTGTGTGTGACTGTAGTTTACTGATATCTTAGATGTGCTTGCTATCTTGTATGTGCTATACGTGCCTTGTGCTGAGTTTGACTGTTGGTACTGTGTTTTGCAGTTTGGTCCCGGGGCAATGTAATTTGGTTCAGCTATATTCATAGGTACTCATGTATGGTTGAATGACAATTAAAGTGAACTATCTCCCTGAAAGGGGCTACACAGGTTGATAGGGGATAAAGAAGGCACATGGCATACTTGCCTTTATTAAAAAAAAGGATTGAGTTCAGAATTCAGGAAGCTATGTTGCAGCTTAATAAAACTCTACATTTGGAGTATTGCATTTAATTCTGGTAGCTCCCTTAAAGAAGGATATCAAGGCTTTGGGGGTGGTGCAGAAAAGGTTTACCAGGATGCTGCCTGGATTAGTGCTGTGTACTATAAGGAGGGTTTGGACAAACTTGGGTTGTTTTTTTCTGGAGTGGAAGAGGCTATGGGCAGATCTGATGGAGTTTTATCAGATTATGAGAGACATCGGTGGATGGGACAGCCAGCCAATATCTTCATTCCAGGCTTGAAATGAATTACACAGAGAGCGGAGGGTGCCTGGAAGACACAGCCTTTGGTGGGGGAGGTGATGGGGATAATATGATAGAGGAATTCAAGAGAATCTTAGATAGGTATATGAATGAGCAGGAAATTAAATTAAATAGACATTGTGCAGGCAGAAGTGATTAGTTTAGTTGGGCATTTGATTACTAAATTAGCTAGTAACTTCCAAAAATGCCATCCCCTTTTCTCAGTTCCTGGTCTCTGCTGCATCTGCTCTCAGGATGAGGCTTTTCATTCCAGAACAACTGGGATGTCCTCCTTCTTCAAAGAAAGGGGTTTCCCTTTCTCCACCATCAATTCTGCCCTCACCCGTATCTCTTCCACTTTGCACACGCCTGCCCTCACTCCATCCTCCCGGCACCCCACCAGCCATCGGTTCCTCTTGTCCTCACCCTGCCTCCACGTCCAGCACGTAATTCTCCATAACTTCTCCCATCTCCAATGGGATCCCACCACTGATCACATCTTTCCCTCCCCCCATCCCCCACTTCCCTTTTTCCATGGGGATCGCTCCGTGCGACTCCCTTGTCTACTCGCCCCTCCCTACTGATCTGCCTCCTGGCACCTATCCTTGCACATGGAACAAGTGCCATACCTGCCCCTACACCTCCTCCCTCACTACCATTGGGGTCCCAAACAGCCTTTCCAGGTGAGGTGACACTTCACCTGTGAGTCTGTTTGGGGGTCATATGCTGTGCCCGGTGCTCCCAGTGTGACCTGTATATCGGTGAGACCTGACGTAGATTGGGAGACCACTTTGTCGAGCACCTTCGCTCCATCAGCCACAAAAAGCGGATTTCCTGGCAGCCACCCATTTCAATTCCAACTTCCTATTCCCATTCCGACATGTCAGTCCTGCCGGCATGAGGCCATAGTCATGTTGAAAGAGGAACACTCTATATCCGTCTGCATAGCCACCAATGTGATGGCATGAACATCTCCTATCAGCTTCCCCCTTTTCCAGCCCTGTATCTCTTTCACCCATCAACTTCCCAGCTCTTCACTTCACCCATCCCATGGTTTCCCTATCATCACCCCCCCCCACCTTCTGCTTCTTCTCCCTGCTCCCCACGTGCTCGGCCTGAAACATCAACTGTTTACCCTTTTCCATGGCTGCTGCGTGACCTGCTGAGTTCCTCCAGCCTTTTGTGTGTGGTGCTTTGGATTTTCAGCATTTGTAGATTTTCTTGTGTTTGTGATTTACAAAGTTGGTTAGCTGTGTGTCAATGCACTCTACTACTCTATGTTCCATGTTCTACGACTGAAGTTGGATTCAGTGGCAGAAACTTCTTGTAGTTGTGTATATTGAACTTTGGCAGAGATACTGTCTACTTCTGGGCCCTTAATGGTCAGGAGTGGTGAGGGAGTTAGTTTGAACAGAGATTGAATAAAGGTCCCACATCAAGGGCAGAGTCACAGTTATGGAGTTCTTCGAGATGTTCGGTCCTGTAGGTATTTTCCTCCTCTCTGTCTTGGATGAGTTCACTTCTATTCTTGTCTCTTGATAAAGGTAAGCTAGAACATTGAACATAGAACAATACAGCACAGGTAGAGGCCATTCAGCCCACAATGTTGCGCTGAACCAGCTGAAAACCACCCCCAAACACTAATCCCTCCTACCTACATGATGACCATATCCCTCCATCTCCCTTACATCCATGTGCCTGTCCAAACATCTCTTTAAAACCTCTAATGTATTTGCCTTTACCGCCACACCAGGCATCCACCACGCTCTGAGTAAAAAACATACCCTTCCCTTCCCTTTTGAATCTACCCCCACTCACCTTCAGTGGATGCCCTCTGGTATTAGACAGTTCAACCCTTGGAAACAGATACTCCCTGTCCACTCTATCTTATATACCTCTATCAGATCTCCCCTCAGTCTTCACTGCTCTGGAGAAAACAACACAAGTTTATCCAGCCTCTAAACTAGGCAGCTTGTTTGTAAACCTCCTCTGCACCCTCTCCAAAGCCTCAACATCCTTCCTACAGTGGGGTGACCAGAACTGTATGCAATACTCCAGACGTGGCCCAACCAGAGTTTTATAAAGTTGCAGTATAATCTGACTTTTCAACTCAATGCTTTGACCAATAAAAGCAGGCATTCCATAAGTCTTCTTAAGCACTTTATCAACCTATGTTCTTCAATGCTTAGGCCGGAGATGGCTTTTAGGCAGTGCTGAAGAATCCATCGGTTTTTTGGCGGAGCTTCCTTCAGTGTCCCTGTCCACCTCTGTTCTTCTATTCTTCAGTGTCCATGTCCACCTCTGTTCTTCCATTCTTCAGTGTCCCTGTCCACCTCTGTTCTTGAGGTCACGTGTTTTTGTGCTGGAACTTGCCCTGCACGTATCTCTTTCATTCCCCCTGAGGAGCGGTGGTTTCCAGTCCAGGAACTCCTTGTATTTGTAGTCCACCTCTTGGTCGCTGCATTGAATCTCTTCTAGTTCTTCTTGCTGGAGAATCCAAGAGGCAGTAGACAGCGTGCATATATAGTGTGCTTCAGAGTAGTCCAGGCCAACAACTTAAGCTCCTTTGACCTACGCATGTTAAGTCACTCCCTCTTTATTTAATTAAGCTGCTGAAGGACGTTGCTGTAGCGGGTCAGTCAGCATCAGTGGAGGCAGAGAGAAGGCACACTTTTCATGTCGAGACCCAATGAATTCCTCCAGCAGTTTGCTTTTTCTGTTCCAGATTCCAGTGACTACAAGCTCTCTATTCATCAGATACTGTGAACACAACCTCTGTGTTACAGCCTTCATCTGCTGCCTCTACACAATGACATTTGGGAAAAGTTGAGCATCTTCCTTTCATTTCTTTCATTTTGTTTGCTCGACTTTACGCTTGTTTCTACGAGTGTGGTCAGTGTGGTTTTTTTACTCTGCATCTGGGTGGTGTGGTGTTGCATCGGGTAGTGCTGCTGTCTCACAGGTTCAGTGACCTGGGCTCCATCCTGATCTCCAGGCTGTACAGAGTTTGTGTTTTCTCTCCGTGTCCACGTGGGTTTTCTCCCACATCCCAAATTCTTTCGAGCTTGGCCGCTGATTTTCCATTGTAAATGGCCGCTAGAGCCCGGTGTAGCCAGGTGGCTGGAGAATTGGGACGAGAGGAAAGACAGTTGTTGAAGGGAATAAGGTGGAGGAAAGGCGTTGATAAGTTTCCTCTGACAACTGGCATCAATATGAAGAGCTGAATCAGTGGTTCCCAAAGGAAGCGCTTTGCCCCTGCCCCAGGGGGCAGTGGAAGTTTCGAAAGGTTGATGGAGGCAGCTGAGGGATTACAGCCTTAAATTAAGAAATTTGAAGATGGTGTTACCAAACATATTCAATGGCTCACTGGTAGTTCAAAGGGCAAGGAATATGACTAAAAACATTACTAATGACACCTTTTCTGAAGTAAATTGTGGTCAACTATCACCGCAAACAATGAAGGAACAACACACACAAAATGCTGGAGGAACTCAGCAGGCCAGGGAGCATCGATGGGGAAAGTGCAGTCGGTGAAGGAAGAGGCAAGTGGTGACAAAGCTGATTTAAAGGATGGCCGGTGCCGGTGCATGGCAAAGCCGAAGCACAATGTGTTCACGGGGCCGCAGACAGAGTTGGTATCGCAGCCGGAGTTGCAGTGAGCGAGTTGGAGAGGAGTCAATGAGGAGCAGCCCACCTAACCCGGGTGCGAGGATGGATTGGCCCAAGCACCGAGCCGAGAACGGCTTGGTGAGGTCGAGAATGGCTTCGGGCTGGGCGGCCCGGAGCGTGTCGCTATGCTGAGGCCCGGGTCCTAGAGCGAGGCTCCGCTCAGTACTTGGACAATTTAAACACTGGTCCGGATAGACCGGAAAGCCCGAGTGTCGGGCTGGTTTCGCTCGCTCTCCCGCAATGTTCATTGAATGAAGTAGAAGATAGTTGACTACTAATGTATGCTCTAAAATTGCTGATGAAAGTTATTTTTACTCTAATTAAATAAAGAAATAATTTTATTTGTAGCTTTAAATAGATTTGAATACTTTTGCAATTATTTGTCACTGCTTTGAATTTGCAGTTTCTATTTTCTTTCACAGTGCATCATAAATAGCAATTCTTTATACGTTTTATGTAGTGGCTGCAAAGGGAGAGGGGGTACTGAGGATGTGGTCCAAGCCAAGGGAGAGGTAACCCAAAAAAGCTTGGGGACCACTGAGTGAAATAAACTGCAATAAGTCATGAGATATTATGACACTCTCCTACCTACAGCAGCAGCCAAATAACATAAGTTTCCTACCATTGTGGTAAAAATATTTATTTCCCTTTTCAATGTAATCTTTAGTTTACTCCAGAGCAGTATGTTTTGCTGCCGGTCTCCTGTGCACAGAGTTACATCGAATAACTGGTTTCACTCGCGAGTGCAGAATGTTTTTTTCTTGCAAGTTGCATTGTTTAAGCAGTTTTCAATGTCCCCTCATTGCCCCCCCCCACTTCTGATGAGAAGCTATCTCTGAATCTCTGTGCCTGCCTTCCCTTTAGCATGTAACAGTGCGTCGTCATAATTAGCCTTGCAATAAATGCTTCAGTTTGGCTGCATACTCGACCACTGTTTTGTGTGTTTTTTTTAGATTATGAAGACATGCAGTCCTCTTTTATTGTCATTTAGTAATGCATGCATTAAGAAATGATACAATATTTCCTCCGGTGTGATTATCACAAAACACAAGACAGACCAAGACTGAAAAAACTAACAAAACCACATAATTATAACATATAGTTGCAACAGTGCAACAATACCATAACTTGATGAAGTCCATGAGCACAGTAAAAAGTTCAAAGTCTCTCAAATGTCCCACATCTCACGCAGACGGGAGAAGGAAGAAAAACTCTTCCTGCCATACCCGAACACAGTCCAACTCTGAGTCATCCGAAAACTTCGAGCCTCCGATCAGCTCTCCGACACCGAGTACTGAGCGCCATCTCTGTCTGAACGATTCGACCTCAATCTCGGTCGCCAACAGCAGGCAAAGCCGGGGATTTTGAGGCCTTCCCACTGGAAGATTCCTGACTGTGCAGTGACAACAGCAGCGAATTGGCGTTTCAGAAATTTCTCCAGGTGTTCCTCTGTGCTTTCACGTCTGTCTCCATCAAATCAGAATTGTCCACGGCCCCTATTTAATGGATACGACATCATTTTTCACCGGAGGGCTGCGCACGCACGGCGTGCTGCTCTCTCTCCTCCGGCCGATTTAAACACTTCGGAGAGAAATTTCAGATTATTACTTATGATATTAAATTTATGATTCCAACTTCAACTTTCAAATATAACCATTAACCTTCACACTGTTTTGAAGAGGCCCATTCTGCACTGTATCTCAATAATAATAATAATAATAATAATAATAACACTCATTTCTCAATTGCTAGGAACATTCGGTCTATTCTAGTGGTGTTTAGTATTGTGGCTTTCTGAAGATAACATAATATTGCTGTGCAGGCCTAATTGTTTATCACGATTGCGTAGTGACTTTGGGATGATACCATTTGTAGATATTTCTATTAGGATAATGTATACCCTGTTCATATTCCAAAGTCTTTCAATTTCCTTTTTTAATTCAGCACATTCCTGGTGTTTTCACTTATTGATTTCTGTATATTGTGTGTGTTTGGAATGGCTATATCTGTTATGTAAGATAGTGTTCATCCTGTATTAACAACAATAATTGCGAATCAAACTTAAGCATTTGTGCGATCTGGCGTGGCTTAGGATTGAAGTGATTCAACAATAAACCCAGCAATTCTTTGAACTTGTCACTACTGGGTTGCTAGTGCCTCAGTAGGTTTGCTTTACGTGGAGGCTCTCACCACACTATTAGGATAGATCACTCTTTATTTCCACCAATGATGTTGTTTACAACAAAGAAATGTGCTACGAACCCACAATATTTCACTCATGTTTGGGTCTGAGTATCAAATACTGACAATGAGCTATTTTCATTCCCTTCTTATTCCCTTTTATGAAGAAAAGCAGATGTTTGTCACACTTCCCTTTTCTCTCACTGATTCCGTTTAAAAGAGTTTCTTTTTTTCCTACCAGATCAGGAACAATATGCTTGCTGATGACATGTCAGATTTTAACTTACAAAACTAATAGAGGTTCCATTTTATTTTAATCAAACACATCATAAGCTCAAATCAATCAAATGCCATTTGCCAAAGACTGAAACACTGACTGAAGGCGATATAGTTTCTGCTGGCTTGCTGGAGAACTGACATATATAGCTCAATAAATATAATGCATTACCCACCTACTCTTGCAGTGATTGTTGGGACAGTGTGAAAGTTAATGGTTATATTTGAAAGTTGAAGTTGGAAGTATAAATTTAATATCATAAAGTAATTATCTGAAATTTCTCTCAGAAGTGTTTAAACAACACACTAGCCATGACCAAATTCAGAGTTTGAAGAAAGACATGAAAACAGCACCCAGGTACAATTTCCACAGTGCATATCGGAATCCTGATGTGGTCTTGTGAATTGGTCCTCTGATATTCCACAATAATAATTGTAGTTAATTTTCTTCTTTATTCAAAGCTTCAAGACTGTCACAAAAAAACAACTTGCTGTTCGTTGTGTTTGTTCCACTCCTGTTGGCAATCTTCATTTTCATGTCCCTGTACTTCAAGCTGCCATCGCGGTGAGTTCCTCCCTTGAATAACAGTTCTGGTGACATCAGATATGGTTGTGGCCTCGCCCGGTGTGACAGGAGCTGGTGCCAGTCTTCCACAGAGTTTCTGTAAATGGTGACACTTTTCCTGGGTGTCACTGGTGTGGGTGGTGGTCTTTTGACAGGGTCACTGGATCTGGTGAGAGTCTCTGCCAGTGTTCCTGTAAATAGTAAGTGAATCCCAGTGTCACTGAACCATTGATAATCTGCCCTAGGCTACCCCACTGTCACTGGAGCTGGTGATCATTTCCACCAGTGTCTCTGAAACTGGTGACTATCTCCCCCAGTGTCTCTGAAACTGGTGACTATATCCCCCAGTGTCTCTGTTACTGGTGACTATCTCCCCCAGTGTCTCTGAAATTGGTGAATATCTCCCCCAGTGTCTCTGTTACTGGTGACTATCTCCCCCAGTGTCTCTGTTACTGGTGACTATCTCCCCAGTGTCTCTGTTACTGATGACTATCTCCCCCAGTGTCTCTGTTACTGGTGACTATCTCCCCCAGTGTCTCTGTTACTGGTGAGAATGGATCCCGTACTTCAATAACTCCTTTGTGTTCCATCCGCATCGGTTCTTTTGCACCCCACTTGCTTCGCTGACTCTGATGCTCCATTTGGAGGAATCCCACGTGGTGTCAGGACTGCCTTACAGGCAGTGGCAGGCATTGAACCTGGGTTGTCTGTACTGTTAAGTGTTCTGCTCACCCCCACACCACCCTGCTGCCCATGAATCCTTTTGATTTACCTGAGAGAGCAGACGATGCCCTGGGTTAACACCTCACCTGAGAGACATCCCCTCTGATATTTCAGCAGCCCTCGAAGCTCCCGCTCCTTCAGTACAGCTCTGTACTTGGAGGGAAATTTGAGTGAAATAGTCTTTGATTCAGCTGCTTTAAAGTATACTTTGTCTGAATGCTAACATCTGCTGTGATTTCTGCCCCTTTCTAGTGTTGTCAGTAAAGTGTGGGTTCACATTCCCAACCCAGCCTCCTACTTCCAGCCTCTCTACAATCAACACAACGGAAACTTCAAGGTAGTGCTCTGGAGTGGACACAGCTTGCCCCGGTTCCCTAAAGCTTCCTGGGACATTGATTCCTACCGAGGGGACAGGGAGGAGCCAATCTCCGCATCCTCACTGAGACAGATGTTGGCTCTGATGAAAAGGCGTTGGGAAACAAAAACCTCTGCGTTTTGTATTTCTGACCATTATTCAATGAACCCTGCACATAGCAGGTTAGGCCACCATCAGTGTGGCCGAGAATGTCCTTCACAGGAAGTGACAGACTGTTTATACAGTGGAAATGGATATAACACACTGTCTCACTAACAGACCATTAGGTGATATACAACAAACCTTCACGCCAACAGTGGAGCAGTCAAACTGGACATACTGACTGCCAGTATGTGGCAGTATTGAATATAGTCTGCTGGTCAGTCAATGTGATAGTGACACTGACTGACCATCATGCTGCGTAAAATACACCCGACACCGTGAAACAGTTGATCTCCATACAACACATGTCACACCGACTGTCCGTCAGGAAGTATTGAAAACAAGTTTACACTAAGTACAACAGTCAAGCTCGATGTAATACACTCTAATACTGGCAGAAAAATGACTAACTCTATGAAACACTTCCCTTTCGAGAATTGACATAATCCATCCCCTACAGCCAGACTCATGTTTTGGCTCCTGCCTTTGAGGGATGTGGGTGCAGGTTGAGCTGAGATGATTGCTAATTAGTGGAATGCAAGAGGGAATGGTGGTGGGTTGAAGAGGAATGCCTGGTTACACAAAGCTGGCACAGGGACACTGATGGGAACAGGCCAAAGAGAAGCTGTTTGAGTGCAGTACAATAGGGAAAAAGGTGTTTAACTTTAGCTTTCTCCTTCAGGAATGGATCCGCAAAAATCATGTTGGCGACCGGTGTAACAGAAGAGAGGAATCATGCCAGGAGCTGAGGAAGGTGAAGAAACTGCCTGACAACATGACTGCTACAGTTATCCTGAACCCCTGGGATGAAGCTGTTTCTAACATCTCCTGTCTGAAGCCCATCCCAGTCAACCACAACTTGCCCTTTGACTTGGAGACCAAAAGTAACCTTCAGACTGAGTCTGACAACCCCTTTCACCACACTCGGTTGCTGGATTATTGCAACAGTGAGTCTGTGCTGCGTGGGTTTCTCCCCCTCATGGTGCAGGAGGACAGCTGGGCACTGTGCCAGGAACCATCTCTGGACATCTTCCTGGGCACTGCGCCACAGGAGGAGGAAGGAGGTTACAGCTACAACGACGAGTATTGCACCCTGGGTCATTCTGACACCAGCTGTGGCCTGGTCCCAGCAAAGATCGGGCTCCAGGTCAAAGTAGCCAACAAGCACCAGGAAGACAAAAGGGAAATACTGGAGTACTTGCCCATGACTGATGGCGACAGCATTCCACTTTCAGATTGCCCAGCAGCATCCCGAAATTCACAGTTTCCTCAGGAAGCCTGTGTTAGTGGACCCTGTGAAACCCCACTTCAGGGTCAGTCCCCAGCTGAACCCTCAGAGTCACCATTAAACAGTGATGGATTGTCCCTCACACTCGGCACCCTTGTCAGACCTGCTGTGCGATCCATGAGCTCCTCTCTGTGACTTTGATGTGACTGTCACAGTTGCAATATCCTATCAAAGTGAAGAGACTTTGAATTATGCCCAACATGGATAAAGGAGGGGCACCTATCTGATAAATGACTGGAAGGAGGAGATTCTCTGGCTGTCGGGATGTGTCATGAGAGCATTTGATGAGCATTAATTAGCAGCTAATGCAAATAGCTCAGTATATGAACCAGGGACTTCATTGTTGGCTAATAAGCAAAACTAGAGCGCACAATATTGGTGTTAAAGAGTTGGTGTGAATTGATGATGCATGAATGGACAGAAAATAAGGGAGTAGAATAAACAAGGGCTTTTGAGTTAGAAGTCTGTGCACAGTGAAGTGTCACAAAGATTGACACTGGCACCCTGGCTGATCACAGTCTCTCAACTGTTTAGATGAGGGCACAAAGCACAATGCATCCAATTTGTTGATGATGCAAAGCTGGACACCAATGTGGGTATGTGACATAGGACCCCAGTGAGAATACGTCTGGAATATTACATTTATGAAAACTCATCAAGGATAAACTTGCCACAAAGTGCTGCGACGAATGACTAGCTTGATTCCTGGGATGGCCAATTTGTTGCTTGGGGAGAGATTAAGTAAACTGGATCTCTACCCTTTGGAATTTTGGAAAACGAGAGGTGATCCCATTGAAGTATACACAATTCCTTTCCAGCCTTGCAGGGTAGGTGCAGGGATGATGGGTCTGAAACCAAAGGCCGGTTGGCAAATTAAGAAATTTACCATTAAGGACAAAGATGTGAAGAATATTCTTCATCAGAGAGTTTTGAATCTTTGATGCTCACTAACAATGTTGGCTGTGGGGATTCATTCACAGAAGGTACTTAAGTCAGAATTTGATAGTTGAGTTATATTAAGAGAAGGATATGGGGTTAATGCAGGAAAGTGGTACTGAGTTAAAGTATCAGACATCATTGTATTGAATGACAGGGCATGGAAGAGGGAAGAATATCTCTAATTAGCTACATCTAGATTGAATTGCTGGTATTCGCAAGATGATAATTTTGCTTTAATGTCTGTAAACGATATAAAATATTGATTGCTGCTAATTGTTTATCACTTAATTTCCAATAAAGACATTAAAATTGTAACATGACTTGGCTCTTGTTTCTTTTTACTATATTAGTTAATCTGAGGAATTAGCATATTCATAACGTTGAAGCAGGTTGCAACTGAATATATAATCACCCCATTTTAACTGAGGCTCTAACCTGAAAGGGGTTGAGGTGAACAGAGGGTCAGAGATCAAAATGCGGGAGTAGTTACATACCATAGTACTTTGATCAGTAGGTAAGGAAAGTGTGTGAAAATCATAAGATAATTATGGCTATTTTAATTTTCAGTTGCACAAAAGTAGTTTAAGGGTATTTGTTGGATGCATAGGTGGACCAGTTGCCAGTCACAAATTCTAAAATACAAAGTGAAACAGGGAATGACCCGACATTGTCAAAAGTCTATGACATCACCATGCAAGGATGGCCAGTTCATGGTAACCCTATGCTTCCAGAGTTCTCAGTGAGATGAGACCAACTGTCAGTATGTCAAAGAACCCTGATGTGTTAATCTCGTGTTGTGGTTCCCTCTAAACTGCACACCAGAGTGTTAGAGTATCCACACGAAGGACACCTGGGACAGTCGAGATGAAGAGTCTCACCTGGAGCTACGTGTGGTGGCTGGGAATAGATAAACAGATTGAAGCTTTGCCAAAAGCTGTTTGCGGGGGGGGGGGCGGGGGAGATGCCAAAAAGTTCAAAATTCACACCCACCGGCAACATTACACCCATTGGAGAGGCCATCTTCACCATGGCAAAGAGAACATTTTGACCTTGCTGGGCCATTCATAAACTCCATGTTTCTGATTGCTGTGAATGCTCATTCGAAGTGGCTGGAGGTCATTCCAATGAAGTCAACCACATCAGAAAAGACTGTTTCAGTTCTGAAGATTACCTTCTCCAGAAATGGCTTATCAGAAAAATTGTGAATGACAACGGACCATAATACATGTTAGAGGAATTCCGACTGTTCATGAAGAAAAATGGCAGCAGACATTTCAAGTCAGCTCCTCGCCACCCAAAAAAAGAATGGATTTGCTGCAAGGTTTATCCGAACCTTTAAGAAGTCCATTACAGCAATGGACAAGGAGGACATTTCTCTACAGCACAAGGTGGACGTCTTCCTTTTTGTGTATCGTAACTCTGTTCATGTGACAACAAATCAAACACCTGCAATGCTGTTCATGAGCAAAACCTGAGATCTTGCATGGACTTCCTGAAACCAGACCTCTGGAGGGAAATGCAGAATAAACAGTTCAGCCAGTTGCCATGAAGCAGCAAGGAGCTTCGAGATTGGACAGCAAGTCCTAGCTGGTGATTGTAGAGAAGACAAGTGGACACTCAGTATGGCTACAAGAACTGGTCCACTGATAACACAGCAGATGTTGGAGATCAGACATGGAGACGTCATGTGGACCAGGTACTGAAGAATGCACGTAAGTCTATTGCATCTAATAAGACGGACATATTACAGTCACCAGACTTACCTCTCAGTGACGATCATGTCACTGACAACAACGTGACGCTGGAAACTGAGAGCATTGTCTCAGACAAGACACCTGCCAAACCTGATGTCACTCCACAGGTCCAGAGGCACTATCCTGAAAGCAACAGAGCACCACCCAAAAGACTGAATCTTTAGAACAGTGAAGTCAGTTACGGACTGTTATTGTGAAAGCATGTTTATTTGAATATGGTTTGTAAGAGGGAAATGGACTGTTCTGTACATATACAATTTTAGGTTACATTAATCTAAAGGGGGAGGAAGTGTAATGTATGGATCTATTTTTTTTAGAGCAATGACCCCCCCCCCAGCATTACGTATTGATCTGTTGTCTGCACATGCGCATTGATCTGTTGTCTGTCCATGCATCTCTCTCTCTCTCTCTCTCTCTCTCTCTCTCTCTCTCTCTGCAATGTGAATACACCAGTTAAAGCCATCTCCTGCATATGCGTGTGATTATTTAGGTGAAATGTAGTTGAGTACAGACACAACAGATCTTATGATTTGTGGTCTGCTGCAAGGATGGATAGGTTACAATTTATAGTCTACATTAAGGATGTAGATAAGGGGATTATAATATTTCCAAGTGTGCAGTTAAATAGAAAGGTTGATGTTAAGAGAACATGAAGGTAATGCAGCTGGATTTACAGCAGTTAAGTGAATAGGCAAGAGGAGTATAACTAAAAAGAATGTGGGTTTATATCTTAATAGGAAGGAAGAAAAGCAAGATTTGTTTTCGATGTTGAGAAACCAACAAATTACGAGTTATAAAGGCTTTGAGCGTTGTGTACCCGAAATGTGGTAAATTAAAATGTAGGCAAAGCAAACAATCTGGGAGATAAATAGTATATGAAAGTCAAAACAACTCCAGATTCTGGAAATCTGAACTAAAAACAGGAAATCCTCATAAGGTTTTGAAGTGAAGCATTGCTTCTGCTCTGTAAATGCTGCCCTGGTCTGCTAAATCCTTCCAACATTTTCTGTTTTTATTGAAAGCAAATCGCACGTTGGCCTTTAAAGCGAAAGGTTGGAGCATGAAGATACAGGCATTGTGCTGTAACCTGCATGAGCTTTTGGTGAATCTGGAGAAACTAAGAGACTGTAGAATGTAAAACCTTTGGAGAGTTTATGGGCTATGCATTCAAAGACAGGTTCAAAGCAACAAAAGGACCCACTCAAATCTGCAAAGTGCAGGACTGCAGTTTCTACAGAAAGGACAGCGGAGGATCTTTGCACCACCCACAATGTAACAATAAACTGCAGTCAGAAAACACGTCATTGTCATAGAAAAATGCAGTTCAGAAACAGTCCCTTCAGCCCAACAAATCCATGCTGACCAAGTTACCACCCTAAACTAATTCCATTTGCCCATAGTTAGCCCATTTCCCTCTTCACCTTTCCTAAAATGTACAGTATCTGCCCAATCATTTTTTTTTAATGCTGTAGTTCTATTTGCCTGAACTACCTCCTCTGGCAGCTCACTCCAAAAACACACCATCCTCCAAGTGAAGAAGTTGCTTCACAGATCTTTTGTTTTCAAAGCTTTCAGCTTTCACCTTTCATCCAGTTTTTGGTCTCCTTGCCCTAGGAAAAGGAACGCTGTAAGGCCTCAAGAGAGTAGATGAGGAGACGATGTTGCCTACGGTGGGGGAGCCTAAGACCAGATGACACAACCTCAGAATGGAGGAACGTTCATTTAGAATGGAGATAGGGAGGAATTTCTTTAGCCAGAATGGTGCATCTGTGGAACTCATTGCCACCGGTGGCTGTGGAGGACAAGTCATTGGGTGTATTTAAGGCATAGTTTGATAGGTTCTTGATTAGATAGGGCATGAAAGGATATGGGGAAAAGACAGGAGAAATGGATCTGCTATGATGAAATGGTGGAGCAGACTAGATGGTCTTTTGGTCTGTTAGCTTTCATCAAATAGGATGAAATGGGATGCTTCTTCTGCTCTTTATAAGGTCATCCATCAGTGTCCTATGTTCCCTTGCCTTCTCAGCCTCCTTCCCTTGAATAGCAACATTCTTGTAAATCTTTGCAGCTTCAAGTTCCAAAACCTTGCTCCAGGGATGAGGATAAGGTCATGTGTCCAAAAATGGCAGGAGTCTCGATAAAGTCTTTTCCTGTGGAAAGAGCCTGCAGCTTAGTCGTGTCCAAGGGAAGGACTTGCAACCATAGCTTGTGTAGATGTCAAATGCAAAATCCACGGAGACACAAGAGTCACAAAAAGGGAATCCATGTGATATTATAGCCACTACTGATGATGCAGAATTTACCTTCTGTTGCTTTGTGGCATCAGTTGGAGCCTCGAATATTGAAACACTTGAGATTCAAAGGAGCCTTGACTAGATGGCTGTGGAGGTCATTTCTCTCTTTATGAGCAAAACTAGAACTGACTGTCAATGTTTAAAAATAAGCATCACCCCCATATAGAATAGTGATCAGGGAAAAATATCTCTCAAATGTTCATCAGTCTTAGAAATTCTTTTTCTCACAGAATGGTGGAAACAGTATCTTTATATTTTTTTGAGTCCGAGGTAGGTGGATTCTTAATACGCAAGAGCAGAATGGTAACTGGCACAGGCAAAAATGCAGATTTGGGGTTACAATCAGATTGACCATTATCATTTTGAATGGCAGAGGAAGTTTGAGTGACCACATGACCTACATCTGCCCCTAATGAGAATGCTCTTGTGTGTGCTTGAAGCATGCAACAGTAGGGGTTTAAGATCATAATCCTGTCTGATGAGACAACTTTAAAGATACCAATCAACTCAGCTGCAAAGTGTTCCATTGTGGGGAGGAGCTCCTGATAAGCAAAAGTATCATCTACCCTGAGTGAAAAACAAGGGTCAACCTAAGGTTTATTTGTATGAGGTCTGGAAAGACTTTGCAAGGATTCAATGCACAGTACGCTATAATGACCTGTAGACAACCTGGTCAACCAGTTATAAAGGGCAAAGATTGGATAATGAGATAATAAATTGATTGGACTATATGCATTTATTATTCAAATTGATCTTTCGTCCAAATTATCTGATATAGGGAATGAAAGTTTCATTTTTACTCTGCAGTTTGTAGATAAAGATTTCCTGGAAGCAGCCTCTGAGGTTGTTCAGGGGACTCAGACTGATCTGGCTCCAAGGCAGGTTCACAAACACTTTGATAGAATGAACCAACTGGGCAAGAGTCCAAGGGAACATTTTAGTTATTGCGGGCTAGAACTAACCAAGGATGTTTGAAAAGGGAACAGTAAGTGCTCAAAGTCTAGTTTATTGTTTCTATGCTCAAGTATAGGCACAATGAATGTAAGTAGAACAAAAAAAAGAAGCCTGCTTCAGTGCAAAGTGATCACGGTGTTGCTAAATTGTGGTGATTAGGGTTTTGCTACTTGATTCAAAAACTGAATGGTTGAAGGGGAGTAGCTGTTCCTGAACATGGTGTTATGCAGGTTTATGTACCTGCTGCCCAGTGGCAGCTTGGCCTGCATGGTGGGCGACCACTCTCTTCTTGGGCACTGTTACAATAGATGCCTCTTCATACTGTAGTAATGACAGGTTGAGTATGTCCGTTAGGTACTCTAGCCAGTTGGTCTGATCTTTAGGACTTGGCCAGATACACTGCCTAGATCAGATGCCCAAAGACTGAAATTACAGGGTCATGTGTTCTCACTGAAAGGAGATGAGCTACAAACTGAACACATGGGAACTGTCAGTTTGAGGACCTTTGCCAGGAGTTTTGTGCATTGGCTGAACTTTGCTAAAATTGGAGGGTGCTATGTAGATGTACCTGTGCTAGCAGCGAAGAACCAGATCACTCAGGCACATTACAACCAGGGTGAAGGCTGACCCAGACATTCCAACAACTCCATGCAAGCTTTGCCAAGAGAACAGTGATCACTTCTCCGTTGACTGATATTTAAAATGGGTTAAGGTCAGCCATGTAAAGTCAGCAGGGTACACCAGTGAAGCTCGGCAGAGCTAATGTTCAACAATGCCCCACAGGTCGTTTTTGCATTTATTTGAGAGCTTCTGCAATGGAAGAGAAGAAGATGCTGCGGCAGCAGAATAATGGGACAGGTGGAGCTGCTGCCAGACAGCTCCAATGATGCAGCTTTGAACCAAAAGCAAGCTTATTATCAAAGTTCAAGTGCAAAATAAATTTATTATCAAAGTACCTATCCTGAGATTCATTTTCTTGTGGGCGTTCACATAAAAACGAAGAAACGCAATAGAATCAAAGAAAGACAGCCCACTACTGTTACATGTGTTCCAGTGCTTCTGCATTCTGGTTATCCTGCTTACTCTGGCACACACATGCTCAGCCTCTAAAGTTATAATGTTGAGGAATTTAAAGTTACTAACTCTCTCCACCTCTGATGCCCTGATGAGGGCTGGCTCATAGACCTCTGGTTTCCTCCTCCTGCAGTCAATAATCTGCCCTTTGGTTTTGCTGATGTTAAGTGAGAGGTGGTTGTTGTGGCAGAACTCAGTCGGATTTTCATTCTCCCTCCTACGTGCTGATTCGTCACCCTTTGATTTGGCCAACAACAACAGTGGCGTCATCAACAAACTTAGACATTGGAGCTGTACTTAGACTCACAGAAAGCGAGGAGAGCAGGCGGCTACACACGCAGCCTTGTGGCACCTCTGTGCTGATAGTGGTAGTGGAGGAGATGTTGTTGCCAGTCTGAACTGATTGGGGTCTGCAAGTGAGGAAATCAGGGATCAAGTCGCCAAAGGAGGTAAAGAGGCCTATGTTTTGGAGCTTATTGATTAATCTTGAGGGGATGATAGTATTGAATATGGAACTGTAGGCAAGGAAGAGCATCATGGTGAATGCATCTTCACTATCCAGATGTTTTAGGGTTGAGTGAAGAGCCAACGAAATGGCATCTGCTGTTGACCTGTTAATTGGAGCGGATCCAAGTCACCCCTCAAGCAGGATTTGACATGTTTTATCACTAACCTTTCAAAACACTTCATCACGGAGGATGTAAGTGCTACTGGACGATAGCCATTGAGGTAGGTTACCATGTTCTTCTCAGGCACCAGTATAATTGAAGTCTTCTTAAAGCAGGTGGGTACCACAGACTGCTGTAGTGTGAGGTTGAAGACCTCAGAAAGCACTCCAGAGCAACACACACAAAATGCTAGAGGAATTCAACAGGTTAGGCAGCATCTATGCAAATAAATAAACAGTGGATGCTTTGGGCCGAGACCCTTCACAAAGTCTGGAAAAGAAGGAGAAAGATGCCAGAATTAAAAATGGGGGGGGAGGACAAGCTAGAACATGAAAGATGAAGCCAGGTGGGTGGGAAAGATAAATTTATTCATTTATTGACATATAGTTTGGAGTATTCCCTTCTGGCCCTTTGAGCTATGCTGCACAGCAATCCCCCCAGTTTGATCCTATCCCATTGACAGGACAATTCACAATGACCAATGAACTTACCAACTCGCATGTCTTTGCATTGTGGCAGGAATCCAGAGAACCTGGAGGAAACCCATGCCGCCAAGGGCTGGAGAAAGGAAAAAGAGAGGGATACCATGGAGGGTGGGGTGATAGGCAAGTGAAGGGAAGTGATAAGAGGCCAGCATTGGGAACAGAAGAAGATAGAAGAGGGAAGGAAAAAGAAAAAAAATAGAAAAAGTAATTAACGAAGGAGAAATTGATGTTCGTGCCCTCGGGTTGGAGGCTACCTAGATGAAATACAAGGTGTTGCTCCTCCACCCTGAGTGAGGCTTCATCTGGCAGAAGAGGAGGTCATGGACCAATATGTCAGAACGGGAATGGGGATAGGAGTTAAAATGGTTGGCCACTAGGAAATGATGCTTTTGGCCAATGGAGCGAAGGTGCAAAGTGATCTGCCAACTTACATCAGGTCTCTCCAATGTAGAGGATGCCATATCAGGAGCACCAGGTACAACAGACAACCCTAAATGATTCACAGGTGAAGTGTTACTTCACTGTTTGGGGTTCTGAATGGAGGTGAGGGTGGAGGTGAATGGGCAGGTGTAGCATTTCCATCGCTTGCAAGGATAGATGTCAGGAGGGAGATTAGTGGGAAGGGATGAATGGAGAAGGGAATCATGGGGGGTGTGATCCTTGCAGAAAGGGGAGAGTAGGGGGAGGTAAAGAGGTTTTTGGTGAGAGGATCCTGTTGAAGATGGAAGATATTGTGGAGAATGGGAGAATGTTGTGTTGGATCCGGAGACTCATGGGGTGGTAGATGAGGATGAGAGGAACTCTATCGCTGTTAAGGTGCCATAAGATAGGGTGAGGGTGGATGTCCAGGAAATGGAGGAGATACGGGTGAGAGTAGCATCAATGTTGGAGGAAAGGAAACTCCATTCTTTGAAGGAGGAGGACACCTCTGATGTCCTGGAAATGAAAGTCTCATCCTGGGAACCAATGCAGTGGAGACGAAGGAACTGAGAAAAGGAGATAACATCTTTACAGAGACAGGATGGGAGGAGGTATAGACAAGATAGCCATGGGAATCAACAGGTAGACTGTTTGCCTCCAGAGACGGAAACAGAAAGGCTGAGAAAGGGAAGGGAGGTGTCAAAACGGACCAAGTGAATTTAAGGGCTGGGAGGAAGTTGGAGGCAAAGTTGATGCAATTGACGAGCTCAGCATTGATACATTAAGCAACACCAATGTTGTCATCAATGTAGCACAGAAAGAGTTGGGGACCATTACCAGTGAAGACTTGGAACGTGGACTGTCCAATGTAGCCAATGATAAGGCTGGCATAGCTGGGCCCATGTGGGTTTGAGTTTGCATGAAGTGGGAGGAGCTGAAAGGGAAATTGTTGAGGGTGACGACTGGTTCTGCCAGATGGAGGAGGATGGTGGTGGAGGGGAACTAGTTGGTCTTTTGTTGAGGAAGTAGTGGAGAGCATTAAGGCATTGTTGATGGGGTAGAACTCTATAGGGACTGGATATTCATGGTGAAAATGAGGCGGTCTGGGCCAGGGAATTGAAATTTGTTGAGGAGATCAAGAGCATGTGAAGTGTTGTGAATGTTGGTGAGAAGGGACTGAACCAAGGGAGTTATAATGCTGCTGAGGTATGTGGACATGAATTCAGTGGGACAGGAGCAGGCAAGATCAATGGACCTACCCAGATGATCAGTTTTGTGGATCTTGGGTAGAAGGTAGAAACAAGCAGTGTGGGATAAGGGAACTATGAGTTTGGTGGCTGTGGATGGAAGATCTCCAGAGTTGATGAGGTTATTGATGGTGTGGGACACAGTGGCTTGATGGTCCTGAGAGGGGTCCTTTTCAAAGGGAAGTAAGAAGAGGTGTCTGAGAGTTGCTACCTGGATAGAGGTCAGTCTGCCACATTACAATAGCACCCCCTTTGTCTGCGGGTTTGATGATAAGGTTAGCATTGGTGTGGAGTAAGTGGAGAACAGTGCATTCAGATAAACACTCCAGCCAGTTGAATAGCACAGGTCTGCAGTGCTTGCAAACATGAGAAAATCTGCAGATGCTGGAATTTCAAGCAACACACATAGAAGTTGCTGGTGAACTTGGCCAGGTATGCCATCTGGATGTGTTCACCCTCCTGAAGGGTGCTCTCATGTCGACCTCAGAGACTGAAGTCACAGTGTTTTCAGTGATTGGGGGGATTGTGAAGGTGCCTGCAAATCCTGTTGGTCAAAACTAGCACGTAAGGGTCTCGGCCTGAAACCTAGAGATGCTGCCTGGCCTGCTGCGTTCACCAGCAACTTTGATGTGTGTTACTTAAAAGGCATTGAGCTCATTTGGGAACGAAATGTTGCTGTCACTCATTGTATATCATTTGTAGGAGATTATAAAATTCAAGACCTGCCACAGCGGTCAAGCAAATATCTGTGATTTGAGTTTGGGCTGCAGTTGCCACCTTGCATGTGAGATGGCTTTCCAAATGTCACACATAGCCCTCTTATACTTTCCTTTGTTTGATTTCGATGTTTTTAATCTAAGGTTCCTTCAGAAGTCAGAAAAGAGGCACAGAACTTGTTGCTTCACAATCATTATATTAAGCATTAACACAACAAAAAAAAAGCCTAAAATGGACAGTAGCATCAGCAGAGGCTAGCAGTAGAAGGGAGAAAATGAGAGGGCGCCCAATGAGAAGGTCATGGTCCAGTCAGTGAAATCTGTATTCCAGTTCACGGTCTGGTCCCTGTTCCTTATTCCAGGTTTTCGGTTTTCCCCAGTTTCTGTTGAGGTAGCTGACTCTCGTTTGGGCTGGCTTCATAAGTACCTTCAGGATTCAGCCTCTGGCTGCTGGATTGTTCCTGTCTGACTCCCTGCTGTTCCCCTTCCTTCTGTTGCCTCGCCTCGCCTCGCCTGTAACCCTGTCAAGTTCCATCGCTGGAGCAAGATAAGGAATTGTCTACTGTTGTTTTGAACTGTCTCTGTGTCCATGCCTTCACTAGGTAGGTCTGGCCGTTTGCCGCTACCTAGTGTTAGGATCTGTCTTTGTGTCCTTGCCTTCGCCAGGTAGGTCCGGCCATTTGCCGCTACCTAGTGTTAGGAACTGTCTGTGTCCACGTCTTTGCTAGGTAGGTCTGGCCGTCTGCCGCTACCTTGTGTTGAGAATCGTCTTGTCGTATTCTGTGTTCTGTGCAATGAGTCCAGGCCCTACATCCTGTTTCCAAGGAGGAGTCCTGGCTCTGTGCTCCATGTTCCTGCCTCGACCAAGGCTCCGCGTTCTCACCTCTCCCTCAGCCAGGGCTCCGCGCTCCCGCCTCGTCCAGTCCTAGCCACAATCCAAGAACCTTGTCCTGTCCAAGCCATGGCTTTGTGTTCTCGTCCTGTCCATGTGTCTTGCCCAGCCCAGGAGTACCTTGCCCAGCCCAGTGCTGGTGTTCCCTCGTCTTGTGCTGGGGTTCCCTTGTGTTGTCCAGGAGTCTCACGTCCAATCCTGTAGACATGTCTTGCCCTCACCTAGCTCTGGAGTCCGAGTCCGAGTCAAGTCCCAGGTTCTGGGTCGTTGCCCAGTCTCTGGCTTGGAGTCCAAACCCAAGCCTCAAAGTACCCTCGCGCCTCAAGGAACTCAAGCCTCCTCATGTCTCACCTAGTTCTGGGGTCTGAGCCCGAGTCAAGACCCAGGTTCTGGGTCCTTGTCCAGTCTCTGGCTCTGAGTCCATGCCCAGGCTCCTAGATCCCAGTTCCATGTCCTGGTTCTGCTATTCTAGTCAAGTCCTAGCCCAGGCCCTATATCCTAGTCTCATTCAGGGCCTGTGTCATGTCCAGCATCCTTTCTTCCCCACTTCCCTTGCTTCCTTGTCACGCCTAGTCCTGTTCCTAGTGTTTCAGTGTCTGTGTCTTGCATTTGGGTCTGCTCCTTCAACGCCCCCCATATGACAGAGGAGCACCTCTGTGTATTCTACTGCGGTAAGAAAAACTCTGTTCAAATTTTCAGATAAGACTCCGCCTATCAGAAAGCTCCTACTTGAATAATGCAACACCAGAAGAAGCTTACAGAGTCATAGCACTCAGGGACACACTGAAAACCCGCAGATACACAATGTCACCACAAGGAAGTATACTATGCAGTTACTTGTATATATATAAAATACAAGCAGACAATTAATCATTAAGCTACAAAGTAAATAATATTCAGTCAGATCCAACACCTTGGTCGCCAAGCTTGACTGCCACCAATCTAGCACTCAGCAGATTGCGGATCTCTTGGTTCACCCAGGGGTTCTGGTTGGGGATGATTCTGAATGATTTTGTGGAGACACACTCGACAATGAGTGGCTTTATAAAGTCCATGACAACCTCTCGGGTATTCATTCAGATCCTCTGATGAGTCCTTGAAAATGGCTCGGTCCACTGACTCGAAGCAACTGAGTTACATGTCATGAAATTTGTTGTTTTGTGGCAGCAGTACATTGCAATACATAAAAATTACTATAACTTGCTATATGTATAAACCAAACTAAAGAAGAAGTGCAAAAAAAGAGCAAAAATAGTGAAGTTGTGTTCATGGTTTCGTTGTCTGTCCAGAAATCTGATGGCAGAGAAGAAAAAGTGGTTCCTAAATCTTTGAGTGCTTGTCTTCAGGCTCCTGTAACTGCTCTCTGATGGTAGTAATAAGAAGAGAGCTTGTTCTGGGTGGTGGGTGACCTTAATGACATGCAATGCCTCAAAAAGTCAGCGTCCATCATTAAGGACCTCTTTTGAAGATGTCCTCAATGCTGGGGAGGCTAGTGCCCACGATGGAGCTGGTTGAGTTGACAACCGTCTGCAGCTTTTTCCAGTCCTGTGCAGTGGCCCCTCCAGATGAGATGGTGATGCAACCAGTTAGAAAGTTGACACCCAGGAACTTGAAACTGCTCACACTTTCCACTGCTGATCCCTCAGTGAGGACTGATTAGTGTTCTCCCAACCTCTCCTTCCCGAAGGCCACGAACAATTCCTTCATCTTACTGACGTGGAATGCAAGGTTGTCGCTATGACACTACTCCACCAGCCAATCTATCTCACTTCTGTACGCCTCCTCGTCACCATCTGAGATTCTGCCGACAGCAGTTGTGTCACTGGCAAATTTATAGGTGCTGTTTGCGCTGTGCCTAGCCACACAAGGGTGTAGAGAAAGTAGAGCAGTAGGCCAAGCACACATCCATGAGGTGTGCTGGTGTTGGTTGTCAGTGAGGATGAGATGCTATTTTCGTTCTGCACTGACTGTGGTCAAGCATCTAGTTTGCAAAGAGAGGTACAAAGACCCAGGTTTTGAAACTTGTTAATTATTACTGAGGGGATAATGGCGATGACCACTGAGCTGAAAACAATAAGAGCAGCCAGACGTAGGTTTTGCTGTTGTCCAGGTGGTCCAAGGCCGATTAGAGAGCCAGTGAGATTGCATCCACTGTAGGCCTACCGTGAGAGTAGGTAAATTGCAGGTTCTGGCTTATGCAGTTAATTCAATCCATGACCAACTGCTCAAAGCACCTTGTCACTGTAGATGTGAGTGCAACTGGGAGATAGTTGTTCGGGTAGCTCACACTACTTTTCTTGGGCTCTGATATTATTTTTGTCCTTTTGTAGCAGTGACAGATTGAACTTTGGCATTGTGGAGTTCTCCGAAGATCACATGAGTTCCTTCCTGAGGTTCCAGTTTCCTCGCACGTCCTAAACACATCTGAGTTGGTTGGTTAATTGGCTGTATTAAACGATCCCTGTTAGGTGAAGAAGCCATTGTCCATGCTTAAGACATAGTAGACATTAATGCAAATGCAAACTACAAGCTGTAACTAGTTTTGCAATTAAAAGTATAACTGTTTGAACAAGAACCACGATCTGAAGATAGCCAGTAAGTGGCTCACAGCAGGAGAACATTCATGAGCTATGGTTCATGAACTGACATGACAATTGCTTAGTTATTTATAAGTAGTATTTATTTCTTTTTCTACTTGCATAGTTTGTTATCTTTTGCGCACGGGTTGAAAACCAAGTTGATGCAGTCTTTTATTGATTCTATTATGGTTATTATTCTATTATGGAGTTATTCAGTATGCCTGCACAAAAATGATCTCGAGGTTGTGTAATGCACTGTAATGTTCACTGCTGAAGTAACAGTTTCTCTGTAGCAGCAATGTTTGGCTTATGACTGGAGATAACAGGACCATGGATGCATGTTAGCCAATCAGGAATTTGTTGCCCTGTCTAGTGATTCTGGAAGTAATTGATTTCGCGGGCTTTTGCCAGAGGGAGAGAGAAGAGGCGAATGGAGAGAGTTGGTAGACCACCGCGCAGGGTGGACTCGGAGCAAGGGTCCGAAGGGCAGCGACGATCGGAGGAGGTCAATGGGGACTGATCGGCCTATGGGTGAGCTCCAACTT
The DNA here is from genome assembly GCF_963921235.1 of Mobula hypostoma. Lineage (NCBI taxonomy): Eukaryota > Metazoa > Chordata > Chondrichthyes > Myliobatiformes > Myliobatidae > Mobula > Mobula hypostoma. The sequence goes on along the minus strand of NC_086105.1, from coordinate 98,791,214 downwards.
TGTGTCCAGACTGTTTAATAAGATTTGGGCCCTTTTTCTTTTATATTTCGTTTCTCTACTAACCATATAGTCAAAGTAAGAGTTATAAAGCTTAATTGTTTAATAGCATATTGTGTACCGTTTATTATTCAGGGTACTGATTTGTAACAGGGGACACATCACGCAACATCCACCCAACTGAGATTTCTTAAGTTTGGCCGGGCAGGGGGTTATCACCCCCTATATTAAGCTGCTAGGCAAAGCGAGTATTACAGTTGTATTTGGTGACATAAATGTACTTTGATAATAAATTTACATTGGACTTTGAATTTTGAACGTAATCGCCTCTGTTTCAAGAATCTAATGGTAGGGGAATAATAACTGCTCCTGAACCTGGCGGCGTGGGTCCTGAGTTGCCTGTACCTCTTCCTCATCAGAGTTGTGAGAAGACAGCATGTCCTGGATGGTGGGGTCCTAGATGATGGATGCTGCTTTCTTGCAACAGCACTCTTTGTAGATGTGCTCAATGGTGGGGAGGGCTTTACACTGATGTAGGGCTGTATCCACTAATTTTTGTATGATTTTCTGTTCAGGGGCATTGGTGCTTCCATACCAGGCTGTGATGCAGCCAGTCAATATACTGTCCACAACACATCTATAGAAGTTTGTCAAAGTTTTAGATGTCATGCTGACTCTTTTCAAGCTCCTAAGGAAGTAGAGGTGTTTCCGTGCGTTCTTCATAATTGCACTTGCGTGCTGGGTCCAGGACAGGTCCTCTGAAATGATAACACTGAGGAATTTAAAGTTGCTGACCCTCTCCACCTCTGGTGAGGACCGGTTACCTCTTCTTGAAGTCAATAATCAGCTCCTTGGTCTTGCTGACATTGGGCAAAAGGTTGTTGTTGTGGCACTACTCAGCCAGATTTTTAATCTCCCTCCTATATACTGATTCGTCTCCACCTTTGATTCAGCCAGTGACAGTGGTGTTGTCCGCAAACTTGAACATGGCATTGGAGCTGTGCTTAGCCACACAGTCGTAAGTGTAAAGCGAGTCGAGCAGGTGCTAAGCACACAGCCCTGTGGTGTACCTGTGCTGACGGAGATTGTGGAGGAGATGTTGCTGCCAATCCAAACTGACTGGGGTCTGCAAGTGAGCAAATCAGGGATCCAATTTGTCAAGAGGTATTGAGGACAATGTCTTGAAGCTTATTGATCAGTTTTGAGGGGATGATAGTATTGAATGCAGAGTTGTAGTCGATGAAGTACATCCGATGTCTGCATCTTCACTGTCCAGATGCTCCAAGGTCGAGTGAAGAACCAATGAGATGGCAGCTGCAGTGGACCTGTCGCGTCAGTAGGCAAATTGGAGCAGATCCAAGTTGTTTTTCGAGCAGAAGTTAATATGTTTCATCACCAACCCCTCAAAACACTTCATCATTATGGCTGTGAGGGCTACTGGACAATAGTCTTTGAGGCAGGTTACCACAGTCTTCTCAGGTGCTGGTACGGTGAAGTCTGCCTGAAGCAGATGGGTACCACAGAATGTCAAGTGAGAGGTTAAACATCTCAGTGAACACTCCAGCCAGTTGATCAGCACCGTTTTTTAGTACTCACCAGGTGAGTTCACCCTCCAGAAGGATGCATGCACGTCACCCTCCACGTTACCATTGTATACACAGGTCGACCTGTGGGAATGCATGTCATTTAAAAAAGGACCCAAATGGAATCAGATTCAATCAGGTTTATCATCACCGACATGCGTCGTAAATTTGTTAACTTAGTGGAAACAGTACAATGTAATACACGATAAATAGAGAAAATAAATGAATTATATTAAGTAATTCTGTACAATATAAGGCATTTCTCGCAACTCTCTATTTCTTCTCTATATAGACAATAAAGTGTGTCTTGGAGGAACTACCGAGTCTGGGTCCATTTGTTCGAGCGAAACCAATTAGTTGCAGCATCCACCCATCACGGTTATTCTTATTGGTTATCAGTTTTGTAGAACAGTTGGCATAGTCGGCAGGATTTCTGGATTGCTGACAATGTTTCACTGGAACAAAGAGGTTGCCCAGGAACAATATGGCATACCTGGGTGGACGGATAATACTGATGGGTTTGCTGTGCTAGCTAACACCCTTGCTAAGTTGGGACCTCCCATAAATTGGGATGATCGCCTAGATAATCCTGGTGACAAATTGGGAAGTAAGGTGGCTAGATTGTTGCGAGAAATAAATTTTCATACTGAGGGCTATTGGCTGCTGGCCACAGCCTTGTGCCAACAGTTGGAAAGGACCCATGAAGTGGAACAAGAAAAAGGTAAGTTGAGGGATGAAGTGAATGCTGTGAAGGAGAGGTGCTCAGTAATGACTGAGGTGGTGAGGACCAGTCAGAATAGGGTACAGGAAGCTGAGGAGAAGGGAATTGAGATGGCATGTAAGTGCAAATTAAACATCAGGAGGCGGTCCACTGCCAGAATTATACCCCTAATCCCATGAAGATAAGATCAATGTTGCTATCCAGAGGAGACCCAGACACCTGGGATGCGGATATATGGTATGATGATAATGATAATGGGTCCTTTGATGAGGGGGAAACTGCTTTTGCCCCAGAACCATTGCAGGCTTGGCCTGCTGTGGTGACTTCTCAGAAAAATGTCCATGGGCAGCCGGGAGTACAGACTCTCGAGTGCAAGAAGTATAATGATAAGGAGCTATCTGAAATGGCTGCCCGTTTTAAACGAAGGTCTGGGGAATTGCTGGCCAAATGGTTACTCCACTTGTGGGATGATGGAGGTGCTAGTATAAACTTTTATCCTGAAGAACTAGCAAGACTAGGGTCTTTAACCTCGAATTCTCGTATTAATATTGATATTCTCGTATTTGGAGTATTGTGTGCAGTTTTGGTCACCAAATTACAGGAAGGATATAAATAAGGTTGAAAGAGTGGAGAGAAGGTTTACAAGGATGTTGCCGGGACTTGAGAAATTCAGTTACAGAGAAAGGTTGAATAGGTTAGGACTTTATTACCTGGAGCATAGAAGAATGAGGGGAGATTTGATAGAGGTATATAAAATTATGATGAGTATAGATAGAGTGAATGCAAGCAGGCTTTTTCCACTGAGGCTGGGGGAGAAAAAAACAGAGGGCATGGGTTAAGGGTGAAGGGGGAAAAGTTTAAAGGGAACATTAGAGGGGCTTCTTCACACAGAGAGTGGTGGGAGTGTGGAATGAGCTGCCAGATGAAGTGGTAAATGCAGGCTCACTTTTAACATTTAAGAAAAACTTGGACAGGTACATGGATGAGAGGTGTATGGAGGGATATGGTCCAGGTGCAGGTCAGTGGGACGAGGCAGAAAAATGGTTCGGCACAGCCAAGAAGGGCCAAAAGGCCTGCTTCTGTGCTGTAATGTTCTATGGTTCTAAGTATATATATGTATATTAAATAGTTAAATTTAAAATAGTGCAAAAACAGAAGCAATAAAAATAGTGAGGTAGTGTTCATGGGTTCAATGTCCATTTAGAAATCGGATGGTAGATGGGAAGGAACTGTTCCTGAATCGCTGAGTGTGTGTCTTCAGGCTTCTGTACTTCCTTCCTGATGGTAACAATGAGAAGAGGGCATGTCCTGGGTGATGGTGGTCCTTAATACTGGACCGCTTTTCTGAGGCACCACTCCCTAAAGATGTTTTGGATACTATGGAGGCTGGTACCCAAGATGGAGCTGACTAATTCTACAACTTTCTGTAGCTTCTTTGGATCCTGTGCAGGAGCCCCACTCCCCCAGAGCAGACGGTGGTGGATATGATGATATCTGTTAAGTTTGTTATTGAGGGAGAGTTCAGAGCACAGCAGGACACCAGCATGCAGGACACTCAAATGAATTTTATTGATAACCCTGCTTGTACACCATGAGAGCTTCTCCCATGTGGGAGCAGCTACCTGAGTAGTACAGGAATAAATTTATTAACTATCTCTACATCCCCCTCCTTAAAAAAAGAGATACATACATCCTGTCTATAGAACTGCATTGAAATTGTAGTGACTGAAATTGAACGATTCAGTTCACTTTACCCATAGCACACAGGTTACACTCCTTACATAAAGATAAAAAAATACTTGTCAACATTATAACTATCTTTCTCTTTGTTTTTAATGGTCTCTCTCTCTCTGTTTTCCTTCTTTTTTCCAATACTTTTTAAGAACGGTCTCATTTTGTGAAATGTTTTCAACATTAGAACTTTTTTTAAAAAAACGCTAAATCTACTGGAGGTCAGGGCAGACCACCTCAACACTGACAAAGTGAGAGGATTATTCTGCCTCTTTAGGCTCTTATCCTAAGCTGTTAGGCTATGGAGGGACAGGTAAATGACCTGATCTAGTATAGGTTCCTGGAAACGTTGGAGCGGATGGAGATTCTTGAACAGGTGCGTCCACCTCAGGTTAGTGGTTTTCCACATAAGGGTTGGGCCACTCTATTTCTTTCTCTACCTTTTGTGGATTTTGAAGGCGCACAAGTGCACCCCTGTTCCACCTGATTTCACCTTGTGATGTTCTGATCACAAGCGATCGTGGTTCATTCTGCTGGGCTGTTGTTCCTTTGGTGAACTGGTCTGAAACCCGAACAGCCTCACCACTCCTGAGCGGCGACAACGATTTTGCTGTGTCTGAGATCGTGCATGTTCTTTGTTTTCTCACAGTACGTCGTCTCAAAATTTCTCACTTTGTCCAAGTCTGATAAAAAGGGAAGGAAGAACAGGCAGGCTTGTCTCAATCTCCGGCCTGTTGAGCTCTGATGGACTATAGTTATTTGCAAGAGGTGCGGACCAACAGCTATCGGTGCTTTATCAGGTTTTTGCCTTCAGTCGGACTCTTCTAACAGTTTGCACTGCTCCTTCCGTTTCTCCATTTGCCTGTGGGTACTGTCGACTGCTTGTCTGCTGTTTAAACTCATAGCTCCTAGCAAAGGCTTTGAATTCTGAGCGGCAGAATTGTGTATTGTTGTCTGACACCAGTGTCTCTAGTATTCCACGTTGAGTGAATACAGCTTTCAGGTGCTGTGCAACTATTGCTGAGGATGAAGAGGACAGCTCGGACACCTCAGCATTCCACGAGCAGTAATCCACAGTGAGAAGATATTTGTCTCCTTGTATTGGAGAGGTTGTGACTGTCACGAAACAGCATTGCCCATTTACCTGGTTGAAAGACACGCCACCTGCCAATCAAGGTTTGACCCCTCCTCGCCCATCAATGCACACCTAACCATTGGCCCCTTTAATTAGCCTTGTACTTGACCTCGGGCAACTGGCCTTTGTAATCAGTTTAACCCTGCTGGCACCGAGCCATTGGCTTCCCTGCGAATCACCTGGGCTGGACACATCAGCCCTGCTGCTCTATAAAGGAAGCCTCGTGTGCTTAACCCTCTCTCTTTTTTGCTACCTCCGAGGGACCACCCTGCCGTTGGTGAGTTGTGCATTGAATAGAGTTAGGGGTGTGAGTATCGTCCCTAATATTATAAGAGCCGTGCCCGCGCAGTGTCAAGGGTGTCGGGTATCGTATTGACTTTTCGTGTGTGTGTGTGTGTGAGAGAGACGTGATTTTATTAATTGCCCGTGCGTGTTTTATTGCTGATCCGACTACGGTAAATTGTGTGTGTGTGTGCATGTTGCTTCTGTTGCCATTTTCCCACGTTTGTCTAATGTAAATAAAATCCTTTACTACCAAGAATGTCCAGAGTCCTCGCCTTTCAGACCCTACCGAATCTGTTTCCTCACTTACAACACTCCTTTCAGCTCGAAAAATGTCTGTGGCTGCAATTTGCCATGGAAAGTCTAGGAGTTCTGTGGGACAGAGGGGTTCAGCATGATTTTTGTGTAGTTTTCTGCATGTTTCACATTGCTTTATGTAATCTCCCATCTGTGTGCTCAGACCAGGCCACCAAACGGGTTGCCTTGCTCTTAGACGGTATTTTTCGATGCCTTGATGTCCTTGGTGGATTTGACTGATGATTTTGGCATGCGTAGAATCAGAAATGATGAGTCTGGAGCCCTTTAGCAGCAAATCATCAAGAATGGTGAGTGTGTCTCTTTCAAGCCTGTTAGGTCAGAGAACATGAGCTCTTTTGGAACAGCTGGCCATCCATGCTCACAGTATTGCTTCACCTTGCTGCAGATTTTGTCCTTTTCAACTCAGCACAAATTTTGTCCAGTTTGCCCTGTGATGCAGGAAAACTTTTTTTACCTGATCTAAATAGATATTGGCATCTTCCATGAGGTGGGGTCAGCATCTGCCCACTAACTTTTGCATGGCATCCTTGACAGTGTCTGGTATCGTGAAAGATTTGCCGGTGTCATGTTCATTGTCATAACAGTATCACACAAACCTCATTCTGAATCTTTTCAGATGTGGAGGTAAGTCATCCAAGTGTTTGGAGCTGAGGAGGCTGACAAGTGGCTTGTGGTCTGTTTCAGGTAGGAATTCAGTGCCTGTCAAGTAGCAGCTCGTGTTCACAAGCCCACATGAGAGCCAGCATCTTCTTTTCAATTTGTCTGCAATGCTGCTCAGTAGGAGTCAATGCTCTTGATGCATATGCCACCGGTTTCCATACACCCACTGCAGTACTGCATGAGCACTCCTCCTAGGCCAAAGGAAGAGGTGTCTGCTGAGACCTTGGTTGCTTTGTTCCGATCAAAGAACACCAGTGTTGGCGAAGAAATAAGCTCTGTTTTAAGTGATAAGAATGACTTCCTCTGTGGTATGTCCCAGGTTGAAACATTCCTCTGAGAGAGGAGGTCATGTTTTCTCTGCCAAATCTGAACTGAACCTTCCCAGCTGGTCTACCATGCCAAGGAAACTGTGGATCTCTGATACATCCATAGGCTGTTCCACGTTTCAAAGTCCTGCCAGTTTTCATCTGAATCTGGTTGCACTCCCTCTGAACACAGCTGGTGGCCAAAGAACTTTGCAAATTTGTATTTCTTTTTGTTCAGGGTGATTCCAGCCTGTTTCGGTTTCTTCGAGGTAGCTTCCACTCATTTATCATGTTGCTCACTTGAGCCTCCAAAGGTGAGTATATCGTCCATGTGGCAAACTACTTCTTCCAATCCCTCCAAAATTTGGTTCATCCTCATCTGAAAGAGTTCAGGAGCTGATAAGATTCCAAAGGGGAGTTTCTTGAAGGCATTGCATTTATGTGGTATGATGAAGGTTCTGAGCTTCTGTGACTCAGGAACTAAACGGATCTGCCAGAACCTTGAATTTGTATCTAGTTTGGTGAAGAACTTTGCTCCACCCAGCATACCCAATGTGTACTCAACAAAAAGACTAAACTTCTTCCGCCTCACTGCATTATTCAATGTCATTAGATCAACACAGATCCTCACTCTGCCATCTAGCATGGGAACAGGAACAATACCCACACTCCAGTCAGTAGGTCCATTCACTCTGGTTATAATGTCAAATGCCTCCATTTTCTTAAATTCAGCTTTGGCTTTGTTCATCAATGGGGCTGGTATACACCTCACAGTGGTCAGAGAGTAGGGCCTCTCTGCTGGCCTCAGTTGGATAAGATACTCTTCTTTCAGCACCCCCAGGCCTGTGAACAACTCCGGGTACTTCCCCTGCCACTGATCATTGTTTAGCAAATCCAACCTTGTAATCAGGTTCAGCTTCTCAATGGCCTGTCATCCCAGTGGTGGTGAGAAGAGATTCTGAACAACCTCTTTTAACTGTTTCTCATTTTTATGGACGGAAGTAGCAAACATTCGTTTCACACTGAGCTTACGTTTCCCTGGCCCCATGAGCACTTTCGTTGTTCGGTTTAGTGTAATGCTTGTTTTCTTCACCAGTTTTGTGAACAGACATTCGGAGATGGCTGTGACATCTGCCCCAGTGTCCAGCTGAACCATAATACACCAGCCTTGTCTATTTGAATCTAGAGCCCCAAGGAAAGCTTTCTCTTCATCTGCATCATGGTCTTCTTTGACCCCCTGAAGAACTATTTTTGAGTAACACTGGCTCTTTTAACGGCTAACTCTATTGCACTGGTGGCATTTCACTTTGCTGGACGGATCTCTTTGACGTGGATTGGAGACGACACATCTCCTGCAGTTGGACATTTTCCTGCTCTTTGTTTCGATTGCTTGTTTTGTTTGAGCTGAGCTCTACTATCACCTCTTTCTCTAGTCTCTCTGTCTGCATCGTGTTTGTATCTTTCTTTTTGTACAGCTTCTAGCTTTACATCAACATCCTTTTGGTGCCTGAGTTCTGCCTGTTGCTGACGAACATTCTCACCCTGCCTGACCATAGTAATAGCTTTCTCTAGTGTGTGAGATTTACCTGCAACTGAAGTCTCTCTGACAAATTGGTGATTGTAGCCCAACAACAATCCTGTCTCTAATGTCCTCATCTCTCAGGTTTCCATATGCACAATTGTCTGAGGGCATACAATGCTGTGATGAAGTTATTTACACTTTCATCCGGCTCCTGCTTTCTGGAGTTGAACTCTGCTGAAATATTCTTTAGAATTAGTCCTGCACTGTTTTGTACTCCTTTTCCTGAGTATCTGTCAGTCCTAATCCAGTTATGACGTCATCTGCTTTGTGACCCATGCAATATATCAGTGTGCTTACTTGATGCTCTTCTGAAGCCTCAGTGAGATTCCTTGCAAACTGACATCTCTCAAAGTGTCTGAGCCATCTCTCGGTCCCCTGATATAGAGAACTCAAATGTCTTGGGTGGCTTTATTAGAGAAGTCGATGTAAGTCTTGCAGGTATTCGCTTCATTTTCCTGTTGGTTTGTTTATTTAGTTGGACTACAAAATCATCTTTTCTCTTGATTTTGAGTTTGACTGATTTCCCTGACTTATCTGCCGTGTCTGTGTCTCCGTGCACTTCCACAGGCTAAAGACCCACAGATTATTTTAATGTTTCCACTTTTGGGTGTATCTTGAAGGCATTGCCTAGCAACCCTGGCCTTTTCTCAGCTCAGGCCTCATGGTGCATTCATTTCATAAACTAGCATAGGCACTTTAGGTTGATATGTCTGGATTTTTTTTATAGATATATGAGAACAAGAACAGTCTTACTGTAAATTCTTGTTGGGGAATCTCACTTGTTCACCAATTCAATTACTTCTGACACCATGTTGGGTCCGTTATTGAGGGGTGGTGCAGACCGCACCAGGATACCATTATGCAGGAAATACAACTGAACTTTATTAATAACCCTGCTTGTACAGTATGTAAACTCCTCCCATGTGGGAGTGCCATAGGAGTAACACTATTCTCCACCACTACAACATCTGAGCAACATTACAAAGTACATCTTGAGAAATGTTCCCCGACAGGTCAGGCATGAGAAGTTGGTTGTTCAAGACTGAGATGAGAAGTTCTTTTACCAAATGTGGTGGGTCTCTGTCACTTGGTACCTCAGAGCGCTGATGATGCTTACTTGGTGATTAGATCCAAAGCCAAGGTCAATAGAAGATTGAGATACAAGGAAATTAGACCATGAAAACAGGAACAGGAGCTGCAACTCAGCCCTGGAAATCTGCTTTATATTTCATCAAGATCACAGCTAATCTTCTTCCTCACTACTTTTTCCCTCCTCTTCTCATGTCCACGAATCTCTTAGCAGCCGGAAGTTGGACAATCTCCGACTTTGACTGACCTCACTGACAGTGCCGTTATAGTCCTCCAGAGCAGGAGAATTACGAAGATTTTCTATTGTTCTCCTGAAGAAACTTCTCTTAAATTTCTCAGTCCTACATGGGCTAATCTGACCCTTCCTACGGCCCTCAGCTGAGGGAACTATGCTCCTTGAAATCACCCTCTCAAACTTGTAGAATTTTGTAAGTTTCAATGTAATTTCTTATTCTTCGAAATACTAAAGCAAACACAGTCTCTCCTCATTGAAAGGTTGTGGGAGAGGGTAGGAATTTGGAAACTGGCTGATCTTATTGAATAATGACATAGGCTGGAGTGGGCTCTTCTGGGGGCTCTTCTGACAGCTCTGTTCCTGTTTTCTATTGCTGACAGTGAAAGGAATAATATCACGGGTTTCTATGCCCCAAGTCAGGATTGCAAAAGAGTAAAGCATCATGGAAACTTGGCCAAGTACAGAACATATTTAGACCATAAGACAATAAGATACAGGAATAGAATTGGGCCATTTGGCCCATCAAGCCTGCCCCAATTCCTCCCAACCTCAATCCCTGCCTTCTCCCCATAGCCCTTCATGTCCTGATCATTCAAGAATTTATCAACCTCTGCCGTAAATATTCATAAAGACTTGGCCTCCACAGCCGCCTGTGGCAAGAATTCCACCAATTCACCACCCTCTGGCTAAAGAAATTCCTCCTCATCTCCATTCTAAAAGGATGCCCCTCTATTCCGAGGCTGTCCTCTGGTCCCAGACTCTCCCACCATAGGAAACGTCCTCTCCACATCCACTCTATCAAGGCCTTTCAACACTTGATGGGTTTTAATTAGGTCATCCCTCATTCCTCTGAATTCTAGTGGATGCAAATACTCTTGGTATCACAAGCCATTCAATCCTGGAATGATTTTCGTGAACCTCCTTTGAACCCTCTCCAGTGTCAGCACATCCTTTCTAAGATAAGGGGCCCAAACCTGCTCACAATACTCCGAGTGAGGCCTCACCAGTACCTTGTGAAGCCTCAACATTACATCCTTGCTTTTATTATTTGGTACAGAGTAAAGCTTTTTCCAGATTGACCAGTCACTGAATGTGTAGAGATGGTGCCCTCTACTGTTCATTAGTGAATCAGATATGGTGCATAATAAAACATATCCTTGGGCATCACTGCCACTTCTATGCCTACACTTCCAGACTGAAAAATAGCTTTTTCCCCAGAGCTAGAATTGCTTGGAACCAATCGATCAAACATCATCCATCAATTTGTTATATTGCTACTTTAATACTGGTTTTATGGCTGTCATGCATCTAAGTTGTGCTTTTGTACTGCTGGACATTGCTTGTACTGGCTGGTTACTTGATTTTATTTATTGTTTATTTATTTTGTTATTTTATAGCACTGAGTACGAGAGTTGCAAACTCATTATTGCTGTATTGGTGCATGACAAATTGTACTATGCAATGACAATAAAGATATTTCATTCATTCATCAAGTGGAGTGATTTTGAGTTAGAATCATTTTTAGGAGTGCAATGATGATTCATGAGAGGGCTATAAGCGAGATAAGCCCTCTTAGACAGATCCAGGCACAGGAGAACATTGAATCCATTCAAAATCAAAGGCTTTTCGTAGTCTCACCTCAGTCAAACTGATACCAAGCCGTACCAGGACAACATCCTGGTACAGGCTATGCCATTCAGGGGCTTGGGCTATACTATTTTCTTTTTGCTTTCTGCTATCATAACCGTATGTGTTAAGTGCTATGTGCTGTTGGTACTGCGTTTTTCACCTTGGTCCTGGAGGAATGCTGTTTGGTTTGGCTATACACTCATGTATGGTTGAATGATAACTAAACTTGAACTTAAACCTGGTGGCCATGTCTATCACAAATGTTAGTTGCTGAGGAATTTTGGTGGAATCTAAGCTTCAAACACTGTGACATATCAGGAAGGAGTGAATTACTAAGATAGTATGTTTTGGGAAGCAGTCAAATCCCTTAGATTAACTACACCAAATTAGGTAGCGGCAGAAGGGTATGACTGTAAGTGAGGCAAATAGAGGGATCCAGGAGACAGGTCTGAAGGAGCCTCAGTCCTTGGAATTGTCTGAAAAGTTCTGAGATTCTAGCTTGCTGTGTGGACGGGAACAAGGGCTATAGGAATGATAAGCAACCTAACCACAGAACAGTGGTTCAGAAAGCGTGGGGGGGGGGGGAGGGTTGCTGTGAGAAGAAATATGTGAGTTGTCATTGGACATAGTATAGTCAGAGGAATAAACGCTATTTACTGTCGCTGGGATGGAGAGTTCAGAGTATCTCATGTCAGAGCTGGGAGCTAGCCAGCAAAGGATACAAGCCTACTCAAGTACAAGGAAATCTGCAGATGCTGGAATTTCAAGCAACACACATAAAAGTTGCTGGTGAATGCAGCAGGCCAGTCCTGACGAAGGGTCTTGGCCAGAAACGTCAACTTCCTAGAGATGCTGCCTGGCCTGCTGCATTCACCAGCAACTTTTATAAGCCTACTCAAGTGACAGATGGGCGTGCTGAGGAGGAAGGGTGGCCCTTTTGTTAACAAGTGAATTTGAATCAATAGCACGGAGCAGCTATTGGATCAGAAGGTGGAAATCTTCACGAGTAGAGTGAGGAAATCACAAAAGTAACAGGAGCTTGATGGAAGTTATATACAAGTCTCCAAATAGTAGTCAGGAGGCGGGGCACAAAATACAGCAGGAGATCAACAAGACATGTGCAAAAGGTAGTATTACAGTGATCATGGAAGACATCAATATGCAGGTAGCCATGGAAAATCAGACTGAAATGCAAGAGGGGGGATTTGTGGAATGTCTATAAGAAGGTTTTTTTTTTAGAGCAGCATGTTGTAGATTCCACCGGGGAATAGGCAGATACAGCAGAAATTCATCTCGAAGGGAAAAGGAGTGCCCCAAAGGGAGGACAAAACAGCCATTGTTGACAGCATAAAAGCAAAAGAAGAGGCATATGATATGGCAAGGAAGTCAGAGGTCTGGAAAACCATTAAAATGCAGCAGAGGACAACTAAAAAATCTATAAAGGAGGAGAGGGAAGATGAGGGTAAATTGGTCAATAATAACAAAAAATTCCAATAGTTCTTTTTGATACATAAAGGGTAAGAGTGGACAAAGGGCTGCTTGAAAATCACTCTGGAGAGGAATTAGAGTGGCTGAGAAATGGAGAAGAAGCGAAGTACTTTGCATTATATGCCACAGTGGAAGACACCAGTAAGGGAGAGAGTTGAATATCATAGCCATTGAGAAGCTGAAAAGGCCAATCAAATTCAGAAACAGATTTAGTATCACTGCCTATTTGTTGTTTTGTGCCAGCAGTACAATGCAAAGACATAAATTTACTATCAATTACAAAATAAATAGATAGGGCAAAAAAAGGAATGACAAGGTAGCGCTCATGGGTTCATGTTCCATTCAGAAATCTGCTGGCGAAGGGGGAAAAGTTGTTCCTGAAACATTGAGTTTGGGTTTTCAGGCTCCCTCCCTCCTTCCCGATGGTAGCAATGAGAAGAGGACATGTTCAAGACAGTGAGGGCCCTTAATGATGAATGTCACCTCTTGACATTCTTGATGATGGGGTGGGTTTTGGCTGAATCTACAACCTCTGCAACCTCTTGTGATCCTCTATGTCAGAGGCTCCATACCAGTGTGTGATGCAACTCGTAACCATACACCAATGGAAATTCAGAATCAGGTTAATATCACTGGCGTATGTGGTGAAATTTGTTGTTTTGCAGCAGAAGTATATTGCAATACATAATAAGAAAACAAACTGTAAATTACAATAAGTATAATGAATAAACTTCTCTTGGGCTTCCAGCTGGGTACAGGTATCCACTATAACCAATGTTTTAATGACAAACTCCGCCACCTTCTTCAGGGATGATGCCTGGACATGTCTATACCACCAGACTAGACTTGCCCAGGCATCAGCCCTGAAGAAGATGGCAGAGTTTGTCATTGAAACATCGGTTATAATGGATACCTGTACCCAGCTGGACACCCGAGAAGAGTTTATTCGTAATATACGCTGGGAAAGCACTACATCCTTTTTTTTAAACAATACAACTTCAACTTAACAATCCATCTCCTGTACTCAATACATTTATGAAAATCAAAGTGTCAACAGCTTTATTTACAACCTCATCAACCTGATTTTCACATTCTCACAATCTGTCCAAATCCTTCTGTAAACTCCCTGCTTTCTCAACAATACCTGCCTCTCCACCTATCTTTGTATTGTCTGCAAACTTGGCCACAAAGCCATCAATTCCATCATCCAAATCATTGACATGTAATATGAAAGGATGCGGACCCAATACCAACCCCTGTGGAACACCACTAGTAACCATCAGCCAACCAGAATAGGCCCCCTTTATTCCAACTCTTTGCCTTCTACAGGTTAGCAAATCTTCCTACTATGCTGATTTTATTACGCTAATAGTTTCCTTCTCTGCTTTGAAACCAATGGGTGAGGTAAGGAATCAGTTTGCACCATTTCCCACTTGGTCGTCCTTCATGTACCCATCATTTTTCTCCTTTGGTAGAGAATATGGAGCTAGGGAATCTGCTGTGCTCATATTGAGACAGGGAGTGAATTCAAAGGGCCAAAAGTTTCAGGCCAGTGACCTTTCTTCAGAAGTAGGAGATGTTAGAATACCAGCCTGCAGAGAAGAGAGAGGCAGAGTGAATGAACACAATGTCTGTACAGAGGAGACCAGGAAAGGCTGGGTGACCCAAGTGTGCTTGATGTGGCAGAGAGAGGAGGGTAAAGCCGCCTTAATTGTAACTGATCTGTCCTAAAGAGAATTGCCGGCAGAGGACAGGACAAGTAGACAGTGAGATGGTGGCTGTAAGGACAGCGTTGGGGAATTTCCATCGATTTGTATCGGTTCAGACCTACTTCTGTCTCACATTGTATGGAATGTTGAATGTATCTAGAGTCACTGGTGAAGCGCTGGATTCTTTGTCAAGATATTGTTGTTGTTGCATTGAGACCTCTGGTGTTCCTTGCCATTAACGGTGCAGCAGTCTGTAGAATGGTTTCCTTGACGGTTTCTTTGTTCTTTGCCCTCCTTCCACATTGTGATTGTTTTGCACCCATATTTTCTGACAGCAAGACAGTAAGTTATTTTGGTAGCTGCATGGCATCACTGCCTTGTTCTAAAACTTCCAATATATTGTAAATGAATATAATTCTTAAACTGTTTGAAACTTATTCTATCATTACAGTAGGATTTCTTGATTTTGTCTTCACCCTTCAACCTAAATTCTGAATTCACAGACATATGAACCTTATAACTGCATGCTGATTAAACTGTTGTCTCATTGACTCTTGGTTCTGTGCAGTATAGCCTTAGTCCTTCACCTACTTTCTTGTAGTGTCAAGTCTTCCTCTGTTATCTCTGAGATCTGATTTCAAAGCCTTTCTGATTACAAGTATGCTTTTGTTTTCTAAATTCAATGTTTTCTGGCATGTAGTAATTTGGTGGACTTGCAAACTGAGAATGGGACAAGAAATGCAATCTCCGTTACACACTCTGTGGATGCCGCTTTACCCAGTGGATCATTTCCAGTGTTTGCTGCCTTCAGACCGAGAGAAGCCAGCTGGCAAGTTTTGACTGTCACAGAACAAACAGGCTGGTTGAAGATAAGCAGAGTGACAGGAAGGGACAGAAAGTTCATCAAAAATGCTGTACCAGTGAGAAAATCGTAATAAGATCAGTGATCATATCTAACTGCAAGAAATGTTTGCAACTAAATAGATAATGAAACTAATGCAGAAGCTGAAATAACATGTTGTGGATAAATGGTAACCGGGGGTTAAATATTCCATACTACATGATTTTTAGAAAAGGAGAAAATATAGAAGAATATATTAGTACAGTGAGGTCATGGATAGACTTGGGTTGATATCTTTATTATAAAGGGTGCTATAACTGTTGCAAAGGAATAACTGGCCTAGATAAACAGGAAGTGTGATCAGTATGGGTAGAGATGAGAGATAACATTGGAGGGGGTGGTTACAGGAAATGATGTCAGAGAGAGACTGAATCAGGAAATAAAAGTTTCTACTGTCACAAAACACATCGGTTTGTTTGATCAGGTGGTTCAAATGGTCATGAAGGAGTTTAAACTTAACATAGGAGGGCACATCATATTCATAAAGCAATTTTGAAAGATGAGTTTATCAAGAACATTTGGGGCAGATTCCAGCAGAAAGGTTTTAGGGAACCATTTTATGCCTGGTCTGAGTAATGAGAGAGGCTTAATTAGTAACTTATACTGAGGGATCATTTAGGAAAGTGATCATAATATGATGGAGTTTTGTATGTACGTTTATAGTGTCAGAGTAAATCAGAAACTAAACCATTGAAATGAAAAGATACACATACAGAAGATATGTGGGCTGAATTTAATAGGGTTAGTTTGGAAAACTCATTTAAAAAATAATCTGCTGATATATTATTTCAAAGGTTTTTTTTATAATTCTTAGTAAATTCCATTGAGAAATGAAAATACACGGAAAAACTGATACATCTGTGGCTTATTAAGAAAGCCAAGGGTAATATTAAATTAAACAGCTTGCAGCGATATCAGGAGCAGTAGGAAACTAAGTGTGGGAGCATTATTGAAAGCTTTCATGACATCTAAGTAAAAAAAATCAGAATGAAAGTAACAATAAATATTTGTCCAAGTTCTTCTACAACCATATAAGAAGGAAAAAGTGAATATAAGTCTGTGTTACTTAGAGGCAAAGTTTGCAGGTTAAAGTGGAGAGAATAAAGAAATATCTGAGGTATTAATCTTTTATCTGTCTTCAATATAGAAGACACAATAGTCAAACCCAGACCAAAGTTGAATCATAGGAGGATGCACGACAGCTGTGGCAGGACTTAAATGCCATCACCTCCTACAAATAAAATCAAGTGACATAAATGACAAAAAGGTTTCGCTCTCAGATAACCTCAGTGCTGTTTAGGCCCACTTTGACTGACAGAATATGGAGGCACGTTCACGAACACCTACGGCCCCTAACAACCCTGTGATTTCATTCTCTGAGGCTTCCTTCAGAAGGCTGAACCCACGGAGAGCATCTGGCCCAGACAGTGTACCTGGTCGAATAATAAAGATGTGTTAATCTACTGGCTGGAGTATTTGCTGACAACTTTAACCTCTCGTTTACCTGCTTCAAGCAGGCTTTAATCGTACTGGTTCTCAGAAAGGACATGCTAAGCTGCCTCAGTGACCATTGTCTAGTAGCACTTACATCCACTCTGATGAAATGCTTTGAGAGGTTGGTCATAAAACATCAATTCCTGCCCGAGGAGTGAATTGGATCACCTCCACTGTGCCATTGGTCACAACAGATCAACAGCACAGCCCATTTCATTGGCTCTACACTCAGCCCTGGAACAGCTAGACAGTGAAGATGCATGGTACATCAGGATGCTCTTTACTGACCACAACTCAGCATTCAGTACCATCATCCCCTCAAAACTAATCAATAAGCTGCAAGGCCTCACCCTCGATACCTCCTTATGCAAGCTGATCCCTCAATTTCCTCTCTTGCAAATCCCAGTCAGTTTGGATTGGCAACAACATCTCCACCATCTCCATCAGCACAGGTGTGTCACAAGGCTGTGTGCTTAGCACCTGCTCTACTCACTTTATACTTTTGACTGTGAGGCTGAGCACAGCTCCAACGCCATAGTTAAGTTTGCTGGTGGCCGAATCAAAGGCGGAGATGAATCGGTATGTAGGAGGGAGACTGAAAATCTGGCTGCGTGGTGCCACAACAACAACAGACCTTCACTCAACATCGGGAGGAATTCTCCTCTGGGCATCCCGTGTCTGCTTAATTCATATTCATCAGCCTCCCATAACCCACCTCAGATACAGATATGGGTGTTCCTAGTGCTTCCTTTTGAGCCATACCCCCAATCAGACTTTATTATCTACGGCACAGCAGCAAGTGTCAGACAAAGTACTGAGAACCCCAAGGAGAACAGTATTAAATGGCCATAGCTAAACCCTGGCACACACCGGGAGAAGCCAGTGCCACTACAGAAAAACCATTACGCAAAAATGCATCTCCATTACGCAAACAACAGGAATTCTGCAGATGCTGGAAATTCAAGCAACACACATCAAAGTTGCTGGTAAACGCAGCAGGCCAGGCAGCATCTCTAGGAAGAGGTGCAGTCGACGTTTCAGGCCGAGACCCTTCGTCAGGAGATGTGTGTTGCATCTCCATTACGTTGGTTTGTATCCTTATGACAAGGAAGCAGTTCGCCCCAATTCCTGCATGGTCCTCCCCCGTGTGGCCATTTTTCTTTCTCCCTTGTTAGGGAATGTGGAGTATAGCACTTCCCTTGTTAGGGAATGTGGAGTATAGCACTGAGTTAAAGGATCAGCTGTGGTCTCGTTGAATGGTGGAGCAGATTCAAAGGGCAAGGAATTTCAGGCCAGTGATCTCTTATCAAAACTAGAAAATGTCAGAAAACAAGCCTGCAGAGAAGTGGGAACAAACACTCCCCAAACGTTAAACCTTTCATCACCAGGATCATTCTCCTGAACCTCCTCTGGACCACCTCCAATGCTAGCTCATCCTTTCTTAGATAAAGGGTCCAAGATGGCTCTCGTTACTGCCAGAACATAGACCGATGCCCAACGTACTAGACATCTGTTATACTAAGATAAGGAATGTCTACTATTCCAGGCCCAGGCTGCATTTTGGTAACCGGATCACTTAGCCGTCCTTCTCCTACCTGCGTACAGGCAGAGGCTAAAGGGCAAAGCTCTAGATGATTAGGCCAACAAAGAGGTGGTTGCAGGAGGCAGGGGGACAGCCCCAGGATTGCTTCAAGTCATTAGACTGGGCTGTGTTCAAGGACTCACCTGGAGATCTGAATGAATACACCACGGTTGTAATGGACTTTATTAAAAGAGCTGTAGATGAGTGTTCCCACAAAATCATTCAGATCTCTGCTAATCAGAAGCCCTTGATAAACCATGAGACCTGAAATCTGCTGAGAGCCAGATCAGAGGCATTCCAGACTGTGACCAAGAAAGTTACAAGAGGTCCAGGTATGATCGTTGAAAAGCCATCTCACAGGCAAAGTGGCAATTCTGGACTAAGCCTGAATCAACAAAGGATGCTTGACGGTTGTGGCAGGGCTTGAATTCTATCACCTCTCGCAAAGTTAAATCAAGCAACATAGGAGACAGCAGGCTTCACTCCCAGATGAGCTCAATGCCATCTATGCTCGCTTTGACCATCAAAACATGGAGGAACCGTCACAAACACCCACATCCCCGATGATCCTATCATTTCAGTGTCCGAAGCCAATGTGCAAACAGCCTTCAGAGTATGAACAGACGAAAAGCATCCGTCCAGATGGGGTACCAGGCCAAGTACTAAAGACCTGTGCTGACCAACCAGCTGGTTTGTTCACTGGGACCTTTAACCCCTCACTTCGGCAGATTGAGGTACCCACCTGCTTCAGGCAGGATTCAAATATACCAGTGTCCAAGAAGAGCGTGGTGGTCTGCCTCAACGACCATCACCCAGTAGCACTTACATCCACAGTGAAGTGTTTGGTGATGAAACGTATCAATTCCTTGCTGAGAAGTGAATTAGATCTGCTCCAATTTGCTCACTGAAGAAATGGATCCATCTCACTGAAACTTCACTCAATCCTGGAACCTCTGGACAGCCAAGTGGCATACAACAGGATGCTCTTTATAGGCCACAATTCAGCATTCAATACCATCATCCCATCAAAACTAATCAATAAGCCTCAAGACCTTGGCCTCAATATCTCCTTGTGCAATTGGATCTTGGATTTCCTCACTTGCAGATCCCAGTCTGTTCGGATTGGCAACGTCATCTCTTCCACAATCTTCATCAGCACAGGCGCATGAAAAGGCTGTGTGCTTAGTCTCCTTTTCAACTCACTATACACCGATGACTACGTGGCTAAGCACAGCTCCAATGCCATATTCAAGCCTGCTGATGACACCACTGTATTTGGCCGAATCAAAGATGGTGATGAAGCAGCATATAGGAGGGAGACTGAAGATCTGGCTGAGTGGTGTCACAGCAACAACCTCTTACTAAGTGTTAACAAGATCAAGGAGCTGGTTAGATTTCAGGAGAAGGAAGCCATAGGTCCACAAACCTGTTCTCATTGGAGGATCAGAGGTGGGGAAGGTTAAGAACTTTAAATTCTTTTCTTTTTAAACCTTTTTATTAATTTTTCCAAAGTTATAAACAAAATAACAGTGTTGATACAAAGAGATTGGAATAATTTTATTGTTAATAAACATATACAGAAAAGATTTCAGATAACACAGGTATAATAGACTTCCAAACTCATGATGTACTTAATCATAGATATAAAAGAAAAAAAAATACAAAGAAAAACCCCCCCAAAAAACAAAAAAAACTAAATACTAAACCCAAAAAAGCAGATGGAACAAAACAAGGCTAGACCAATATCTTAAATCGAACACATTCAGTAATGTCATCAACTCCGCTCCTCTATTCATATATTTTAAGTTAATAAGAAGGATTCAGAAAGGTCGAATTACAAGAACTTTAAATTCCTATGTGTTATTATTTCAGAGGACTTGTCCTGGGCCCAGTATGTAAGAGAAATTATGAAGAAAGGACAGAGGCACCTCTACTTCCTTAGAAGTTTGCAAAGATTTGGCAGGATATCTAAGACGTTGCCAAATGTCTATAGATGTGCATAGATGTGCAGCGGAGAAGATATTAACTGGCTGCATCACAGCCTGGTATGGGAACACCAATACCCTTTAATGGAAAATCTTACAAAAAGTAGTGGATATGGTCAGTCCATCACAGGTATGGCCCTCCCCACCCTTGAGGACATCCACATGAGATGCTGTCACAGGAAAGTGGCATCCATCATCAGGGACCCCCACCCCAACTTTCCAGCCCATGGTCTCTTCCCGTTACTGCCCTCAGAAAGGAGGTACAGGAGACTAAAGTCCTACACCACCAGGTTCAGGAACAGTTAATACCCCTCTTGATCCAAAGGGGATAACTTCACTCAACTTCTCTTGCCCCATCATTGAAATATTCCTACAAACCAATAAACTCACTTTCAAGGACACTTTATCTCATGTTCTTAATACATATTGCTTATTTATTTATTACTTTTTTGTATTTCTTCTTTTTGTATTTGCACAGTTGTTATCTTTTGCACCCTAGTTGAACACTCTAGTTGGATGGTCTTTCATTGATTGGTTATTATTCTACAGATTTATTGGGTATGTCCACAAGAAAACTAATCTCAGGGTTGCATATGGTGACGTATATGTACTTTGATAATAAAAATTTAATTTGAACTTTATAAAGCCTCAGCATTACACCCTTGGTTTTATATTCTAGTCTTTTTGAAATATATGCTAACATTGCACTTGCATTCCTTACCACAGATTTAACTTGCAAATTAACCTTCAGGGTAGCCTGCACGAGAACTCCGAAGACCCTTTGCACCTGGATTTGCAACCCATTTAGAAAATAGTCTACACCTGTATTTCTTCTACCAAAGTCCATGACCATTGTCACGACCCCCGTGACGGGAATAAAGAACCAGCAGAAATAGAAAACGCTTTGGAGTCCATTATTGCTATAAACTAATAATATTTATTAGTAACTACACAATACAGTAATATAAATGTAGATAAATCAAACAGGTTAGCAATGATTACATAAAAGTAAGTGTGGAATATATATGTATGAAAAACCAAGCTGCTTTAAGTCTAGGGGTAAAAAGATACAGTCTTACGATGATGAGTAAAGTTCAGTTCGTGGTATCGAGTTGAGTAGTGATGGAGAGAGAGAGGGAGATTTGGTCTTCAGGTGAACTGATGCCGTTGATCTTCTCGTCGTCCTCCGAAATCCTTTAAAAGTCACCGACTGTGACTTTAACAAAGGGAACTGGTTTTCTGCGGTGGAGCTATCACCCAGGCGAGGGTGGACACATAGACAACTCCCCACCAGTCAACCTTTTTTCCTCCTTCCACTACAAGAGCGATTGGATCGATCCGCCTGATCGATTCTCCAAAACCCACTTTTTCTGCTGGTGCAACAATGCTCATTCAGTGTCCAGATTGTGTGCCTGAGGTCTGTATCATCTGACCTCCCATTTATCTCACCAGGCTGAGCATCACCCGTCATTCAAATAATTCCTCCTTCCTTTGTGAAGAAATGCAAGCAGGCAAACAGTCCTTGAAAAATATCAACAACCTGCCTTGGGTCACCATAGCAACTTTCCAGCTGCTCGGTGCTGTCTCCAAACCCAACTCAGTAGAAATCCAAAGTTACTTCCAATGCCTTAAAGTGACAGTCCAACCGTTAATCTTCATCTCTCTCTCTCTCTCTTACAAAAGCAACATATCGGTGGTAAATAGGTCTCTCTCTCTCTCTTTTCAAAACCACAGTTAATAGGGGTACTCCAGGATCCCCTCACACCATACACTTCCCCACGCTGTATTTGATCTGCCTCTTTTTTGACTATTCTCCTAATCTAGGTTCTTCTGCAGACTCCCTGCTTCCTCAACACTAACTGCCCCTCCAGGTATCACTGTATCATCCACAAACTTGGCGAAAAAGCAATCAATTCTGTCATCCAAATCATTGACATATAATGTGGAAAGATATGGTCCCAACATTGACCCTTGTGGAACACCACTAGTCATCGGAAAAGACTCCCTTTTTCCCACTCTTTGCCTCCTGCCAGTCAGCCAATCTTCAATCTATACTAGTATAATTCCTGTAAAATCATAGACGCTATCTTGTTTAACAGCCTCATATGTGGCAGCTTGTTAAAAGCCTTCTGAAAATCCAAGTAAACAACATCCACTGACTTTACTATCCTGCCTGTTATTTCCTCAAGCAACTCCAACAAGTTTGCCAGGCAAGATTTCCCCTTAAGGAAACCATGCTGACTTTGGCCTATTTTATCATGTTCCTCCAGGTACCCTGAAATTTCATCCTTGGTAATGGACTCCAACATCTTCCCAATGACTGCAGTCAGGCTAGCTGCCCTATAATTTTCTATCTTTTGCCTCCCTCCCTTATGAAGGAGTGGAGTGACATTTGCGATTTTCCAATCCTCCAGAACCATTCCAGAATCTAGTAATTCTGAAAAGATCACTATTAATGCCTTCACAATCTCTTCAGCTTTCAGAACCCTGGAGTATCATCCACCTTGTTCAGATGACTTATTTGCCATTGGAACGTTCAGCTTCCCATATACCTTCTTAGTAATAGAAACTGCACTCACTTCTGCCCTGATGTTATATAACCATATAACAATTACAGCACAGAAACAGGCCATCTCGGCCCTTCTAGTCCATGCCGAGCTCTTACTCTCACCTAGTCCCACCGACCTGCACTCACCCCATAACCCTCCATTCCTTTCCTGTCCATGTAGTTGCTCAATTTAACTTTAAACGACAACATCGAACCTGTTTCAAACACTTCTGCTGGAAGTTCGTTCCACACAGCTACCACTCTCTGAGTAAAGAAGTTCCCCCTCATGTTACCCCTAAACTTTTGCCCTTTAACTCTCAACTCATGTCCTCTTGTTTGAATCTCCCCCACTCTCAATGGAAAAAGCCTATCCACATCAACTCTATCTATCCCCCTCATAATTTTAAATACCTCTATCAAGTCCCCCCTCAACCTTCTACGTTCCAAAGAATAAAGACCCAACTTGTTCAACCTTTCTCTGCAACTTAGGAGATGAAACCCAGGTAACAGTCTAGTAAATCTTCTCTGTACTCTCTATATTTTGTTGACATCTTTCTTATAATTCGGTGACCAAAACTGTACACAATACTCCAAATTTGGCCTCACCTATGCCTTGTACAATTTCAACATTACATCCCAACTCCTATACTCAATGCTCTGATTTATAAAGGCCAGCATACCAAAAGCTTTCTTCACCACCCTATCCACATGAAATTCCACCTTCAGGGAACTATGCACCATTATTCCTTCATTCCTCTGTTCTACTGAATTCTTCAATGCCCTACCATTTACCATGTATGTCCTATTTTGATTAGTCCTACCAAAATGTAACACCTCACATTTATCAGCATTAAACTCCATCTGCCATCTTTCAGCCCACTCTTCTAACCGGCCTAAATCTCTCTGCAAGCTTTGAAAACCTACTTCATTATCCACAACTCCACCTATCTTAGTATCATCTGCATACTTACTCATCCAATTTACCACCCCATCATTCAGATTATTAATGTATATGACAAATAACATTGGACCTAGTACAGATCCCTGAGGTACACCACTAGTCACCGACCTCCAATCTGACAGTTATCCACCACCACCCTCTTGCGTCTCCCATCCAGCCACTGCTGAATCCATTTTACTACTTCAATATTAATACCTAATGATTGAACCTTCCTAACCAACCTTCCATGTGGGACCTTGTCAAAGGCCTTACTTATCCAGATAATTATATATACCATCTCTAAGAATACTTTTCATTAATTTACCCACCACTGATGTCAAACTTGCAGGCCGATAATTGCTAGGTTTACTCTTAGAACCCTTTTTAAACAATGGAAAAACATGAGCAATATGCCAATCCTCCGGCACCATCCCCGTTTCTAATGACATTTGAAATATTTCTGTCAGAGCCCCTGCTATTTCTACACTAGCTTCCCTCAAGGTCCTAGGGAATATCCTGTCAGGACCCAGAGACTTATCCACTTTTATGTTCCATAAAAGCTCCAGTACTTCCTCTTCTTTAATCCTCATAGTTTCCATAACTTCCCTACCTGTTTCTCTTATCTTACCCAATTCAATATCCTTCTCCTTAGTGAATACCGAAGAAAAAAAAATTGTTGAGAATCCAATTTTATCCCTCACTATTCTTTTGCTATTAATATAACTGTAGAAGCCCTTGGGATTTATTTTCCCCTTACTTGCCAAAGCAACCTCATCTTTTTTTAGCTTTTCTAATTTCTTTCTTAAGATTTTTTTTTTTACATTCTTTATATTCGAGCACCTCATGTTCTCCATGCTGCCTATATTTATTGTAAAAGGGGGAGGGGGGGAAACAAAAAGAAAAAAAATATTTATTGTAGATGTCTCTCTTTTTCCGAACCAAGTTTCCAATATCCCTTGAATACCATGGCTCTCTCAAACTTTTAAACTTTCCTTTCATCCTAACAGGAACATAAAGATTCTGTACTCTCAAAATTTCACCTTTAAATGACCTTAATTTCTCTATTACATTCTTCCCATAAAACAAATTGTCCCAATCCACTCCTTTTAAATCCTTTCGCACCTCCTCAAAGTTAACAATCAAAATTCTCAACCCTGGGTCCAGACCTATCCTTCTCCATAATTATATTGAAACTAATAGCATTGTGATCACTGGAGCCGAAGTGCTCCCCAACACAAACCTCTGTCACCTGACCTATCTCATTCCCTAACAGGAGATCCAACACTGCCCTTTCTCTAGTTGGTACCTCTATGTATTGCTGCAAAAAACTATCCTGCACACATTTTACAAACTCCAAACCATCTAGCCCTTTTACAGTATGGGCTTCCCAGTCTATGTGTGGAAAATTAAAATCTCCCACAATCACAACCCTGTGCATACCGCAAATATCTGCTATCTCCTTATAAATTTGCTTCTCCAATTCTTGCTCCCCCATTTGGTGGTCTATAATACACCCCCATAAGAGTTACTACACCTTTCCCATTCCTCAATTCCACCCAAATAGCTTCCCTAGACGAGCCCTCTAATCTATCCTGCCAGAACACCGCTGTAATATTTTCTCTGACAAGCAATGCAACACCTCCCTCTCTTGTTCTCCCCCCCCCCCATTCTATCACACCTGAAGCAACGAAATCCAGGAATATTTAGTTGCCAATCATTCTTGAATTTCTGGCACGCTGCTAGTGTATCCCACAGTGAAGACTCTTGCAAACTTTGTTAGCCATTTCTTTGTCTCCCATTACTACCTCTCCAATGGTTTGATGTCCATTCTTCTCGGTGAATGACCACCAGAAAATAAATCTCAAGGTATAATATGGTGGCATTTGTGTACTTTGATAATAAATTTTACTTTGAACTTTGAGCTCAAGTACATGCAGGTACAGGTGCAATGAAAAAACTTACGCAAGAAATTCTGCAGATGTGTGAAATCCAGGGCAATGGACACAAAATGCTGGAGAAGTTGAGCAAGTCAGGCAGCGTCTATGGAGAGTAATAAACATTTGACATTTCAGACTGAGCCCCTTCATCAAGATGGAAAAGGAAGGGGAAAGAAGCTGGAATGAGAAGGCAGAGGGGAGGTGAAGGAGTAAAAGGTCGCAGGAAATAGAATTTACAGCATTACAGGCACATACCACTAGAGGAATTGGTTTGTTATTTTCACATGTACTGAGATACAGTGAGAAGTTTTTCTTGTAGGTCAACTCATTACGCAGTGCTTGAGGTGGAACAAGGAATGTAGAATAAAGTGTAAAAGCAACAGAGAAAGTACAGTGCAGGTAAACAATAAAGTTCAAAACCGTAACAGCAGATTGTGAGGTCTAGAGTCTTTAGTATTGGACGAGGGAAGCATTTACTATAAATGTTAATATAAACAATAACATTTAATATAAACTGCCTGAGAACAGGAGGATTGAAGCTGTCCTTGAGCCTGGTGGTGTGTGTTTTCAGGCTTTGTATCTTCCGCCCAGTTGAAGCGGGGAGAATAGAGATGCTGGCTACTTTACTGAGGCAGCGGGATGCATAGAAGGAGCCCATTGAGGGGAGGCTGGTTTTCATGATGAGCTGAGCCACGTTCACTATTCCCTGCAGATTCTTGCGGTCACAGGTAGAGCAGTTGCCGTATCAAGATGTTTTGCATCCAGATAGGATGCTTTCTATGGTCCGCTGATAAAGATTAGTAAGGGTCAACGGGGACATGCCAAATTCATTTAGCTTCCAGAGAAAGTACAGGCTTTGTTGAGATCTCTTGACTGTGGCATCTACATGGTCTACCAGGATAGGCTATTGGTGATGTTTAGTCTTCAGAACATGAGGCTCTTAGCCTTCTCAACAATTGATTTGGAAAGGAGAATGGGCCCTGCTCTCTCCCCACCCATCCCTTTTTGAGATCAATGAGCAGCTCTTTTGTATTGCTGACATTGAGGGAAAGATTGTTGTCATGACATCATGTCGCTTCTCCTGCCTGCATCGTTGTTTGAGATACAGCCCATTATGGTGATATCATCTGCAAGCCTGTAGAGTTAGAGCAGAATCTGGCCACTTTGTCATGCTTGTACAGGGAGCAGAGTAAGGCGAAGGGACAACATTCATTAGGAAAACTATAAATGGGACATAAATTGTACAAGAAAGAACACAATTAGAACCAAAAATTAACAAAGTTGTGTTATTGCAATGTTGGAACCAGAAATGCACTGATAAAACCTGAGAATTCCCCGGGAACTGATGAGCTACATCTCAGAATTCTTAAGAAACAGTAGATAGAGATAATGGACACACTAGTATTGATGTTTCTAAATTCCCTTGATTCTGAAATAATCTCAGTAAACTGGAAGGTAGATGTTTGGGGAAGTTGTAGTCACAGGTGTCGGCTGACCAGGACGTTTTAAGGTGCAGACGCTGAGTAGACATTCCAATTGCTCTCACAAAAGGATTATAGGTAAGCTACCTGCCTTGATGAACAGAGACACTATTATAGAGGCCATTGCCAGGTCTTTTTTTTGTTCCCGGCTGAACATGAACAAATAGAAAATGTGTACATTTGCAATTGATGATGAGCAATAACATTAAAGACAATATGAAAATGGGCCAATTGATCAGCTCAATAAGATCATCAACTTTTGCATTTCCATCTGCTATTTGTGCACTCAAAATCGATTAAAATCAGAAATGTAGGTGTCTGAAAAACCTTGGATGCATCTCGTCTGCAGAAGGAATATTGATAGGTATGTGTCCGACCAAAGACTGAGTTACTTTACTTTTATCTGAGAGCTTTTCACAATGTAGTGGCATCAAACACTGACAGATTCCTATATATCATTCTGTATCTAGTAGGGTAGTAAAGTAGTTTAGATAGGGAGATGGAGTGGCAGAAAATGAATGGATTTAGCAAACTTTCCATCAAATGTTAGTAAAACGAAAGAGCTGGTTATTGACTTCAGGAGGTATGGTGGAGCAGATGCCCTTGCATTTATCAATGGTGCTGAGGAGGAGATGGTTGAGTGCTTCAAATTCCTGGACGTAGGTATCACCAATAGTTTGTCCTGGTCCAACCACATATGGCCAAGAAAAACTGTTAGCTCCTCTATTTCCTCAGAAGTCTGAGGGAATTCTACATACCCTGATGACCCTCACTCATTTTTACAGGTGCACCATAGAATACGTCCTATTCAGACACATCACATCTTGGTCTGGCAACTGCTCTGCCCAAGACAGCAAGAGATTGCAAAGAGTTGTGAATGCAGCCCGGTCTGTCGTGAAAGCCGTCCTCCCCTCCATTGACTCTGTCTACGCTTCCTGCTTCCTCGGGAAGGCAGGCAACATAATCGAAGACCCCTCCCACACTAGTCATTCTCTGTCCTCACCCCAAACCCCCTCCCTTGGGCTGAAGATACAGAAGCTTGAAAACATGTATTATCAGGGTCAAGGACAGCTTCTATCTCACCGTTATAAGACTGTCAAATGGACCTCTTCTACGATAAAGATGCACCCTTCATCTCTCAGCCTACCTTGTTATTGCTCTTGCACCATGTATGTCTCCTTGCACAGTGCCTTCTCCATAACCGTGACACTCTATTTTACATTCCATTATTGTTTCTCCTTTTGCACTAACTCAATGTACTGATGTTTGGAATAATACCCCTGGGTAGCATACAAAAAGCTTTTCACTATTTCAGCACAGGTGACCATAAAAAACCAGCAAGAGTGAAAGAGCATGTGCAGGCAGATGGGATTAATTTGGATTGGTACCATGGACGTGGGCTGGAAGCTTGTTCCTGTGCTTAACTAGTTCTGCATTCTTGTCACAGTACACTCTCGGAGGACTGGACCCAAGTGCGGAGGAACAGCAGGCTTTCTCTGTCATGGGGGTCGCTGGCAGCAGCGCAACCCATGAGCTGCGGATGGCAGGCTCACAGCTCGACTCCGTCTGATGCGGAGGGCAGCCAATTCCTCGGAAGAGAAGGATTCCTGAGTCTAACAAGAGGTTAGACTCAGGAATCCTAACAGAGCCTTGGCGGAATGACTGGGTGACACTGCAAGACAAATCGTTCTCTGCAACACAATGACTCCACTAAGGCACTAAACAGGAGTCCTCTTCAAATAACCATAGAATGCGGAAAAACCTGTCAGTCATAATTAACTTGACAAGATTAAACCGAAAGCACAAAGGCTTAACAGCTCTAGTTGAGATAACAGTTAGCAAATACAGGTGTTCGAGAAACATCCATCAATGTTCTACAGCAAGCCACAGAGGCCTTCAGGGCTCATGACAGTTCAATGTTCAGAGGGATCTGTATGCCTACAATAGAGCAAGTGCTCCAACATATTTCTAGCTTTGCAATAAGTCATCAACTGAGTAATTCCTTGTTTAATTATAGCATGTCTCCACAGTTTACTGCAGGCTTTACTCCTGTTAATGGCATCGTTTGTCACACTCACGCTTGGGCTTGCTGGATATGTAACTGTTTCAAGGAAGATGAAAGCAATTGGCTTAGCATGGAGAAGTTGGGGTCATTGGTCTGGTGAGGAAGCGCAAGACCCAAAACTAACCTGGATTTGTAGACTGGGTTGGAATTATGGCTCGTATTGGGAATCAGATGAGATATGTCCATCTAGATTAGATGATCATATCTAAAGATGCTGAAGTAATGGATGATGCTCAAACCAGTTGTGATCATGATACAGAGCCAACCACTGTTTGAAAGTCACGGCACAACTAGTCAAGAGGCTGCAAGTTTCATTGTCCCAGGGACAAGGGCAATGTACACAGTTGAGAAGGCCACAAAGTAAATCTATGATAACTGTGTATCACTTTGGATGTGTTTACGCACTTTGAGTTTTACTAAAGAAGTGTGCCTTTACAATGTGGATAAGTCAACTGGACCAGATGGACTACATCCCAGTGCTCTGAAAGAGGTAGCTGAAGAGATTGTGGAGTCATTCTTTCAAGAATCACCAGATTCTGGAATGGTTACAGAGGACTGGAAAATGTAAATGTCACTCCACTCTTTAAGAAGGAAGGGAGGCAAAATAAAGAAAATTATTGCAGTTCGCCTGACTTCAGTGGTTGGGAAAATGTTGGAGTCCATTATTAAGGACGAGGTTTTGTGGTACTTGGGGGCACATGATAAAATAGGCTGAAGTCAGCATGGTTTACTTGAGGGGAGCTCTTACCTGACAAATATGTTGAAGTCTTTGACAAAATAACAGACAGGATAGAAAAAGGAGAGTCAGTGGATGTTGTATACTTGGATTTTCAGAAGGCCTTTGACAAGTTGCTACTCATGAGGCTCCTAAGCAAGATAAGAACATGAAAGATACTAGCATGGATAGAAGATTGGCTAACTAGCAAGAGGCAAAGTGTGGGAATAAAGGGTACTTGGTTTGGTTGGCTGCCAGTAACTAGCAGTGTTCCACAGGTGTCGGTGTTGGGGCCACTTCTTTTCATGTTTATATGTCAATGATTTGGATGGCTTTGTGGTCAAATTTTGTGGACGATATAAATATATGTGGAAGGGTAGGTAGTGTTGAGGAAGGGGGGGGATCTGCAAAAGGACTTAGGTTCAGAGAATGGGCATAGAAGTGGCAGATGGAATACAGTGTTGGGAAGTGTATGGTCATACAACTTGATGGAAGAAATGAAAGGATTGACTGTTTTCTAAACGGAGAGAAAATTCAAAAATCAGAGGTGCAAAAGGACTTGGGAATCCTCATGCAAGATTTTCTAAAGGTTAACTTGCAGGTTGAGTCAGTAATAAGGAGGGCAAATGCAATGTTAGCATTCATTTCAAGAAGACTAGAATATAAAGGAAAGGATGTAATGCTGAGGCATGATAAGGCACTGGTATGACTGCACTAGTAGTATTGCGAGGAGTTTTGGGCCGCTTATCTAAGGAAGGATGTGCTGACATTGGAGAGGGCCCAAAGAATGCTCCCAGGAATGAAAGGGTTAATGTATGCGGAGTGTTTGATTGCTCTGTGTTCGTACTCACTGGAGTTCAGAAGAATGAGGGGGGATGTTATTGAAACCTATCAAATGGTGAAATAGAATGGATGAGAAGACCATGTTTCCTATAGTGAGGGAGTCCGAGGACCAGAGGGCACATCCTCAGAATAGACAGGCATCCCTTTTGAACATCCTAAGGGGGAAGTTCTTTAGCCAGCGGTTGGTAAGTCAGTGGAATTCATTGCCACAGACAGCTGTGAAAGCCGAGTCATTGGTTATATATAAAGCTGAGCTTGATATGTTCTTGGTTAGTTATAGTGTGAAAGGCTACAGGGAGAAGGCAGGAGAATGGAATTGAAAGAGGGAATAAATCTGCCATGATGGAATGGCAAAGCAGACTCGATGGACCGGATGGCCTCATCGTGCTCCTATGTCTTATAGTTTTATGGTCTCATTTGTATATTGTTTTGTGAATGTCAGATTGTCAGAGGATGTGCTGATATATCATCATCTGAATACTTGCATGATGAAATCAAACTTTCCTGTTAAAGTTCGTAGAAGCATTCTGATTCAAATTTCCTGTGGTCTGCGACCATTACTGTAAGTATCAGAATCAGGTTTAATATCACTAACCTTTGTCGTGAAATTTGTTGTTATGTGGCAGCAGTACATTGCAATACATAATAATAAAAACGGTAAATTACAATTCAGGCTCTTTAGGCCTCTCCCTGATGGTCATATTGAGAAGGGGGCATGTCCTGGGTGATGGGGGTCCTTAATGATAGATACCCTTGGATGCTGTGGAGGCTAGTGCCCAGGATGGAGCTGGATGAGTTTACAGATTTCTGCAGCTCTTCACAGTACACCTGTAGAAGTTTACAAGAGTCTTTGTTCACATATCAGGCCTCAAACTCCTAATGAAATATAGCCACTGTTGTGACTTCTTTGTATCTGCATCAATACGTTGGATTCATTATAGAACTTCAGAGATGTTGACTCCCAGGAACTCGAAGTTGCTCACCCTTTCCACTGCCGATCCGTCTGTAAGGACTGGTGTGTGTTTGCTCAACTTACTGCTCCTGAAGTCCACAACCATTTCCTCGGTCTTACTGAGGTGGAGTGCAAGATTGTTGTTGCAACGCTACTCAACTAGCTGATTTATCTCTTTCCTGTTTCTCTCCTCGTCACCACCTGAAATTCTGCCAACAATAGTTGTGTAGTCAGCAAGTTTATAGATGGTGATTGAGCTGTGCCTAGGTACGCAGTCGTGGATATAGAGAGTCGAGCACACATTCCTGAGTCGTGCTAGTATCTGCGTGGTGGAGATGTTATTTCTCATCTGCACAGACTGTGGTCTCCTGGTGAGTAAGTCAAAGATCCAGTTACAGAGGGAGGTACAAAGGCTCAGGTTTTGGAGCTTTTTGATTAGAACTGAATTCAAGATTGTGTTGAACGCTGAAGGCTGATTTATACTTCTGCGTCAAATCAACGCCGTAGGCATGGCGTCGCCACGAACCCTACACGGATCCCTACGCCGTAGCCCAACGCGCACCTCTCCCAAAATGTAACTACGCATCACGGCAACGCAGAACGCAACAGCTGTGATTGGTCCGCCTGGTAGCATCGCATTTCCTACTATGCTGCAATAGCTTCCCATGGGGCGACTGAAGGGCAGGGAAGGAACTCTGGCTGCAATGCTTTCCATAAAGCTTTACAGACCTCCGAAATTATGGAGGACATATTTCACTTCTACGAAAAAAGACGATCGCTTTTAACTTATTTACCCCAAGAAAGACTACGATGACCATGAAGCCTTGCACAGGCAGGTGTGTGCGCATGCGTAATATGCCCGAATTGCAGAGCGACGCAGACACACCAACGCACAAGTATAAATGCTCACAGCGCACATAGGCCACTTGTGTATGTTACGGCGTCAAGTTGACGCACAAGTATAAATCAGCCTTGAGCTGTAGTCAAGAAACACAACAAAATGCTGGAGATGTCCAGGCTGTGTAGATTTTCTCATGTTTGTAGTCAATAAGCAGCAGCCTGACATAGGTATTGCTGTTGTCTGTGTGATCCAAGGCTGAGTGGAGAGCCAGTGCGATTGCATCTGCTGTAGACCTCTTGTGGCAATAGGAGAATTGCAGTGGGACCAGGTCATTGCTTAGGCAGGAGTTGATTCTAGCCATTGCCAACCTCTCAAAGCACTCTGTCACAGGAGATGTGAGTGTCACTGGACGACAGTCATCGAGGCAGTTTACCCTGATCTTCTTGGCCATCGGTGTGATTGTCATCCTTTTGAAGCAGGTGGGAACCTCTGACTGCAGCAACGAGAGATTGGAGATTACCATGAACACTCCCACCAGCTGGTTTGCACAGGTTCTCAGAGCCCTATCAAGTTACACCATCTGGGCCTGATGCCTTGTGAGGTTTCACCCTCTTGAAAAATGTTCTGACATCAGCCTCCAAGGCAGAGATCACAGGGTCACAAAGAGATGAAAAAGCATCATGCTGTCTGGGATTATTCTGGATTTGTGAATAGCATAATAATGAATTAATTAAATTAAGAACCAGTCTTCAGTAAATAAAACCTGTTTACAATTTAAATTCCAGGTGATGCTAGTGAAACCCATCATTGGGTGTTGAACATTCTGACTGCCCCATTGAGTATATTCAGGGTAAAACAATAGGTGAATGGTAGCTTTTTAAAACTTTAGAGGAAGATTAGGGAAGACATTAAGTGGTCATCTCCTGTGTTAACACACTGTTAAAGGCATTTTCCTGTCACTTAATGCACAGTTCAGGACAGGACTGCTTTGTCATTCAAAATTCTGGGCCAGATGAATATTCAGGAACATCCCTCAACACTATGACAAAGGGGTATATTTTGGGTGCCTGGAATTTATGCTTAGAAGCTTTTGGATCAGTCAACAGTATTGAACATTCTGCTGGTTTAGTTTGCAACCGTTGTAAACATATAATTCTGTAAAGTTAGTTTAAGAGAACACTCAGTCCTCTTTTACTGTCATTTAGAAATGCATACATGCATTAAGAAATGATACAATATTTCTCCAGAGTGATATTGTGGCGACCCACTTTCGAGCACACACGAACCAGCTCACGAAACAGCGTGAGCAGACAGAGAGGTCGGCCCCAAAAAGGGCGCCAGGCCATCTTCACCAGCAGGGGGAAAATCCCGCGCGCAGAAAGGGTCTGGGAATATGCATTCCCCACAGCAGCCCCGCCCAGGGAGGACGGGAACGGGAAGGCTTTAAAGCAGGCTGCGAAGTTTGAATAAATCTCTTTCATGGCAACTCTAACTCACCGACTACGTGTGGTTATTTTAGCACTGTGTGTAGCACACCGCTACAATATCACAGAAAACAGGACAAACGAAAGACTGACACTGACAGAACCACATAATTATAACATATAGTTACAGCAGTACAAAGCAATACCATAATTTGATGAAGAACAAACCATGGGCACAGTAAAAAAAAAAAGTCTCACAGTCCCCGAGTCGATCGATTCCCGAGTCCCCGATAGCAGGTGGCAAAAGGGAGAAACTCCCTGCCATAAACCTCCAGGCACCATCAACTTGCCGATGCCTTGGAAGCAGCCGACCACAGCCGACACTGAGTCCGTCTGTCCAAAAACTACGAGCTTCCGACTAGCCCCTCCGATACAGCCTCCCGAGCGCCATCCTCTGCCGAGCGCCTTCGACCTCTCCCCGGCCGCTGAAACACGCAAAGCCGAGGATTTCGGGGCCTTCTGCTCTGGAGATTCCGGTTACCACACAGTAGCAGCGGCAGCAAAGCGGGCATTTCAGAAGTTTTCTAGAAGTTACTTCGTACTCTCACGTCCGTCTCCATCAAATCAGAATTGTGCACAGTTCCCTACTTGACAGATTACAGATACCAATCACTGGAGAGGCCGCATGCGCTGCCCTCGCACCGCCATCTTCTCCTTAGCCAGTTAGTTGACTATATTCAAAGTGTTAAGGTTAAATATATGATTATAGCCATTCAAGCTGCAATTAATCATCAGGTGTTATCTTTGTGTTTAAAAAGAATAAACACAGCAGATAGCAATAAATTATGAATGAGTGCAGTGTGAATAGAGACTTTAATATTTCCCAATTACAGTTTCCATGTGGCTGAAATTAGTCAGTCATAACAGAGCCAGCTCGTTTTCCAGAACTGTTGAAGGTTTATCTTAGATCCACCTTGGATTGCAAGAGTTTCAGAATTGGATTGCTTGCTGAAGACCTGATAAAGGGTCTTGGCCCAAAACGTCAACTGCTTATTCCTCTCCAAAGATGTTTGCCTGCAGCATTTTGTGTGTGTTGCTCAATTTCAAAATGACTGTGCCTAAAGTTTTAAAAGGCTTTTGATGGATACCTGACATAAAGTAAAGTCTGACATCACGGGTTGGATAGTGACATAAATAAGCAAAAGGTTATCAGAGTGAGGCACCTTTTTTCTCACAGGTTGCTACAAGTGTGTTTCACAATGATTAGTATCGTGGCTTTGTCTTTGAACTGTCTTAGCAGCTGTGGTCAGGCATGTGAAGGGGTCCATTGATGATCTAAATGAATGTCCTTGCAAAGGCTAACTGGGATCTCACTCAGAATCACAACGTACCCTGGACTAGACAAAGCCAGGGAGAGATGTGGAGTTGGCTGATGCATGCCAACTTCATGATTCAATATGTGGGATAAAATTAACTGGCACATGTAAAATTGTTGTCTTATAAATCATGGTCACGATGTTTACTTTACTTACTGCCCGTCACACCGCAGTCGTTTAGGGCAGTAGTGAAGGTCCCCCATCTCTGCTGGTGTTCAGGACTTGCTTCATCGTGTTAGTAACTTCCTCTCGATTTTCACTACTGTCAGTCATGCAGGTCCTGGGTGGAGACTCAGGGTTACAATCACACTCAGATGCAGAAGGATTCTTCGTTGCTGTTTCCGTAACAATTTTGTTTTACCAGTCCAGGTTGTTAGGACTGAGCTGAACCTCCAAACCTGGAGAACTGGTGGGCCACTCTTGGTCTGGCCTCTACTCACAGGCCTGGAGGACGGATGGGCCACTCTTGGTCTGGCCTCTACCCACAGGCCTGGAGGACTGTTGGGCCACTCTTGGTCTGGCCTCTACCCACAGGCCTGGAGGACTGGTGGGCCACTCTACCCTTTGACCTGTCTGGCATGGGTGACCCTACCAAGAGCCAAAGCACAAGACCCTGACTCCAGCCAATATAGCTCTCAACGTCATTGAGACACGCAAGCCTCCAAACCCTACGACAAGGTTGTCATCTTCTTGGAGCGTGGTCACGCCGCATTAAGCACATATTGTGTTTGGTTAGTTGAATAAGTATTTTGTTAAATAATGGAGAGAATATAAGTAAGTAAATGAAAACTCTGTGTGGATTTCAGAGAGTTAAAAAGGAGATAAAAAAAGCAGAACTCCAGAGGTTGTAATTAGTGCATAAATTGAAATAGGATAGTGCGGACAATTATGTTGTAGAAAGGTGAAGAATGATGGAAAAATTGTACGACAGTATCTATGTAAATAAATCCACACACTTTTTTGTAATTCTTGTATGCCTTATCTGAAAGGTATATTTTTGAAATATTTACAAAGTATCGTGGAGCAGCAATTGTGTTGGATTCAAAATGTCCAAAGCAAGTACAGTATTGAGACGATAGCGTGGAGTGCAACAGTGACACCTGTTGGCAGAAAGTCAAAGCTGCAATAGATTTGCCTCCGTGCCCAGCAGGTGATCGCTGCCCGGGTATCATTGCACAGCAAGCCACTGACTAGATAATAGATGCCAGGGACAAAATTGATGACAAAAAATATTATAGGAAAAATTAGCTTGTTCCACTTCCTTCCCCAATCCATGGAAAAAACCTTCTGGATCAGAGATTGCTTAAAACAAAACTAACTTTATTCACAATAAAAAAAACAAGAATAAATTGTACAAAGCCTTTTCATTCTTACATCGATAGACAATGTGTTAAGTAGCATTTCATTACATTACTTGAAACCAATTGCACTGTTGCCACACATGTGGCCCTCTGGGACGGTACACTACAACAATAATCGAGGGGCTTTCTCTCTCAGTCCACTCCTCACTCAGTAGTGGGAAAGCCCTGTCCTGTGGTCCCCCTACCAAGCCCTTGCGGAGGCTGCACCAAGCTTCAGCACCTACTGCCGTAGTCTAGGAAGTGCCAGTCAGCTGCATTCATCTGCAGACCATCTTGATTTGCTGGCAGACCTACGAGTTTCAGGCAAACCAAAGGGCACCCTTCACTGCTCTTTCAGCAGGACCTGATGTCTGCCCCTCTGCGTGTCCCTGGGAATAACCCATAGATCCGAGAGTCCTGTGTCATGTAGAGAACTGAGACTCTGCTTGCTGGATGCCAGTCACAAGGAAGCCTGAAGCACCCAAGCAGAGATCAACCATACTAGTGCCCAAGAAGAATGTGGTAACTAGCCTCAATGACTATTGTCTCGTAGACTTAGATCCACAGTGCTGAAGTACTTTGAGAGTTTGGTGATAAAACGTACCAAATCCTGCCTGAGAAGCAACTTGGATCCGCTCCAGTTTGCCTCCCGTCACAACAGGTTAACTGCAGATGCCATCTCATTGGCTCTCCTCTCAGCTCTGAAACACCTTGGCAAGGAAGATGTGTGTGTCGGGATGCTCTTAGTTGACTACATCTCAGCATTCAACACCATCATCCCCTCTGACTCATCCCCAAGCTCCAAGGCCACAGGACCATAAGATAAAGGAGCAGAATTAGGCCATTTGGCCCACTGAGTCTGATCCATTCCCCTCTCAGTCCCAATCTCCTGCCTTCTCCCTGTATCCCTTCATGCCCTGACTAGTCAAAAACCTATCAACCTCGTCCTTAAATATACCCATTGACTTGGCCTCCACAGCCACCTGTGGCAATGAATTCCACAGATTCACCACCTTCTGGCTAAAGAAATTCCTTCTCATCTGTGCTCTAAGTAAACATCCCTCTGTTCTGAGGGTGTGTCCTGTACAACTGGGTCCTCGATTTCCTCACCTGCAGAACCCAGTCAGTTTGGGTGGGCACCGCGGTAGGAAAAGAAGCACTGCGGTAGCGTGGCTGCTAGTGCGATGCTCTTACGGCTTGGGGCGTCGGAGTTCCATTCTGGACTCCCACCCCCGACTGGAGTGAGTTTCCTACAGATTCTCCGGATTGCTCCCAGAGTCCAAAGACAAGGTTAATTAGTCATTGTAAGTTGTCCTGTGGTTAGGCTGGGGTTAAACAGGCGGGTTGCTGGGTGGAACGGCTTGTTGGGCTGGAAGGGCCTGTCTCTAAGTAAATATCTCCAGGTAAAATAACTGTAGGTAAAATAAAATAACCGTGTCCTCCACGATCTCCGTCAGCACGGATGTACCGCAGGCTGTGTGCTTCGCCCCTTGCCCTACTCACCTTTCATGATTGTGTGGCTAAGCACACTCCAACGTTGCTTTTAAGTTTGGTGATGACATCACTTTCTTTTGGCCGAATCAAAGGTGGTGACCCATCAGCATACAGGAGAGAGATTGATAATACGGCTGAACGGTACCACAACAACCACCTCCCACTCAGCGTCAGCAAGACCGAAGAGCTGGATAGCGACTGCAGGAGAAGGAAGCTGGAGACCATGATCCAGTCCTCACTAGGGGGATCAGAGGTGGAGAGGCTGAGTAAAGTTAAATTCGGAAGGTCTGCCATAGGCCAGCAAGTAAGCGCCATTACAAAGAAGACACAATAGTGTCTCATTTTCCCTAGATCATTGCAGAGGTTCGGCATGTTGTCAAAAACTTTTACCTGCTTCTACAGATGCACAGTGGAGAGTGTCCTGGCTGCATCACAGGCAAATGGAATGCTGGCCTTCGTCGCTAGAGGGATTGAATTTAAGAGTAGGGAGGCTATGCTGCAACTGCACCTGGAGTACTGCATGCAGTTCAGGTCTCCTTACTTGAGGAAGGATATACTGGCTTTGGAGGTGGTGCAGAGAAGGCTCGCCAGGTTGATTCCAGAGATGAGGAGGTTAGACTATGAGGAGAGATTGAGTCGCCTGGGACAGTACTCACTGGAATTCAGAAGAATGACAGGAGATCTTATACAAACATATAAAATTATGAAAGGGATAGATAAGGTAGAGGCAGGAAAGTTACAGTCTCAAGATTCGGGGGAGTAGATTTAGGACAGAGATGAGGAGGAGCTGCTTTTCCCAGAGAGTGGTGAATCTGTGGAATTCTCTGCCCAATGAAGCAATGGAGGCTACCTCAGTAAATATATTTAAGACTCGGTTAGATAGATTTTTGCACAGTAGGGGAATTGAGGGTTATGGCTAAAAGACAGGTAGGTGGAGATGAGTCCCTGGCCTGATCAGCCATAATCTTATTGAATGTCAGAGTAGGTTCGACGGGCCAGATAGCCGACTCCTGCTCTTCTTTATTTATGTTCTTATGACTCTTTACAGCTCATGTTCTCAGTATTATTTTTATTTGTACAGTTTTTCTTTTGCACGTTATTATTTATCAGTCTTCATCTGTTTATGTCAAGACTTTTTTTTGTAAAACGTTATTGTAATTCTTGTAAGAAATTAAATATCGGCGGTGTATGGTAATACGTACATACTTTGATAATAAAGCACCGCAGACAAAAAGCCAGAGGAACTCAGCAGGTCAGGTAGCATCTATGGAAATGAATAAACCCTTCTTCAGGACTTCATTTAGTCGATTAAAAAATTACTTTGTACTTTGAACACCATAAAATTCTTCTGGATCTATAGGTCAGGACTAAACTTGTGAATTTACCTCCAGCAGCTTTAACTGATATCAGCAACTCAGCCTGGAGGAAAGATCTAATCGGACTTTACCAGATTGAGTGACTCAGTACTGCCCTGGAGCAACTATTTAGTGGCGAACTATTGAATTTGGATATCTGGATCCATTGTTTAATACACAGTTGGAATGTGGGCTTGTACAAGTGAAGTCATCTGGTGTTGCCTACAAATGCCACACTGTGCAGAAACAGGAGTCATTCTCACAGACATGAACCATCCAATTTCTTGGAAAGAATCTGCCTTTGTTTTCTTGTGTTCTTCAGTCTTCTCGATGCTATTGCAGTTCCTGTAGAGGCTGTGTCTCAAAATAAACCATAGTACAGCAACCTGGCCTCAGGCTACGTCCTCACTACGCCGGATAATTTTGAAAACAAAGGTTTTTCTCTTCGTTTTGATCTTCTGTCCACACCGAAACGGTGTTTTCAGCCCCCAAAAACGGAGATTTTCAGAAACGGTCTCCAGAGTGAATAAATCTGAAAATGCCTAATATCCGTCGCAGTGTGTACAGGGTAACCGGAGCTTTTTAAAACCGCTGTCATGACGTGCCGCAACAGATGGCGGCAGCGCGGCATTTCATTGTTTTATTATTATTATTATTATTTTATTGTCGCCAAAGAATTGATACTAGAGCATACAATCATCACAGCAATATTTGTTTCTGCGCTTCGCAGAACCTAACAATTTCAGAACAGACGGCAACAAGACTAAAGCCAGAAGAGTTAGAAATGTGCTCACCAAATACTTTGACCCATAGCTTACTGAATAAATAAGTATACTCACTTTGCCCTGTTTTCTGTCCTTGCTTGTATGAAGGTGGTTTACCTATTGATGCAAGTACTTCTTTGACAATAGATGTGTGACAGCCTAATGTAACATTGTATGGAAATACAAGATAACACTGATGCAGACGTGTTTTATACATTTAACAAGGTGCTTTATTAATGTAACAGGGTTAGTCAGTTTTTCCAATGTTCGTCGTCAGCCGGGTCATTCTGTCCGTGAACTCCCTGTCGGTTGCCTCCATTCGCTCCAGTATTTGTGTTTTTTAGTTTTAAGTCCTCCTGCGCGAGAGCCAAGAGCAATCCCTTTTAAGTTTTTCTACTCTGTAACTGGACAAACATGCACTAAGTATACCGTTTCCTCTTCGCTTGTTTTCTGTGTGTCCTGCGCATGCCCAGTAGGAGATTCGCCCAAATATCCGTCTAATGTGGACAGAGATATTTTGAAAAACGCTTAGTGTGGACGCCTGTCATTTTTACTTGAAACCGGCATTTTCAAGATTATCCGGCGTAGTGTAGACGTAGCCTAAGTGTTACTTGAAATTTTTTTTTAAAAGGTTGAGTGATTAGACACAGATTCAAAAATACAAACACAAAATACTCTGCAGAAGCTGGGGTTAAAGCAACACTCACAACATGCTGGAGAACTCAGCAGGTCGGGCAGCATCCGTGGAAATGATCAGTCAACGTTTCAGGCCGGAACCCTTCGTGCCCTGATGAAGGGTTCCAGCCTGAAATGTTGACTGATCGATTCCATGCATGCTGCCCGACCTGCTGAGTTCCTCCAGCGAGTTGTGAGTGTTGCTTCAAAAATACAAAGTTGAAACATTAGGAAATGCCTCACATGCAATGCTGTAGACAGACTCCTAGGATGAACCCGTAAAAATGAAACATTTTAGTGGTTAGCACAACGCTTTACAATACCAGCGACCTGGGTTCAAGTCTGTAAACAGTTTGTCTGTTCTCCCCATGACAACGTGGGTTTCCTCCAGGTGCTCCAGTTTCCTGCCGTGTTCCAAGAATGTACCTGTTGGTAGGTTAACCAGACATTGTGAATTGTCTTGTGATTAAACCAGGGTTAAATTGGGGATTTAACCCTAGCCTAATCAGTCCTGCTGAAGGGTTTTGGCCCGAAACATCAACAGTACTTTTTCCCATAGATACTGCCTGGCCTGCTGAGTTTGTGTGTGTTGCTCAGATTTCCAGCGTCTGCAGATTTTCTCTGGTTTGTGGGTCGGGGATGGGTGGGCAGTGTGGCTCGAGGGGCTGCAAGGGCCTACCTTGCGCTGTATCTCAATAAATGAATAAACTTGTGCAGTAGGATCATTCCAGATGGAACAAATTACACAAGGAGGATAATGGTACCACATTGCAGCTTCTCACCTTTCCCCTCTCCTGATTAAAGCTGAACTGGGTATGGGACTGCCTGCTTTCCAACACCTCGCCGTTGGACAATCTTTATCTGTGAAGCTGGGTTCTATAACAACATTCACGGTGGAGTAATGAAGGCCAATTTCCCCACACGGTTAAGGACCGTCCAGGAGGAGAAGACAGCTGGACCATCCCATACACTGTGTACCATTACCTGCATGCCATTACCCCGTCAGTGCCCGGTTCCCGTCAGCATAATCTTGGTCAGGCAGCTCAGTGTGGACAATGGATCACCGTCGAGACTAAGCCAGCTGTGAAATTTCACTTCCTACCCAGCCAGCCATCCACTAGTCTGGCCATACCAACTGAAGACCATTAAAGGCATCCATTAGTCTTGTGAGACCATGGATCTGCGCCTGGAAAGTCTTCACTCTCCAGGGCGCAGGCCTGGGCAAGGTTGTATGGAAGACCAGCAGTTGCCCAAGCTGCAAGTCTCCCCTCTCCACGACACCAATGTTGTCCAAGGAAAGGGCATTAGGACCCATACAGCTTGGAACCAGTGTCGTCGCAGAGCAATGTGTGATTAAGTGCCTTGCTCAAGGACACAACATGTTGCCTGGTCTGGGGCTTGAACTCACGACCTTCAGGTCGCTAGTCCAATGCCTTAACCACTTGGCCATGTGCCCACATCAGAGACCATTATTATCCTTTTTACACCCACCCCCCCCCAAATTTTATGTCATCTCTGAATGTGGAAGAGGTGCTCTGTCCACCCAATACGCCATCAATGCACAAGAAACAGACATTGGCATTAGTTCCATTCTATGGGGAAAACCTAATCCTATCCCAAAAAAAAACAAATCTTCTATGTTTCTCCCACTCCCCCAATATCATCACCCTATGGTTGTTGAACATCTTGTAAGTTGTCTGGGCTCTTTGGTGACCTGTAGAATGATCCCAGCACTGTAACCACCCCTCTATGAATTAATTCAAAGCAGATGAATTCTGTTGCTGGAAACTCGAAGTAAAATACAGCAGAGCCCAGAGATCTGAAAGAAAAAGAGGTGTTGGAGACGTCCGGAAGGTCTGATGGTATTTGCGGAAAGAAAACAGAGTTAATATGTGTTAATTTTTTTCCCCACAGGAAACTGTGAAAAAGAGAAAACAAGTTTGTTTTTAGTCACACAGCAGTTGAGGGAGAAGTGGAAAAGAGGAAGAGAACATCTTTGGTAGTTTGAGGCGTGGGCTGCTGTGGTCGTTGTAGAGGTCATCTACTGTAGATCACATGGGTCTGTGGGAGCATCTGAGAGAAGGAAATGACCACCAGCTTTGAGGTGAGGACAGTTCATGTTTATTTTATTTATTTAGTAATACAGCACAGAGTAGGCGCGCCTGGACTTTCGTGTTACGCCACCCCAGCCCGATCGTGGGACATGTACAATGATCAATTAACCTCTTCGGTACATCTTTGGACTGTGGGAGGAAATCGGAGCCCCCAGGGAAAGCCCACGCATTCCATGGGGAGGGTTTACAGATCCTTACAGAGAGCTGCGGAACTGAACTTCGAGCTGCCGTAGCTTTGTACTAACTGATACGTTACCACGGTGACCACTGTGAACGCGAGAACAGGAGAAGTGCCACCATCTCACACAAAGCAAAACTAACCACAGGAATAATGAGGTTTTGCTCCCAAATGCCCGCAATGTCGTTTACGCCCACTTTGACTGACAGGATATGGGGGCACCTTTACGAACACTCACAGCCCCTGGTGACCCTGTGAGTTCGGTCTTTGAGGCCAGTGTCAGGGCATCCCTCAGGAAGGTGAACACACAAGAAACATCTGGCCCAGATGGTGTATGGAACCGAGTACCGAAGACCTGGCTGGAGTGTTCACAGACATCTTCAACCTCTCGCTCCGGCAGAGTGTGGTACCCACTTGATCCAGGCAGGCTTCAAATGCCGAAGAAGAACGTGGTAATCTTCCTCAATGATTATCGTTAAA
This sequence comes from Mobula hypostoma, assembly GCF_963921235.1. NCBI lineage: Eukaryota > Metazoa > Chordata > Chondrichthyes > Myliobatiformes > Myliobatidae > Mobula > Mobula hypostoma. The sequence continues at coordinate 98,747,266 of NC_086105.1, read as the reverse complement.
TACACTTATATCCCCTGTAGTCATAACCGAAGGGCGGTAGTGGGGACGAGCTCCCACTGCTAAACAAATGCTCTTCATGGTGTGCATCTCAAACAACCTCTGACAACCAAGTCCAACTCCTGGCCTTCAGGTGGGGCACAGTTCTTATGCCCAGTGGAGCTGTTCTCACTGACAGGAGAAGGGGCAAAGGCGGGCCACTGGCGCCTTAAAACCAGTTGCTCCGGGCAGATGGGGCTCGTTAACCATGGATGGTAGCTCATCTAGGAGAGGGAAAACTCCGATTTCAAACCTCTGCTGCCTTGCCGCTATACCCACTCATGGGAAAGGCTTCGAGAGTAAACCCCGAGGAAAAATCCAGAGTTGGAGTCCCGAAGGCGGCTGACTGCTGTACCCAGCACCGGCACGGCAACTCCCGCAATACTGCTGGCACCAAACTGTATCAACTTTCATTTTCCCTTTGGACCTGTCATCAGCATGGAGAGGGGGGGGGTCCCACTGCATGGGCAACAGACGGATCTCCATATCAACTCTGCCCTGGCTTGCGCCCTGGAGAGGCCACTCCAGCTTACCGGAGGCGCAGAACCCATGGTCGACCACGACCGACAGAGGCCACACATCCCCTGCAATTAAGTGCTTTGAGAGGTTGGTCATGTAGTATATCAAATCCTGCCTAAGGAGTGACGTGAATCCACTCTAATATGCTGGCTGTCACACCAGGTCAACAGCAGATGCCATTTCAGTGACCCTTCACTCAGCCCTGTAACACATGGGCAATGAAGGTACATATGTCAGGAGGCTACTCATTGACCACAACTCAGCCATCAACATCTCAGTACTCATCACCAAGCTCAGAGACCTGGGCCTTGCTACCTCCTTGTGCAACTGGATCCTCTATTTCCTCACTTGCAGACCCCAGTCAGTTTGGATTGGCAACAGCATCTCTCCACAATAATGCGTTGTAAGGTAGACAAGAATGAGGTTTAGAAGGAACTGAGGAAAGCTGGAATGGGCATGAGAAGACTAAGCAAGTGGAGTTAAGGATAACTCCAAGGCATTTCGCACATACATGAAAAACAGGAAGATAACTAGAGTAAGGGTAGGACCATTCAGGCATAAAGTGGGAAACATGTGCCTGGAAGTGGAGGAGAGTCAGGAGGTCTGTAATGAATGATTTGCTTCAGTGTTCAGCAGTGAGAGGGACTTTGATGAGTTGGGGGGGGTTTAGCATAGATGAGACTAATTTACTGGAGTATGTCGAGGTTAACTTTTGAAAAGCACGAGGACAGATAAGTTTCCAGCGCCGAAAGGGATATTCGCCAGGTCATTACAGAAAGTGAGGAAAGAGAGAGCTTGGATATTATGCTATGGACATAAGACTCGTATATAATTCCAAGGATTAATCCTTGGAATTATATACGAGTCTTATGTCCATAGCAGCCGGCTGGTGGCATAGTGGCATCAGCGCCGGACTCCGGAGCGAAGGCTCCCGAGTTCGAATCCAGCCGGCTCCCTTGCACACTTTCCATCCGTGCTGGGTTGAGCGTTGAAATAGCAACCTCGTAAAAATAAGAAAGCCTGCTAAAAAAAATCACTGTCACGATGGCATCCCGATGACTCCACTCGGAGTTAAGGGCTTTCTTCTTCTTCTTCTCTTATGTCCGTGGTGGGCAAACTAACAGAGAGGATTCTTAGGACAGGTTTTACAAGCATTTGAAGAAGCAAAGTTTTATTAAAGATAGTCAAAATGACTTTGTGAGAAGCAGGTTGTGTCTCACGAGTATAAAGGACTTTACTGAGGAATCAACAAAAGACAATGTAGGTAGAGTGGTCGATGTGGAGTACATGAATTTTAGTAATGTGTCTGACAAGGTTTCCTATGGCAGACTCATCCAGATAGCCATAAGGCATGGGATCCTGAGAAACTTGGCTTGTAATTTGCCCCAGTAATACCGATGATACTGCAGGCATTAACCATGGTTTATAGTCAAAAGAAGTATGTAAATGTGCTTCAGTAGCCAGACAACAGGAATATACAATAGGATCTTGAACGGAATCAGTTCCTGCACACTTTTGTTGTGCAAATGTCATGATTAAGAAGTGCAAAAGACTTAATGTGTTTCACTCACAAAATTTATCACCAAATTAAAGCATTATTTTGATAAAATCATTACAGATGACACATCTATTTTTACAATTTAAGAAAAAAAACTAGGTGCAACGCAAGTTTCATAATAAAGAACAGTAAATGACCCAGCCCTAAAGGAAGCAAAATTGGCACATTAACCTCGGACTTAAAATTGGGGGCAGCAGTCTCATCTTGCGCATGCGCAGACCGTATTCCTGGCCGGGTCAAAAGCGGATCGCCGGAAGCAGCGATAGGCTGGTCCTCATCCTCAATGTCACTTGAGATAACCAATAGCTGTACAGTACTGAGAATCCGGAAGTGGCGCATGAAATGATACCCAATGCGAAGACTCCTAAATAAAGGGGTTGGACTGCCGGTAGGAAGGCGCTGGGGCCGAGACGCATTGTTGTGCTATGACGTAAGGAGTCGGAGACGGAAGATGGCGGAGTTAGCGGCTGCGGGCGGCGGGCAGTGAGCGGCGCCCAGGTCAGCGCCAGCTCTCGCAACCCGACCGCGGGTAGTGCCAGGCAACTGTATCTGGGCCGCACCGCGTCCATGGCGAGAACCAGCAGTCAGATGGTGAGTAGCGGCTCATTAGGACTCGGAGTCCGGATCGTACGGAGACCGCTGGGCCTCCCTAGCTATGGTTAGGAAAAGTCTGAGGGGAGGGTGAGGCCGACCAGGAGGTAGGTTAGAGCGGAGGAGGCCAAGGGGATAGGTTGAGGGGGCTAGGTGGTTCTGGGGAGGGAGGAGGGAAAGGGGTCGGGGGTGTCTGTTGGGTAGAGAGGCCGGGGGTGGGGGAGGACTGGCGGGTGAAGGGGCTGGGGATAGGGACTGGAGAGAAAGAGGATGTAATGGGTCGAGGGATGGAAAGAGGGTAGGTGGGCAGGGGAGAGGTAGAACAGTATAGTGTCAGAAAGACCCTGCAGCCTCAACGTTTGTGCTGACTATGAACCCAATTTCAATGAATTCCATCTGCTTGAATGTGGTCAATATCCCTGCATCTTTATCTGCCTCCTTAAATGCTCTTAAAGGTTGTAACTGTATGTGCTCCCACCACCAGCCTAGCACTGCTTTTCAGGCGTCCATCGTTGTTAGTGCAGCAAATCTGCCTTCCTCCCTGCCCCCGCACTAATGCAATCCCCTCTGCTGTTTATTTTCATTCTGAGGAAACAAGATGCCATCTACCCCATCTATGCCTCTGGTGATTTTGAATACTTTATCAATCTGCCCTGAACCTCTGAGGTGCCAGGATACATATAAAAAGACCATGTTTGTGTGATCTCTTCTTACTGATAGTACTTCGTAACCCAGTGAACATTCTGGTGAACCCCTTTTACATCCTCTTAAAAGTCCCACATCCTTCCTGTAGGTGACCAGAGCCGTACACAGTACTCCAAGTGTGGCCAAACCAAAGTTTGACGAAGAGTGGTATGACTTGATAAGTTTTATACAAGCTGGCACAACTGATTTTTTTTAAACTAATATGACATATGCTACCTTTAACACCTAATCAACTTGTGTTGCCTCTTCTAGGAGAATTAGGAACACATATCCCACCAGTTACCTTGTATTCCTCTGCATTTGGCCTCAGAATGCTGCGTCTCACACGTGTCCATCTTAAGCCCTGGTTTCTCTGTTCATATTACAGCTGATCGGCAACATTCTTCACTATCCAGAGCTTGACCACTTTGTGTCATCTGTAAGCTTCTAATCACCACACTTGCTTTTCTTTTTGTCCATTCCAATCACAAGTATAGAGGTCCCAGCAGAGATCTGGGTAGAAGGCACCGTGTGCCTTAAACATCTCGATCACTCTTCCATGAGGGACGTCATTGCAAGCTATAGTAAAGTCTGTATGAAGTCAACATTGACTGCCCTACTATCATCTAAGATCAAGTTTGAATGGGGGGGGGTACTGAGTAGGAGGTGGGATCAGAGGGGAAAGGTGGGATCTGGGTGGGAAGTCAGATTTAGAGAGGGTGGGGCGGGGGAGAGAGAAGACATCAGAAATAAAGGGGGCTGGGAGAGGGGAGAGATTGGATGGGGAAGGGTGGACAGAAGGGAGGGGAGATCAGAGGGAAGGGAGGGAGGGCCGGGAGGTAGTTGATATTGTGGGAAGGGGAAGATCAGGGGGAGAATGGGAGCTGGAAGGGAGATGAGGTTAGAAGGAAGGGGGGGCTGTGAGGGAGGGGGGAATTGGATGGGGAAGGGGGGGACAGAAGGGAGGGGAGATCAGAGGGAAGGGGGGGGTGGGCCAAGAGGTAGATGTTATTGGTGGGGAGGGAGATGAGATAGGAGGGAGGGGAGATCAGATGGGGAAGGGGTGAGGGGGGGAGATCGAGAGCTGGATAGGAAGGGTAAGGTGGTGGGGGGGGGAAAGCAGGGCCGGAGGGGAGATCAGGGGTGTGTGTGTGTCAGGAGGGGGCTGGGAGGGAGGGGGAAGGGGGTGTTGGGAGGGATCGGATGAGGAAATGGTCTGGGAGGGGTGGCCAGGTGGGTGGGATCGGATGGGGAAATGGTCCGGGAGGGGTGGCCAGGTGGGTGTGGATCGGATGAGGAAATGGTCCGGGAGGGGGTGGCCAGGTGGGTGGGGATCGGATGGGGAAATGGCCTGGGAGGGGTGGCCAGGTGGGTGTGGATCGGTTGGGGAAATGGTCCGGGAGGGATGGCCAGGTGGGTGGGGATCGGATGGGGAAGGGGCTGCCAGGAGAGATGGTGGAGTTTAGAGGGGGTGACGTCTGTGAGGAAGAGAAATGTCACAAGAGACAAGCTGCAGGTAGACCCTGCTGGGTTGGATCGGTAAGAAGGAATGGGGCAGTTTGAGATGGAGTTGGCAGGATGAGGTAGATTAGGAGTCAAGGGGTGAAGCTTTAAGGGTGGAGTCATATGAGCATGGGATAAAGGAGAACTGAGTTGAGGGCTGGCAGGTATGAAGATAGGAGGTGGAGGGAGAGGAAGGCAGGAGGCAGACACTTCTGAGGTGAGTGAAGTGATGACAGGAATTGTGAGACCAAAGGCCTGGAGCCATGAGATGGTGGGGGGCGGGGGTGTGAAGATGGAGTAGACACATTAGACTGAAGATGGGGAAGGGGGCTTGCAAGGTGCTGTTAGTGAGGAAGGCAGTGGTGATGGAATTGGAGAAAAGAGTGAAGTGTGGGGGGCAGTCAGAATGGAGTTGATGGTGACCAAAGTTGGGTGTCTGGTTAATGACCCTGGCATGAACCCTGGTGAGTATTTGGGATGGGTCACTGGCTGTTGAAGAGTGTGTGGATGCAGAATGAAGCAAGAGGGGGTTTAGTTTTGTATCTGGTGTAATGTTTGAGGTGATGGGACCAGTGGGACTAGTGAGCGGGAAGGAGATTTGTACGTGGAGAGAGAAGGGGGTTGGGAAGCAACATGGGTCTGGTGTGGAGAACTGACCTAGGGGAGGGCAAATGAAGAAAGGGGGATAATTACCAAAGGATAACAAGGGTATAACCATGATGTTTTGGGATGGTGGAGACCAACAGTTGGCTCCCTTCCTACTACCTGCTTCTTCCCTCCATCGTCCCCTCTATCCTTCACCTGCCCTTCATACTCCCTCCCCTTATATTCCTATGGTCTTCGTTGTATTCCCAGTTGTGTGTGGCTGATCTCCCATTCTGTTCCCCTCTGATTGATGTGGTCCTTTCTCACTCTCTATCCCATCCTTGGAACTTCTTGACTCTTACCCTTTCTTTGTATTTTCTCTCAAACTCTCACTCCTGCACTCTCCTCTTGTGTCACAACGCTGACTTCATCTTCCTGTCTTTCAGAATACTTTCCTTCACTGTCCTGCATCACAATATGTGCACGTTGTAGATAAATGGCTTTTTGTTTTGCAGGCTTTGAAATTTTGAGTCAAGGCTGATATATCCTTGTTGCTTTTTGGTGAGGACTGAATCTTTACTTAAATTGAGTGACTTGTTCTGCTGGTAGAGTTCATTTCTGTACATTATCATGTTTAATAGATTTAGCCAAATTCAGAGTGCTTTGTTTTCTGTGTGAGTGTTGTACCATTTTGTTTAGTATCCCTCTGAGATTTTCATTCCAGTATTTAGTGTATTTCTTCTGTTATTATTGTTCAGAGTTACGAATTCTACATTTAAAGGTTTGGATGGATTGTGAAGATGTTGGTCTCTTCTGCTGATATAATCCCTTTCTGACAACTGAGCTTTTACTAGTTCATAGTTTTTTAAAAAATTGTTTCCATAATTTGAAGCAAGGCTGGGTTATTTTTTATTACTGTATCACTTGACCAACTTGATCTGTAATAGTGGTTTTAACTAGTAGACATGTTGGAAATATAATATTTACTGTATTGTAAGTTGATTGAAGCACAGCCCATACTTGTTTTCTTCTAAGCGCGCTTTGGGTTTAAAGATGATTTGTTCTGGTGGTTCTGAAGTGACTAATGAATTCTTTGTGGGGAACTCAGCTTCTGCAGCCATTCGGGTAGGTGGAGCTTAACAGTTCTTGGTACTGTTGTTCCTTCCACCCAATGCTTCTCTGTACTTGTCAAAAGTTTGGTTCAAAATCTTTCCTTTAGGAGTTTGGTATCAATTATGTGGTGGTCCATCATGACTTGGATGCTAGGGCTGGGAGACAGTGTCCTCCAATCTAGCCAGTGAATTTTTCAATATTTTAAGATGCATCAAACCAAAGACTTGAATCCCCAAGGCGAGTGCTAGTTAATCAGTGTAAAGTAAACAGTACCAATGGCATGATGGGCCAGAAGGCCTGCTTCTGTGCTGTATGATTCTGCAACTCTGTTTGGCATCTGAGGCAGTGCTTTTGATGTTTCTACTATAAGACTGTTGAAGCTGACATGTTGGGTGGCAAACACCCAAATACTGTTTATTGGTTGAATACAGCCTTGGTGTTGGGTTTTAGAACATTCCTTCCCCATTCAGCTAAATGCTGTGATGACTTGATGAAAGTACTGCAGTAGTGGATTTTGTCATTGGTGTTTGTGGTCACTGAGCAGCCCTTCCAGAGATCTGGGAACTGATCTGAGGTGACCAAGGACCAGTGTTAGTGAGGGGACGGTGTGGTGTTGAAGGATATTTAACTTCCAGACATTTAGTGTTCTGTCACGTTCTTTGTTAGGGGAACCAGCAATGGCTTGGAGCTCAGCCAGTGTGGGTGTGTTGTCTTCTTACCATAGAGGTAACTATGTGATTTTAATTCAGTGGTGGAGACACAATTTTCCCGTTTGTCCGAGGTATTTACTCCACTTCAATCAAGAGCTTTTGAAGGTGATTGAGGTCGAATAGAACATTGGTATAATGACACAGCTTTGATACTTGCTGCACTAGGATAGGCTGAGGACAAGCATATTGGGGAGAGTCTTCCCTTAATTCCTCTTGTTTGATTGAGTCAAAAACCTTTGTGGGGTGGTATGTTGTTGTGCCTCTGAAGCACGTTGATCCTCATGTCGTTGAGGATTTTGAGATACTCTGGTATTACTGAGACTGTAACAAATAACGTGCTGTGGAATGCAGTCCAGAGCACTTGTATCAACTGGCAGTTTTGAGTTAAGAGTTCTTCAAAGAACTTCTGTTGACTTGTCTTTGACCTCTCATTGAGATGGCTTGTGAAGTGCTTGAGCTTAAATAATCTTGATAATGCTTAAGTATTCAATTGATCTCTTGATATTTTGTAATATTTTCCAGCCTCTCTCTTGAGTCTCAAGTTTTCATTTGACCTTAGTTTTCAGGTGTCTCTGGGTCTGTTTTTAGCCTGAAGTTGTGATGATGCTTAAAGACCAAGAATGTTTTTGGTTTGTCTACAATTTATGAGCATCTGAATCTCTAGATCGTGCTATGTTCTTGGGTAGAGAAATTGTTTGTTTATGGTTGATAATTATGGTGGAAGTTTTCTTTTTCTTTGAACCATTTACTAGTTTTCCTGTGGCAGCATTTCTGTTGCCATTGGGGCCTGCTTGATGAATTGGGCTCCTGTCGTGTGGTTGACACGTTATTGCCCCTCATTTGGCCAATAAAGTAGTTTGAGGCATATTGGTACACTGGTTGGGGTGTTAGAACTTTCTATCTGAAACTATTTTACTCCTGTAAAGCGTGTCTGCTTGGTGTTTTGTCAGGAGGTAGACTCTAGTGGGGTTGGCTGTCCTTGCTCTCTTCCTAGCAGATGTTTGTCTTTACAAAGCTTTGGTGCAATTACCAGGTTAGTTGTATATTACATTTTACAGACCTTTTCACTTTATTTCAAGGTAACAGTAGAATTATTCTTTGGGCTCACCTGTCACTTCCGGGGCTGACATGCAGACTTTATATCTAGGTGGACTGGTTCTGTGAATGTGAGCCAAAACATTGAACTCTCACATAGGAACCTCTAAGTCTTAATTCATTCTTGATGTCAAGACCAGTTCAGTGGAAGTGGTGTCCTTCCAGAAGCAGGTGCATGCACCCTGTTGTTTCTTGACCTGGTTTTCTCTTGCTGTCAGGGTGGTAATGTGATTGTCAGCATGTCTGAGTTTCCATACTATGAGTTGGTGTGATGTTTGGCTCTTTTGTTTCAGTTTTTCACAAGAGTCCACATGTTCTTGATCTTAAACTTTATTTTGAAACATGGAATACGCCTGCAATTGGGGATAGCTGTTGCACACCACTGATGTGGTCTTGCTAGGCAAGATCATTAGAGACTATGCTCCTTTGCATAGGCTGGAGAAGGTCTAGTATAAACAATTGTTGTAAGGTTGTTGATATCCAGTACATAATTCAATAATAAAACAGAAACCTGGAGCAGCGTAGAATGCTATGGATGAAGAATTGGGAAATGGGATTAGTATAGATATGTGGCTGATGTCATCAGACATCAGACATGGTAAACTGAAGAGCTTGTTTCTGTGCTGAATGACGTGTGATTGGTAGACAGATATGGATACTTTGATAGGTGACAATTTCCTTTTCCTCAGCAGAATCTTAGCAGAGTTTCACTCTGAGTTAGGAAGCATTTGTAATGCAAAAAAGGTGGACTTCTGAAACTGTTTCACAAAATGCAGTCTGTTCTGGGACAACTAACTCTAAATTTGAAATTGACAAACTTGTGTGAACTAAAGATATTAAAGTTTATATACTGAGAACTCAGCCAGCCACATTTTCACTGATTGGAGGAACAGGCTTGGAACTAAATTTGCTTTATTTGATAGTCACTGTAATATATTACAGAAGCGAGAAAGGAGTGGACTGGAACTGATGAAATGGATTTATTAACTTTGAGAATAAAATATCAGATGACTGTTGTAGCCTTAACTGGTAAAGGGAGTCTTGCCCTACGTAGACGGAAGAACTGTGTAATATTGTCAAAACATCCCAGCATGGACGGGCATGATTTCATGATTAGTGTATACAGAATATGTCAGTGGATGTGAATGCACAGTGGATACCAGAAGTCAAATGGAAAAGCTAAACCGAGTTACCCTGATGGAAATTATTCCAATTTAACAAGGTCCATTTTGTAAATTATGCATTGAAGGAGGAAACTGGGAGCTTTAGATTCTCGTCTGACTCCTTACCCTTCCTCCCCACTGAGTACATGATTGTATCGAGTTCGGTTACGAGAAGTGGAAAGTGCTTGGAGATCAGATTTAATATCTGTCCTTATAAAATGTCTAGAATTGCAGGCTTATAAAACCTTGCTTTTGCTTGCTCCTACATAGGAAAAAATCATAATTTATTAACAGAAAGAATGTAGTGACTTGCAGTACCAATACCATTCTTAGGAGCTGCAGATCTTCAAAATGTTTTTCTTAATTGTCCTCTGGAATGTCTTAAGTTATCCTATTTGAGGATCAGTTAGGGATGAACAATATATTGGTCTTGAACCAATGTATTAATAGCCTTGGACAAATTAAGACATTAATTTTTCTCAGCAAACTCATTGTGCTTGTCTCCCCTTTAGCTTAGACCAGACTAGTCATGTGCAAAAGGTGCTTTTTCTGAATGTCATTGGTGAGCTAGTTTTGTTTTCTTGAGGGAAGTGAGACTAATTGGTGCTTCTTTCAGAGCGAGAATCAGTCATCTGAATAGCCTTCTTGGTAAGATGCTGACATTTTATGATTAAACTCCATCTGACAGAATTCAAGATAATTTTCTGTAGCCAGCCAACATAATTTCAGATTTATCAGTTGGTTTCATTACTTGTGATGATAGTTACGGTACCATAAATTGATCTTTCGTGAGCCCCCATTGTCTTAGATGCCGGAGTATTTGACTGAGTACATTCCTAGCTTGTGTAAATTATGTGTAGCAATTTGGAGCCGTGTTGTTGCTGTCAGTGATAATTCAGCTAAATATATTGTAAGAATGTTCTTGTATCCAAGGACACTAGTTACTAGTGACTTGAGAGTGACCTTAACATAATTTAAATGGACTTATGTTTTCCCTATTTTTCCAATTGTTAATTTTCTCTAATTTCTGAATGGCCATTCTTTCAGTTGGTTCAAGCCTGGATCATCTGAATTTCATTGCCTAGCTGTTTGCCAGATAAAGTCATTGTTTCTTAGGAGCATTGATAATCTTGTGTTCTTACAAAATACTTGTATCTGGACTTTGAAAGTTGGGTTATTCGGTTCGGGAAGCTGTCCAATTAACTTAGTCTTTCATTATGCATACCCAGTATATATTTCACAGTGGAGGTAAATACCGGTTGCATTTCTGATTGGAAACCCCCTCCCCCATTTGGTCAAAGGTCTTTGACATATTGTAATACTTAGCTGTGTATCAAGCTGTTCATTGGCTTTGTGCTGTTTTACTGATACAACTATTGTTCTCTGATCACCTGCGTATCACCTGGCTTTGGTAATGTTTACTTCTCTGACAGAGTTGGAAAAAGTCTTGTTAATAGGCCTGTTTGTAATTCAATCTAATCAAATAGAACACTTTTAATGTTCAACTTGTGACAAGCCATCCCCTTTTGGGAGGAAAGTTCCTGTTAGTTGACAAAGCTGGTAACACCTCTTTATCTTGTGTAGTAGTCACTGTAGAATTGAACTCGTGCTCAGGGCTTAAGTTTGAAAGCTTCAATTTTCTGCAAGTGTTGTGCCAGCCCAAGTCTGATCTGTTTCTACAGATGTTGGATTCCTCTGTATAACAGGTTTTAAATCTAACAGTTATAGCAGAAGAGTTCAAATTTGACTGACATGTACTAAACACAATTGGGAGTCTGAAATTAAAACAATCTAGAAGAAACTGCTAGGTCAGTCAGCTCCAAGAATAATATAATTATTGGTTTAGTTTGGAAGCACTGATTAGATGTTGACATGACCATTCTCAGGATTAAAAAAAACCTTTTGTCTGCTCATTGGGGGATCGTGAATCAGTGTTAGTATCACCGGGACCCTTCAATTAATATACTGTTTACTGTAGTGTATTGTACTTAGAAATTTTGATAACTTGCTGAAGCAACATAAATGAGATTAGATCTCAGTTGTGTGCCATTATGACTCATGGTTATGAAAATCATACACCTGGAATGAAGATGCCAGGATTAGCATATATTCAGCTTCAGTGTCAATTTTAGAGAATGCAACCTGAAATTTAGGGGGGAAAATTGGAGTAGGAAACATCGCTACTGGTTCTGAAGGAAAATCGTTAACCCTTGCTTCTCAAACCATGTAGCTTAGTCTGCTGAATATTTTGCCATTCTTTTAACAACTCGGCTTGGAGTTTCTATTGATTGCATGATCATCAGGATTATTTCCATAATGATTAAACAGTAAAAGCAAACTGCAGATTGGGTGAGCATAAAATTAAAAGCAGAAAATGTTGGAAGCACTGTGGATGGAGTAACAGTTGATCTTTTCAACACAACTGTCAGAAATTAGCAACATAACAGGGTTTAAGCAAGTGAAGTGGCAGGAGAAATTGGGAAGGGAAGCAGATTTAAAAACGAAGGCCCTTAAGGCGGAAGGCAGGAGTAAATATTGTAAAGTGATAAGTAACGAAGCAGTAGATGAGCTGGGAGAATGGGGGTTGATGGTGGGTGTTAAAATGGGAATCATTATCAACAAAATAGGGGGCATTAGTTGTGTCGTGATGAATTGAGTTATTCAATGTCACCAAAGGTGCAGGTGTGGAATAATTCTGTTTGCAGTTTTCACCATCATCAACAGTGTTTGGTTTGTTTATGAATCTCTCTGAACAGCTTTATTGTTTCTGCCAGATCCAGGATGTGAGCATGGGGCAGAGAATGTGAAAGCAGAGTATTGCTATCATATGATGGGGATGCTGTGCCAATTCATAGAGCCATTCCTTACCTGGGTTGCACTACGGTAATGGCAGGTATAAGTTACTCGGTCGTCAATTTCACTCTGTATCTTTACTCAATGATTGGACTTTCTGCAGTCGGATGTAATAGTTTCTAGATCTGATATTACTCGTGCATGCTTATAATGGTCATTACAAACTGGGGAAACACTGACGAGTCCCTAGTGTTCATGGTTCATGCATTGAAACAGGAGTTAATAATTGCTTTTATTCGTTTTCCATTTCCTCATTCTCCTTGCAGTTTGTTCACAAATACGGTCGACCTTAACTAATCCGACTTCCTGTAATCCAGTTCTTTCGATAATCCGGCACTGATTATGCTTAATGTCATCCTTCTGTAATTCGGCATTTTCACTAATCCAGCACTCCTCAGGTCCCAGTGGTGCCAGATTAGTGAAGGTCGGCCTGTATTGGAAATTACAATAATTGGCCTATTGAATTCTTATTCTGAGAAGACACACTTTGGGTTTCCTTTCTCTTGTTTTAACCAGAGGGACTAATTCCTGTATATAAGTACTGGCACGTCTATTATCTCTTGTATTCAAGAAAAGTTGTGTTGTTTGGGGGAGTACCTAGGTACCATACTTGTTTGTCCGTGGTCTGCACTGAATTAGCATATCTTGGCTGCTGCTTTGGATCTTGATATCAAAGTTGCTGGTGAATGCCGCAGGCCAGGCAGCATCTGTAGGAAGAGGTGCAGTCAACGTTTCAGGCCGAGACCCTTCGTCAGGACTAACTGAAGGAAGAGTGAGTAAGGAATTTGAAAGTTGGAGGGGGAGGGGGAGATCCAAAATGATAGGAGAAGACAGGAGGGGGAGGGATAGAGCCAAGAGCTGGACAGGTGATAGGCAAAAGGGGATACGAGAGAATCATGGGACAGGAGGTCCGGGAAGAAAGACGGGGGGGGGAACCCAGAGGATGGGCAAGAGGTATATTCAGAGGGACAGAGGGAGAAAAAGGAGAGTGAGAGAAAGAATGTGTACATACTAATAAGTAACAGATGGGGTACGAGGGGGAGGTGGGGCCTTAGCGGAAGTTAGAGTAGTTGATGTTCATGCCATCAGGTTGGAGGCTACCCAGACGGAATATAAGGTGTTGTTCCTCCAACCTGAGTGTGGCTTCACCTTTACAGTAGAGGAGGTCGTGGATAGACATGTCAGAATGGGAATGGGATGTGGAATTAAAATGTGTGGCCACTGGGAGATCCTGCTTTCTCTGGCGGACAGCGTAGATGTTCAGCAAAGCGGTCTCCCAGTCTGTGGCCTTTTATATATTGGGTGCTGCCGATGTGGCCTTTTATATATTGGTGGGGTGATATACTGTGTCCGGTGCTCCCGATGTGGCCTTTTATATATTGGCGAGACCCGACGCAGACTCCTTCTTGGGTTTCTCCCCCCCCCCCCGTCTTTCTTCCCGGACCTCCTGTCCCATGATTCTCTCGTATCCCCTTTTGCCTATCACCTGTCCAGCTCTTGGCTCTATCCCTCCCCTTCCTGTCTTCTCCTATCATTTTGGATCTCCCCCTCCCCCTCCAACTTTCAAATCCCTTACTCACTCTTCCTTCAGTTAGTCCTGACGAAGGGTCTCGGCCTGAAACGTCGACTGCACCTCTTCCTACAGATGCTGCCTGGCCTGCTGTGTTCACCAGCAACTTTGATGTGTGTTGCTTGAATTTCCAGCATCTGCAGAATTCCTGTTGTTTGGATTTTGATATCTTGTTTTTAAATACTCTTGTGTGGGTGAAGGGTGTTGGGAGGAACTGGTCAAGATTCCAATGTGTGCTGGCTAAGCCACTCTGTCTTTGTATCAGACAAGAGTCAAATGGTGTTGAACAGGATTGTCCCCTCCTTGTCATTCTAAGGAAGTCACCACCCAAGTTTGATGGGTCGGGTAATTTTTTTTAACTGCAAATTTCCCATGAGGTCAAATTGACCAGTCAGTGCAAAGATTGGTGTCTAGTCTACTGCATCCCATTCTTGTACAACAACAGTTCTTGCATTTAGTTCATTTCACCCCAGCAATCTACAATGACTCCCAGTTTGGTGACACTGTAATTTTAAAATCATTATTTTCCATATTTGTGTAACTTTGATTTGGCATCCATCTCCAGACTATGTACTCCTTAGTGTCCTTAATTTTAATCTTACCCTTTAAATTACTATTCCATTAGCTACTTAAATTCTAGAATTTCATTCCTTACTTTTGTGATTCCTGCCTTTTTTTAAAATAAATTGCTAAAATTAAAGTTGTAAAATTAGTCAGCTCCATCATGGGTACTAACCTTCGTAGTATCCGTGACGTCTTCAAAGAGTGGTGCCTTAGGAAGGTTGTGCCCATCACTAAGGATTCCCAGCAACCAGGACATGCCCTCTTATCATCGTTGCCATCGGGAGGGAGGTACAGGAGCTTGAAGGCACACTCAACGATTCAGGAACAGCTTCTTCCCCTTTGCCATCAGATTTCTAAATGAACATTACCTTGCTGCTTTTTAAAAATGTATTTCTGTTTTTGCACCTGACTATTTGATATACATATACTTTAAATCAGTTTTCTATATTTACTATGTATTTCATTGTACTGCTGCCGGTGATATTAAACCTGCTTTTAATTCAGGCTTGCATCTTGGATGTCTTAATGTTATTATGTGATTGGTTATTTTAAAATTTTGTTAACCGTCCTTTGCTAGGGAAATTTTGCATTGTTTTACAGTTTATGAATTTCTGGTGGAAATTGTTCATATCACCAAACACTCATTTCTGTACAGATGGAGGATAAACAAGGTTTGTTGTTTGTGATACCAGTGGTCTCAGCATGATTCAGATTGCACTGTTAATAAGGCACTCTCCAGTTTTGAGTAAAATGACACTCTTACTGGGCTAGAGAAAAAAAATGCGCACACAGATTGATAAATGGAGAAAACTATTGCTTTGAGATTTTCTTTTCTTTTAAAATCTGGCTTCTGCAGTTTATCTGGCAGTTTTACACTCAGGTTTAAGCCAGTTGTTGGAGTGCAGTGCCTTTTTTAACCAGTTGGCACATCTCTTGGCTAAAGAAAATGTTGATTAGAATTGAACTCCATCTACACAGTGATTTCCCACTGTGTAATATTTTAAAAGATAAACAGTAATCTCTACATAATCACCAGTAAACTTTGACAGGACATGCACATAATGTAAGTACTTAGCACCATGAACTCCAGCTGAAGTTATTTAAAGACAAGTAGTTAGAAAAGGCACGTTGAGAGTTACTGAGTGCGCTTTGTCAGTCACAGCTGTCCTCATTGATTTCTACTTTCTTGACCCACTAAACAGTCTCCCTGGATCACATGTTTATAACACCTCCCCCAATTTATTGTAGCATTTGGTATAACCCTGGTGCAGTTCAGCACTCTGGTTAGTTAAGGGCATAATCGCCTCACGTAGCCTGGATTCGAGGCAGGCACAACCCCGTGCAGCTGCACTTGCACATCTGAACTTATTGCATATTTTAAATCGTGTATAGTCTTGTAAGCCAATACTTATTTTCACTATTTTTTGGGCTGATTCCATTAGGCCATTTGTTGCACCGAGTAAAGCCGGTCTTTGTCCCATTTTCACTGGCTCTTGGTTTAATTAGTCTTGACCATTTAACTCCGAGTCCATCAGCCATCTGCTCTCTAGGATCTAGTACTGGGGAGTTTGGTTAAGCCACTTCTCAACCAACTGCTAAAATTCAGAATAATGCCTGCCCTTTCCTACCAGCAGTCTCTAATGCCCTAAGGTATTTTTTATTCAGCCAATACAAATTCATACTAGGATGCAAATTACTTTGAAATCTTGTCAGGATTGTTTGTAAGATGTTAAATACTGCCAGAGAATTGCTTAGTAGCAGGTTATTTAATCATACAAGCTGTTGTAGAACTATTTTCTGATTTACTGAAGAAAATCATTTCAGCAACCAGTACCACCAAAGTAGGCTTGCTAATTATCTGTTTCAACTGCTCTGAATAATTGTTGTATTTACCTGTACCTGTACTCGCACATTAAACACAATTAGACTTCCAGGTAGCTCAAAGATGTGAGTGACATAATGTTCTTTCAGGGTAGGTATTTGGTATAAAGATTATTTTGAAAATGATGTTTAAAGAAAATAAATTAGGATGTGCTGGAAAAATGAGATGAATTTAAGAAGACAGGTTAGTGGAATAAGTCAAGTTGCTGGTGAAGGAAGTTTTTTAAATCGCTGAGGGCATGCTATGTTGGTGCTGAACATTTGGCAACATTTGCCCGCTGCCTCCAGCACACCCTTGGGTGTGTTGGTTGTTACCATTATACAAATGGACTTCACAGCCATGATAACCTTTGTTATAAAAATTTTTCCCACTAGGTAGAGGATTGGTACAGTATCCATAATCAGACCCTGAAAGAACATTACGGCATTCACATCTTGGAGCTGCCTGGAAATCTAAATCATTGCTTTGATGTACATGTAAATAAACTTGAATCTTGAAATTCTGCCGTCTCCATCTGCTGTGATCAGCTGGGTCAGTAACTTTAGTCTGGGCGAGACCGTAGATTGGTACGGCACAAGAACAGACCCTTCAACTCACCATGCTGCGCTGGACTAATTAAGCTAATGACACCATATGCTCATGGTCCATATCCCTCACGTTCACCTGCCTATCTGAGAGCCTCTTCAGCATCTTTTGTACCTGCTTCCACTCCACCACTACTACTACTACTAGCGATCATTTCAGGCATCTCGCACACTTGTGTGAACCAAAGCTTTCTCTGTCACCTCAACCATTAGTCATTTTAACCCTAGGGAAAAAGAAACTAGCTGTCTACTGTTCATGCCACTTGTTATATAAATCTCCATCAGGTCTTTGCTCAGCCTCTGCCACCCCAGAGGGAAGCAACCCAAGTTTGTCAGCTTTTCTAATGTAGCACGTGCCCTCGAATCCAGATTCTCCTTTTAATCCAATAGACTTCCTGTGCACATCTTTATAGCCTCCAAATAGCTTCCTGACTCTTGACTCAATGCCTCAAAGTCAGCTTGTTTTCCCAGCTTTAACTGCTTTGGATTGTGGTAGATAGAAAGTGCCATTTGGTGGAATAATTTGCCGGGAGTTTTGAGTTGGTGCCTTTCCGAACAGTAACACTACATCAGAAGGTATTGGATCCTATTTTTTTGGGGAGAACTTGCATATAGAATGTTGATTTTTTTTTGTGGTGGGGGGGGCACATTCCAGAAACCACTACTGTTGGTCAAATATTGGAATCTATCAAAATCATGCAGCCATTTTACAGACAGGAAGATATCATTATCTGGGTAATTTGGTTTAGATGACTAAAATGCATTTTGCATGTGTTTGTTGTTGACTAGTACACATTGAATTCCCTATTCCTCTATAAGCAAGACATTGAAATCTTTTTCAAATGTACACGGATTTACTATTTAATTTCTAGGACAACCTCCAGTTATACAGCTCTCTGAACAACACTGTGGTATCAACATGAGCATTAAACTGGGGTACTGAAGTGGGGTTTGAATCATGCCTTCTCTCTTGAGTGGGAGTGCTACCACTGAATTAAATTTGAGACTTTTAGAAGTTTCTGTTTCTGCTATTCAACTTGTACTCAAGATTATGAGCTATTGCTATTGTTGGAAAATGACAAAGGTTTTAATTTGCTTTGTTACTGATGCTTTTGCTTAAATGATAGGTGAGGAGAGCAAAATAAACCGGCCTTAATTTGGGATTGATGGAAAGTTTTATGTGTTAGTATACATCGTAATAGGATTAAATCTTATACTGGGCAAAATCATACTTCACCACACAGCTGCTGTCCTTTGTTTTGGAGAAATGTTTTGACTATAATCTAATTTGCTTAGATAGTGAATCATTACCTCCATTTGAACAAATTGATTGATATGTTTACAGATCCCATTTTGAGTTGAATTTAAAATTAGGATACAAGTACTTCATTAGTTTATGTACCATTTTGAATTATTTTGTGTATCTTTACTCACAAGAAATTTGCTGCCAGGAAATGAAACACTAATAATCTTAAATGTTTTTTAATGCAATAAAAGCTACTTCAACAATATACCTCAAATACAAGTTTGAACACATTCCCTGCACTAATGTTCAGGTTTCCCTTAAAAAACCCTCCTGATATCCTGATGCAACTTCGATTTGCAGCTGAACATTGATCTCTCAGATTTCCAGTAATTGCCCTCCCATTCCCATTCCCATTTCCCTCTCGCCTGATCTTCTTACTTACCTGCCCATCACCTCTCTGGTGCTCCTCCTCTCCCCTTTCTTCCATGGTCTTCACCGTCTCAGATTCTCCCTTCTCCAGTCCTTTATCTCTTTAACCTATCAGTTTCCCCAGCTCTTTATTTCACCCCTCCCCCTCTCCAGTTTTCATCTATCACTCTGCCACCTTGTATTTCTGCCCCCCTCTCCCACCTTCTTGTGCTAACTTATCTTTTTTTTCCCCAGTCAGCCCGAAACGTCGACTGTTTATGTTTTTCCATTGATGCTGCCTGGCCTGCTGAGTTCCAGGATTTTGTTAGTTGTCACTTCAGTTGTAAACACTTTCCATGAAGTTTGGCCCATATGTATGTTGGTTGAATGTAGCACTCCATGTGTAATGTATTTGACAATCTTACTGCAGATTCCATAATCGGCAGAATCAATAGTTTATGGAAATGTTAAGCAACAGTGTGGAATAGGCACTTCTAGCCACACTACACAGCAACCTCCGATTCAACCCTAGCCCAACCACGGGACGATTCACAGCGACCAGTTAACTTACCTACCAGTACATCTTTGGAATCCCGCACTGTCATGGGGAGAATGTACAAACTCCTTACAGGCAGCAATGAGAAATGAAGCTGGGTCGCTGGTACTATAGAGCACTGTGCTACCATATTGAGAAGGGTGGATCCATATTTGTCAGTTCTGGAGGAGAAGTGATTTGATTGAAATGTGAGGGTAATTGGCAAGTCATTTGCTGTGAAGGTGGTTTTTATAATGACATGTGCCTGTGTGTGTGCGAGTCTGTGCATGCGCATCTGTGCGTGCGTCCGTAATGTCTTTTTCGTGGCTTTTACAAGGTGCCGAGAGAGAGAGACTGTGTGGCGTGCTACTCCTCATACAGACATTTTCACAGTATTTTTCCTTTTTTTTATTTTACGAGGTTGAATTGCGATCTCGACACTCAACCCGGCACGGATGGAAAGCGTACTTGGGAGCGGACCCGACTGGTTTCGAACCCGGGGACCTCCGCTCCCAGGTCCGGCGCTGATATCATTGCCCCACCAGCCAGCCCTGTGAAGGTGGTTTTAATGCATGTTTCTAGGTTTATAACATTTTAAGGTGCTAGTTATGCACAGAACCACTTACACAACTGGATTTGTGATACTGTTCACGTGATTAGTAATGCTAGAGTGCCATAAGTTAAAACCAGTTGTTCCAAACTCTACCAAAAGCACCAGAAACAAACATTGTTTCCAATCTGAGGTTGCTGATGTAGCCGAGCGGAAGAGGAATTTCTTGGAGATTTGTGGTTGTATGGAATTCGCTACTCAGAGAATATGTAGAGGCTGTGTCATTCAATACAATAAACTGTATTTTTAGTACAGGAGAATCAAAGATATGAGGAAGTGGTGTTGATCAATATTGGATTAGCCGTGATGTGACCCAACTGAATGACCAAGCAAACTGCGTATCCTGTTTCGTGTCCTGTCAAAACTAAATTGGCCTCATTGGTTGAATCTTTTTAGTTGTTTCAAAATCCAGTATTCTAGCTGATTGGGGGAGCACTATAAAACTGGTACACTAAACTGGAATTAGTTGGGTACAAATTTCTGCCTGCAGTTTGTGAGAAAAGTAAAGCTTATTTGAGGTTAGCTGAAAGAGGCAATTTCTATTTTGTACTTTCTGCCCCCATTGAAGCATAATCGAGTACAGGATTCACTATGTCCCTTTACCTTTGTAATGTGCACAAATTTGTAGCTTGTGTTGCCATGGATGTAGATATATTTGTGGGATATTGTGGAATCTTGCCATGATGTGAGGAAAAGTGTCCACTTTATTGCAGGTTAGCATGTCAGTGATTGGAGTACCACAAAGGCAGGACTAAGCTGAGGCAAGTTTTTTTAAAAAAGTTAAACGCTTATGTCTGGTCACATTTACCTTAGCAATAGGGTTTCCAAAGGAAGGAATGTATTCATTCGAGTTGAGAAAGTGTGTCCAGTTGTGAAATTGTTCTTTCTGGTTGTGAAGAACAGTGTCCTCCTGTAGTTTCATGAACATTTTTTTCCACTGCTTTGCTGGAAATTTTTATGCCTTCTGTTCATTCTGTTTTAAAATCTATTTTTGAAACTGCTGCTCTGCTTCAGGCACTCTCTGACAGTTTCCTTGAGTACTTTGTGACATTCCAGTGATTTTTTTTTTCCTCTTCCCCACCCTTATTGCTAAGGCCTCTGACTTCAAGGCAATAAGGCAGTATTATAGGTTTTGGATAAAGGTTGTTCTGCAATGAGGGCCTCCCTCAAATGTTACTGAAGCACATAGATGGCCAACAAATGTGAGAGCTTTGCCTTATTCTCCTATCCAAGCTCTGTGGACACCAGTGAGTGGGCTGACCAGGGGTTCTTGAATGAATTTGACTGTAAAATCCATTTTTGGAATTTTTGACTGGAGGGCAAAGAATTGAGCAATAGGATGCCTTTTATTACTCAAAGTTAAGCTGCTCCTTAACTTTAAATCTAGCAATTCTCTAAAAATTCTGGGCAGGCTTGATGTAAGTTATAACCTTATTGGGAGCAAATGGTGATTTTTGCCATCAATATTTCCCCAAGTCTTCAGTGCTGATTTATGAGCTGCAGCAAATTCCCAATACCTCAGCAATCTGGTCATTTAATAGATATTATGAGCACCACTCACCAATTGTCTGAGTGTTAGCTTCTAAGTACCGGGGCACTTTGGAAATCTTTTCCAGTGTTCTCTATTTGACGAAGTAATCATACATACAGGTTGCTCAGAGGGCGAAAATTGCACTGGTCAGTCACCAATTTACCTTGTAACTGTAACCACAAGTTGTTATTCCTATTTATCCTTTGGTGCATCCAGTATCAATCAATATCTTGACATCACTGTCCTGTGATCTTTTGTTGTAATTTTTATTCCATGCTTCCTAAATACAACAATATACAGTGTGCCACGTTAGCTGTTGAGGTCTTAGCAGATCTACTTTATTTGGTTTTCTTGCCTATCCCCAGCATAGATTCGTAAGGTTAGAGAGGAAGAATTTTCTCGCCCTCTCAGTCCCAATGACCAACTACTTATTTTGTACCTGTAGCCCCTCATTTAGACATTTCAGCCAGAGAAACCAGCCTCTCGGCATCCACACTCAGTGTTACAGAATGAGATTTCCTCTCGATCTATTCTTTAGGAATAATAAATCTAGTCTGTTCCTTTGCACTTCTGTACCACGGTAGCAAGTTACTGGGGTAGTGAATTTGGAGCATGGAATAGGGTTGTGTAACCCAAATAATGCGACATTTATTTTCAATTTTTGTCAAAGGCGCAATAAGAGCTCTATTTATACAGGCTCAATTCTGTAACCTAGTAATTTCCAAATCAGTAGCGTATAACTTTTTTCGCAAGGCGGGCCAGATTTACAACATAAAACTGTAGACTACTCAAAAAAAAATCACATTATAACTATGTTTACCCAGTTACTGGCATTTTTGAATCATATTTAAGTACTCGATGCTGTTCGTCTTGCAGCACCACTCATCCTGTGCTGTTCCACATGTGTACCCACTGGTAGTGTGCCCTATTGTTAAACGGTGACTGGCATGTGCTGTACTGCTATTTTCAGTGACAACTAGTCCCATCAATACTGTGATAGGTGTCACACAATGTCAGACATGTAGCCATCAAAAATATACTCGTAAACTGTTGTGTACGGAGACTCCTGTGGTCATCCTTGCAGTGTGCTTTTGACTAGGCTGCATGTAGACTTGGACTAGTGTGGCCCAAGAATCTCTGGCCTTTGGCATGGTCCAACATTAGTACAAAGCATGTATAATGAATGCTGCTTCTTCTTTTGCAGTCGGTAAAATTGAAACAGAAGGCAAATTAGCCTTTTTGAATCTTTTCTGCCATTAGGTACAATTACAACTTGTCCTCCATCTCATATATTCCTGCTCTTTTGATACACCTTGTAGGAATTAAAGATGTCCTGTGGATTCCCAGGAGCTATTGGCAAGGCTGTGACCAGGCAGCTACCATGATGAATGGATAAAACGGGGTCTTGAGGAACTACAGGAACAATATTGGGGAGCTAGTCAAAAGTGCTTGGAGTTGTATAGTGCTCTGGTACTGCATATGTTTCTAGCACTGCAACTGCCTCAACTGATACCTCATTAATAGGTTCAAAACTCACAATTTTAATTGAGTTAATCAAACTATGGAATAGAAGGTGATCAGTGAGTTCCCAGGTTCTTGGGGGGGGGGGGGGGCAACCACAGCAATTTGCTAATGCCTTTCAGAAGAGGAAAGTTATGGCTTTGGCGATAGGAGAGACTGCAGATACGTGAAGTGAAAAGCACCATGTAGCATTTGTAGAGTTGCATGTTTTGGGCCGGAATCCTGCATCAAGACTGGTTTCACCTGTTCTGTGTACTGTGAAGACTAGCTTCACAGTAATGTGGTGCCTTTTAATTCACTTTTGAAGTGGCCTTCCAAATCACTCAACATTATCATTTATTGGCAGTAAGTTCTGGACTTCCTGGCAATTCTCATATCTTGTTGAATAAGTAATCTGTCCTCCCATCTCACTTCTGAAGAATTGGCATTCTTCAGTTAAGGTGACCAAAACATTATATACACTATACTGTATGCATGGATTCATGAAGATTGCATGAAATTCTCTGCCAGTCCCCTCATTGTAAAGGTCACAGATTGGCCACTATACTGCATTTTATGGTTAAGCTAGGCTCTCACAATGATATAGTTCATTATCATTTGCTGAAGGAAATTTTGTTGCTTAAAATATTTTTGGTGATGTGGAAGCCAGAGTCCACCAGATCCTTATTGCTGTTTCTGCGGCCAACAGTGCCAATCCAGTCTCATATAGTATATGTAGTTCCTTTGAAAATAAGTTGTTGCCGAACTTTGTTTTTAGAAGTTTCTGCTCGTAGGCGAAAATCTGAATACCATAATACACAGGCAGGGAATGATTTTGACTGAATATCAGTTCTGAAGATGCAGAACTGTGTTGTGCAACATGAGAGAGATCAAAGAGAACAGATTAAATTAACTTTGGGGAATGCAAATTGCTCTTTGTTTATTAACCAACATTTTAATTGAAATTTAGCATTAAGTTTCTTAAAGTTTCTGTCAACATCTGTTGAAGTAGAGGAACATTTTTTTTTAAAAAGCAGGAAACTTAGCAGGCAGGAAGCTGTTTGTTCAGATCTATGTTAGAACATTTTTGTTTTACGTAATTTGCCCTTACTACTTGATTTGGGTTTATCAAATCAGATTGCAGTGTTGCAAGTATGGAATATTATGTTCCAAATGTTCTTGCAGAACTTGGTTTATTTTAAATAAGCATTGAACATTCTGAAAGGAAGTAATGTGTAGTCACTTTTTGCATTCTGGAGGTCCGTGGTTACTATAGTTAAAGCAAAGACGAAAGATGTGAATGAACCCACTTCTCCATTCTTAAAGCTCTGAGAGGTATCAGTTACTACTGCAGGAAGTCACAGTTTGCTTTAACCAAATATGCTGCAGCCTCAGCTGCTCTTGTTTACTGTAGTTACACAGTAATCTAGCTTTTTATTTTCAGTGCAGCACTTGTTAAGCTGGAGTTTCATCTGCACTCTATCCGCTTCCTGTTCAGAATCGTTGCTTACTTTAGGTTTATGCACAGACCTTGTAAAAGTCTCCCTCGATCACCAAGATTATGAAGCCCTTTGCTGAGAAATAAATGCAGTTCCATCACCGTCTTACCCATTTGGTTACCTGTACAGACGTTATACTATCCAAACTGAACTTCTACATACAATGTCATGGAGCAGCGTTGGAGAGAATAGTGACTGGATGACAATTCAGGCCAATCTTCACACCCTTTCATAGTTTACTGTTACACTGACAGATTGGATTCTGTGCGAGGAGTGCTGCTTTCTGCTCTCCTTGTTGCACATTGCTATCAACTTGCCAATCAGGAAATTTTTCAGAAAATAATTTCTGTAGCTTACGTGTGTCTGTTGATGCGACTTTTTTAATAGAGTTGTCGTTTATAATTGGTGTTGAATTTCCAAACAGGAAGAAATTTAACTTAAGATGTAGCCTCCTCCACCATTGGTATAATTGTTTATCATCAATCTTCTATCATTGAAGTAAGCCACAACTTGTGGCCCCCACAATATTTTCCCACCACTTCCTCTAGGTTTTCATTTAGTAAAGCTGAGAGCTTTGTGCTGCTGACAGAATTATAAATTAAGGCAGTTAATATTAAACTTTAATTGCCTAATGCATTCAGAATCTTTCCATTAGATAATATAGCTTTCTGGTAGAAATGTCTTTTTTGTTAATGATAAAAGGATAGGCCATTGTTTTACTTCGGATATCTTTCGATCTTTGAATTCCACAACTTTGAGCCCCAAGTCTAACAGACTTAAAATCTTTCAGTACTGTTACATTATTGATCTGCTTACAAAAACATGCTTATTTTCATCACAGCTCTAGCAGATGTCACACAATTGCCTTGTTTTACCACCTCTGGGTATTAATTTAATCAAACTCCTACAATGCCTGGAAATGTTTTCTACAGTTATTTTTGGCAATACTTGCCGTGAGTATCTCCAGTAGCTGTGTAATTCTTCACCATCGCTGGAGAAGGTGAGAGTGGTTTGGGCCATTTTATTTTGATGTGGGAATCACATAGAAACTGGAGTTGTAGTTTATGCAGATGGATCATATTTGTTTATGTGGTATCGGTGGATTCTCAGTGTAATGGACACGAGAAATAGGAGGAGGAGGTCACCGCGCCCACTGATCCTGCTTCAGTCATTAAGATTATAGCTGATCTGGCTGATCTTGCCCTTTCCCTGTAATCCTGTTCTTTACTATGCAAAAGTCTATCTCACTATTCTAAATATATTTAATGAGGTAACTACTGCTTCCCTGGGAAGAGAAATTCCATAGATTCACTGATCTGAGGAAACTAATTCCCCTCCATCTCTGTCCTAAATCCACTCCCCCAAATCTTGAAGCTACGTTTCTGTTTCTAGTCTCATCTACTAGTAGACACAACTTTTCTCTTACTTTCTTAATTTTATGTTTGCAGAAGATACTCCTCATTGTTCTGAATTTCAGCAAGTATAGTTCCTGGTGATTCACTCTCTTCATCGACTTGCTGTCTCTTCTCCAGAGTCAGCCTGCTGCACCACCTCTAAAACTAGTATATCTGCAGTAAGCAAACCAGAGTTACAATGGCTGTCTCCAGCACATATTTGGGCCATTTGGTCGTTGCTGAAAATGAAGCATTTCACTGTTTTGATGTACAAGTGACAAATAAAGCTAATCTTTAAATCCTTTTATGGCATTGTGCATTGCTAAAAATTGGAACATCTGTTACCTGGAATCAAGAATATAAAATATAGGCATGCAGCTTATAGATAAAACAGCTTTTGTTTTTCTTGCTAGTGAACATGTAATGAAGTGGCATAGGCTTGGTAGAATAGATCCTAGGGAAAGGGTGTAGAGAAGTACAAAGATGGTCCATGGAAACATGAGGCTCTCTAGTCTAGAGCTCTGTAGCTACACATTTAAGTATAGATTTTCAGTTATTGACAGTTCTGGGGATGTGACAGTGACATGGAGGAAAATAGCCATGATCGTACTGTTGAGGGAGCATATTTGGGTGACTACAGGACCAATCCCTAGGATTCTAGGGAAAGAGCACAAGTATTGATGATAAACTTATCCCGCTGTAGCTCTTCTCTGAATGTTCATTAACCTGAAGTCCCTTTCCTGATTGCTTTTGTGGAAGCTCTCTGCGGTTACCTTTGCGCTGAAAGGCAAATTATACAAAACAAGTTTTTGCTTGTGTTTGTAATCTAGAAAATTAAATGTAAATACAAGTCAGGAATTGCTGTTAAATGTCATTAGGCCCTTCTGTTTTTTTGTCGATGTTAATTGGAAAAATAACCCTGTGCCAGTACAGCACGGGGTCCATAGCCCTGCACTTTCTAATCCCAGCAGCATGCTAGTAAATCCCCTCTCAACAGTGTGGAGTTTTACACTGTTTCGGGAAGCAAATGTCACACATATGGTTCTGAAACTTTCCGCTGTTAAGAGTGAAGGCCAAATGCAGTAAACTAATGCATAACTAAATGAAGCTTAAGGTTTTTTCTTAGTTCTACAACTGTAAATTATTTCTATAATGATTACTTTTAAGAGATTTGTTGCTGTTACACACTCCGCCCGAAGTTTGTTGTAACAACAAAATATTGGAAATACTCAGCAGGTTAGGTTGATCCTAAACATTAACACTTTCCTGCTAGAGGTGTTGCTTGGCCCACTGAATGTTTCCAGCATTTTATTTATTTCCAGTTTCCAGCGTTTGTAATTTTTTGCTCTTTGTCTTTGTAGCTTTAATGTGAAGGTTAACATTTCAGTAAGCATTTTAACTGTACCAGTTCTGTTACTCGTTTGAGTAAGATGTCAGTGTTCTAATTTTATCTGTTTTAAAAAAATTCTAATTTAGATAATTGCACGCTCTGTTGTACATATACAAAAGATTACTTTTAGTAAGCGAATGATTGTCTTCCCATAAAGGTGAACAATGGTTTAATTTATTTATAGGGTTTTGGAATCACTAGCAAGAGTAGTGTGTTTGCCAATCTCCAATTACCCTTGAGAATGTCATGCTGAGCTGCTCACATGAAATGTTGTAATTCATCCGGTGTACGTATTCCTGCAGTGTTATTTAGTTACTGTATTCGAAGGTTTAGTCCCAGCAAAAATGCATCTCCAAGAAAAAGAAGATGTGTGACTGAGTTCTAACCTGTCTTTGATCTTTTCCTCTAGAAAGTGGAGGAGTACGACTGGTTGTACAAGCTATGTACGAGGGTTCCCAGTTTATGGAAGACCTGATTGATGGAAAGCCAGCTGCGCAAATTCTCCTGTAAACTTTTAAAACAGTTTTCAAGATGGGGATGTTAGTTACAGAAATTCAAATATGCCAGGAGTTTGAGATGGGGGGGTGGCAGCTAGTTAATTTTAAGACCGTCTGCCACCTGTCTTATAACAAGC
This sequence comes from Mobula hypostoma, assembly GCF_963921235.1. Lineage (NCBI taxonomy): Eukaryota > Metazoa > Chordata > Chondrichthyes > Myliobatiformes > Myliobatidae > Mobula > Mobula hypostoma. The sequence goes on along the minus strand of NC_086105.1, from coordinate 98,719,509 downwards.
CTGTTAACATGTAACCTTCCTGCAGTTGTGGAACTACTCTTTAAAAAGAGCACAGCTGCCAATTCACAGGGGAAAGCCAAATAAGAAAATTGCTTTGGAAACTAGACAAATCTTTTTATTAAGGCTTGTAAAGTACTTTATCAAACAATATAATATTCATTGATATTTTAAACTAGCCATTCTATCAGAATCAGATTTGATACCACTGGCATATGTCATAAATTTTTTGTGGTGGCCGCACAGAGCAATAAATAAAAATGCTGTAAACAGAAATAAGAAGTATGCATATGAAATTAAATAGTGCCAAAAGGAGGAAGAAATAATGGGTTCATTATCCATTAAGAATTCTGATGGCGAGGTGAAGAAGCTGTTCCTAAAACACTATCTTCCCATTCCTGAACCCCCTTCTTGATGGTAGCATTCAGAAGGGAGCACCTCCAGGCTGATAGCAGTCCTTAATGATGGATGCTGGCTTTTTAAAGATGTTGGTTTTGATTCTGTACCATTGTAAGTACAGGGGACGAGAGTATTTAAACATTCATGCTGATCGACCCTCACTGAAACTGTTTGATCCTGACTTACAGAAAAACCCACTAACAGGCTGTCCTCTGTGACAGAACCCTTGTGTAACCTGGGGACTGCATGTCCTGCAGATTAGTAATCAAGTTGTAGGGACTTTTATCCGGAAAGTTGTACCTTTTGAATCAGAGACATGAGTGAAGAGACCCAGCATTGGTACTGGGGGCTTCAAATTTGAATAATGAAATCTGAAATAAAAAATGGTTGGTATCAGAGTGACTTTGAAAGATGTATTTCCAAGGGAAGGAACTCTACCTTTGTTACCTGCTATAGTCTATATATGGCTTTCCACCTACCAATGATTAGCAATGCATTTATTGTTCATATCCTTGGGGGGAAATAAAAGGAAGCTTCGAGAGACTGCACTGTATTTTGTTGATGGTACACACTGTATCATTGTTGGTGGTGGAGGTGAATGCTTATAAAACGTGCCAGTCAAGCATTAATGATATCCTTAAATATTGTAGGAAATGTACTTGGAGCCATCAAATCATTCAAAGACATAATGTTGTAGTGTGGATGAAATTACCAGAGAGACAGAGTCACTGGTAGATACAAAGCAGCTTCTTTATTCGACACAACAAGGTACAGCAGGCATCATATGGACGGGGACGCTTTCGGTAGAAAGGTCTGCTAGCTCAATGTGGGCTCGATATTTCTATGCTAAACACAAAGGCAATCACTACTTAAAAAGTTATAGGCAATGCATAGCCAATGCTTCCTATTGAAGTTACATACAAAATATCACACCATCGTTTCCTTCTGACGCCAACATGTCTGGGTTGGTATCCACAGCCTTTAGGAATGTAAGTTAAGTCTACGATACATTTATTTGGCATTTCCCGTGCTAACATAGAAGACAATTAATATTTGTAATGTATAGATAATACTGTCTTTGAAACTACAGCATCAGGTCAAACTACAGCGCCAGAAGCATCTGGTATTCACACCTTTTTAGGAAGCGCATTGTCAAACAGTTAAAATAGAAGTCTGGTGGCCAAAGTCATTTAAGTGTAAACAAATCATCTACCCAAAAAAACTCACTCTAACAAATGGTATCCTTAAATATTGTAGGAAATGTACTTAGAGCCATCAAATCATTCAAAGATGTTTTCCATGCTCTGATTTGATGGCTCCAAGTGCATATCTGACAGTATTTAAGAAACTACACACTTCAGGACATAATATCTGTTTGACTGTCACCTTTCTAAGCATTTGTGTTTTCCACCACCAACCAAAGTCATACAGTGTGTACCATCAACAAAATATAACGCAGTCACTCATCAAGGCTTCCTTTTGAGTGGCTGCCTGAACCACTTTCTCTGGCAGCTGGTTCTACATAGATATCACACTTTGTGTACAAAAGTTGCCCCTTAAGTTCCTCTAAAGCTTTCCCCTCTCCCCTTCATCCACTGCCATCTAGTTGTTGTACCCCAACTCTAGGCATACGACTGAATATAGTCAATGCCCCTCGTGATTTTATACATTTCTAAAAGATCTCCCCTCATTTTTCTATGCTCTAAGGAATGAAGTCTTGGCCTGTCCAACTTCTCCCTTTAACTCAGTTCCTTGAGCCCTGGCAGCAGCCTTATTCTGCTCTTTTGTCGATTTAATAACAGCATTCCTAACCCAAACTGAACACAGTACTCTAAAGTGCTGTTTCACCAGTGTTTTGTGCAGCCACACCATGACTTTCCCACTTTTGTAGTCATTGCCCTGATTTATGAAGGCTCATATGGCAAAAAACCACCATCACCACCCTGTCTACCATTGACTCCACTTTCAGCAACCATATATGTCAAGGTCCCTCTGTTCCATAACACTTTGTAGAGCCTTGCCATTTCCTGACAGTCCTACCTGGATTTAACTTTCCAAAATGCAACACTTAGCACTTGATTTGAATTTGCCATTCCTTGATCCACTTTCTCAGCTGATCTATATCCCCCTGCAATTTTTAAATCTTCATTATCCTTTTTACCACCTACTTTCTAAGTAGGTTAAATTTTATGGACAGTCATTCCTGAAGCATCTTGTCTTCTCAACCAGAGGATGTATTATTTGTGGAATATCCAACTTCTGAGCTGCTTATGAAATCAGTATTAATGTGGCTAGTCCAATTAAATTTCTGGTCAGTGGTGACCACAACCCCTAGAGGTATTCACAGTTCTGAAGATGAATGGAGATGAGGCTATTGTTAGAGATGATTATTCTCGGGTACTTCGGCATCACGTGTTGCTTGCCAATTTTTAAGCCTGACTGAATGTTAATGTCCAATCATGGGTTGCTTTGTTTTGAGAGGTTGCAAATGAATTCCCCTGTCTGGACCTATGGGAAATGAATGAGCATGGTTATACCAAGTTGGTGCATAGATTTCCTGCTAGCAACGGTTCCCAACATGGGGCCCACAGACCTGTTGGTTAATGGTAGGGATCCATGGTATTAAAAAGGTTGGGAGCCTTTGTTAGAGTATCCTTGGGCAGAGGTTAACTTTTAACACGAGTAGAATTAGGCCATTTGACCCATTGAGTTTGCTTTGCCATTCCATCATGGCTGATTTATTATTGCTCTCAACTCTGTTTTCCTGCCTTCTCCTCATAGCCTATACTGCTCTGATTAATAAAGAACCTATCAACCTCCTTAAGTATACCCAATGACTTGGCCTGCACAGCATCTGAAGCAATGAATTCCACCAATTTACCACTTTCTGGCTGAAGCAATCTTTCCCTATCTCTGTTATAAATGGGCATTCTCCATTTCTGAGGCTGTGTCTTTGGGTCCTAGACTCCTCACTATAGGAAACATTCCCCACACATCCACTTTATCCAGAGCTTTCAATATTCAACAGGTTGCAATGAAGTACTCTCCACCCCCCCCCCCCCGCCCGCCTCAGCCATTTGATAATTCTGGGTCAATGAGTACAAACCCAGAGCTACCACTCTTGAGCCTCCTCTGGACCCTCTCCATTGCCAGAGCATCTTTTCTTGGATAAGGGGCCTAAAACTACCCAGTACTCTTAAGTGCCTATAAAGCCTCAGCATTACATCATTGCTTTTGTATTCTAGTCTTCTCAAAATGAATGCTAAAATTGCATTTGCTGCTTTTTACAATCAACTCAACCTGCAAAGTTAACTTCTAGGGACTCCTGTAGGAAGAGCCCCAAGTCCCTTTGCATCTGATTTTTGAATTTTCTCCCCATTTAGAAGATAGTCCATGCCTTTATGCCTTCTGCCAAAGTGCAGGACCATGCACCTCCCTACATTCTATTCCATCTGCTACTTTGCCCATTACCCCAACCTTCTGCTGAACCCTGCTTCCTCAACACTACTTGCCCCTCCTATCTTCATATCATCTACAAACTTGGCCACAAAGTTGGTCAATTCCTTCATCTAAATCATTGATGTACTATGTGAAAAGAAGTCCCTGCACTGATCCCTGCAGAACACCATTAGTCTCCGGCAACCAACCTGAAAAGCCCCCTTTATTCCCACACTTTGCCTCCTGCTAGTCAGGTAATCTTTCCTGTAACACCATGGGCTTTATTGTTAAGCAGCACCCTGTCAAAGGCCTTCTGAAAATCCAAATAAAACAATATCTACTGACCTTTGTCTATTGTGCCTATTATTTCCTCAGAATTCCAACAGGTTGGTCAGGCCAGATTTTCCCTTTGGAAAATGCTGACTTTGGGTTATTTTATCACGTGCAGTCAAGTACCCCAAAAACTCATCCGTAATAGATTCCATTTTACCAATCCCTGAAGTTAGGTTAACTGGCCTATAATTCCCTTTCTTCTGCCTCCCTCCCTTTTTAAAGAATGGAGTGACATCTGCAGTTTTCAGTCTTCAGGAACTATTCCTGAATCTAATGATTTTTAAAAGATTTCTAATCCCTCCAATCTCTTCAGTTACCTCTTTCTGAACTTTGGGGTAAAGACCATCTGGTCCAACTTCAGGCTTTCCAGCTTCCCATTCACCTTCTCTTTAGTGATAGCAACAACACTCACTTCTTCCCCTGACACTCACATTTCTGGCATTCTGCTAGTGTCTTTGCAGTGAGGGTCACACAATATTTATTAAGATCCTCCATTTCTATTGCCCCAGAGTCATTTTCCAATGGTGTGGTATCCCTTTGTCTCTCCTTTACGTTGTATATTGTCGGGGGGCGGGGGGGGAGACTTGTTGTATTCTTATTTGTATTATTGGCTAGCTTATCTTCATATTTTAACTTTTCTCTACTTACGGCTTTTTTATTTGCTGTCTTGGTTTTTAAAAGCTTCCCAATCCTATAACTTCCCACTAATATTTGTATATCTACTATATGTTCTCTCTTTGTCCGTTAGGCTGTCCTTGACTTTCATTGCCAGTCAAGGTGGCCTCATCCTCCCTTTGGAGTACTACATCTTTTACTGTATCTTCTGAATTTCCCCTATAAACACCAGCCATTGTTCTGCCATCATCCCTGCTAGTGTCCCTGTCCAATTAACTTTGCCAGCTCCTCTGTCATGCATCTGTAATTCTCTTTACTCCACTGAAATAGTGATAAATTCAATTTTACCTTCTCAAACAGCAGGTTGAATTCATCATATTATGATCACTGACTCTTTGAGTTTTCCTTACCTTAAGCTCCCTAATCAATTGACCCAACACCCAATCCAGAATTGCTGTTCCCATAGTGAACTCACCATAAGATGCTCTTGAAAAGCCATCTCGTAGGCATTCTACAAGTTCCCCTCTTGGGATCTAGCACCAAGCAGCTTTTCCCAATCTTCCTGCATATTGAAATGCCCTATGATTTTTGCAACATTGCCCTTTTGACATGCCTTTTTAATCTCCTGTTGTAATTTGTAGCCCACATCATGGTTACTGTTTGAAGGCCTGTATATAATTCCTATTAGGGTGTTTTTTTTTTACCCTTAACTCTACCCACAAGTATTTTACATCTTCCAATACTATGTCACCTCTTTCCAAGGATTGATTTAATTTTTTAAAAATCATTACAGCTACCTCAACCTCTCTGCTTACCTGCTTGTTTTTTGTTTTTAATGTAACATGTATCCTTTGATGTTAAACTAACTATGATCTTTCAGCCACAACTCAGATGCCCACATCGTACCTGCCAATTTCGAAAATGCACCACAAGATCATCTGCCTTATTCTGTATACTGTGTGCATTCAGATGTAATGCTCTCAGTCCTGGATTGATTCACCCCTTTGATTTTGTCCCCCGTTACACTTTAAATTATTCTACTAACTGCAATTTTGTTCTATCATCTGTCCTTCCTCAGTGTCATACACACTGCATCTAGTTGTACACTAACTGTCCCATCCTGACCACTATCACACCAGTTCCCATCCCCCTGCCTAATTGGTTTAACCCCTCCACCTCTAGCAAACCTGCCCACTGTGATAGTGGTCCCTCTCTGGTTCAGTTGTAAGCTGTCCTTTTTGTACAGGTGATGCCTTCCCCAGAAGAGGTGCCAATGGTCCAGAAATCTGAAACCATGCCCCCTACACCAATTCCTCAGCCACTCATTCATCTGCCAAATTATCCTATTCTTGCCTTCACTGGCATGTGGCACAGGCAGCAATCCAGAGATTACTACTTTAGAGGGCTTGCTTTTCAGCTCTAACTCCCTATATTCTCTTCAAGAACTCTTCCCTTTTCCTACCCATGTTGTTAGTACTAATATGTACCATGATTTCATTATATTTCATTATGTACGATGATCATCTTTGTCCATACATCCATCAACCTTTAAAGTTGATTACATTTATCCACAACTATCTGAGACAGATTTCCAGAGATGTACTCGGTGGCTACTTTATTTAGGTACACCCGTACAATTGCTTGTTAATGCAAATATCAACCAATGGTGTGGGAGCAGCTCATTGAATCTCTTGACCTTGTCTACATGCAGTTGTTCAGACCAAACATCAGAACGGGGAAAAAATGTGATTTAAATGACTTTGACTGTGGAATGATTGTTGGTGCCAGATGGGGTAGTCTGTTGATCTCAGAAACTGCTGATTTCCTGAAATTTTCCAGTACAACAGAAAACAAAAGCTGCCCAGTGAGCAGCAGTTCTGTTGGTGAAAATGCCTTATTAATGAGAGAGGTCAAAGGAGAATAGCCAGACTGGTTCAAGCTGAGAGAAAGGCGACAGTAACTCAGATAATTAAGCACACCATTGTTGTAATGCACCTCTGATCGCAGAACATGTCAAACTTGCAGTGGATGGGCTACAACATAAACAGTTTGTTAAATATTATCCCAATCTTTATTCTTTTGTGGGGAGGGGGATTTTGGTCAATGTGCCTGTTTGGTTTTGCCTTTTTTGGTGCAGGGAGGAGGGATTTGGGGGTTGATGATTGTGCTGCCTTTCTTTGTTTTCTTGTTTACATGGCTACCTGTAGAAGAATTTCAGGGTTGTCTAATTTCATGATAAATGAAACTTTGAAAATATAAGAGGTAACTACAAAGTAGCTACCAAGTGAACAGCCTTTAAATGCATGTTCTCATTCCAGTTCAAAGTGGGCAACTCTATGTCCTCGGGCCTATATATGCTACATTTATTCTTGGTGACAAGAAGGAACAATCTGTTGATATTGGCATTTGTGCTTTTGATGTCTCTAGTCTGACATCTCCATGAATTTCTCATTTTTTCTAATCTCCAGGTTAAACATAAAATTTAAAAGCTCAAAGTAAATTTATTTTCAGAAGTACATATTTACCATATGCAACTCTGAGATTCATTTTCTTGTAGCCGTACTCAATAAGTCCAATACAATAATTATAATAGAATCAATGATAGATTGCACTAACTGGGCATACAACCAGTGTGCAAAAGATGAACTACAAATAGAAAAAAGTAATGATAAGTACACAGTAAATATCAAGAAGGAGATTAGTCCTTGAAAGTGAGTCCCTAGAACATTTCAGTGGGGCAAGTGAAGTTATCCCTTGATGGCTCTCAGTCCCTCCTTATTGGACTATCCCTCGTCAGATGAAACTGTCTTTATGTTGTGCTCCCTCTTTCCTTGGTAAAGAAATCAAGAGGATTCCAGGTGTACTTTATCAGTAAAACTTTGTTTTTGAATTGCAGCAATTAAGGTGATTTTTTTTTTGCTGTATTTTTCAGTGACTTCATTTTAGGATATGTTTGGACAGATGATTGAGCTTTAGAATCATAAATTATATCTTTAAGTAATGTGACAGTTTGTGTTGATTGAATTAGACAATGCTAACCAGAAGTTTACCAGTTTTTGACTTGCGTACTACTATAGGTATCCCATACATTATAAAAATACAATGTGATCTTTACAAGGAGCAGTTCATTAACAGTGTGTATTTTACCGCATAGTGTAAAATTCTGAAGCTTTTTCCTGTCTGATTCATTACATCATAAGTAATTGTGTTTAAATTAGTTGCTCAGCTTTTGCAACCTTTAAGCATTACATCTATGCCTTTAGTAACAACATATCCATGGTAATTATGATATGCTAAGCAAAGGTATTGTTAGCATGAGTCTAAGAGCTAAAATGCACCTGAACAATCTCTGCTCCTCATGGTATGATGGTCATTGTTAATTTGTGATGCCTATAGCTAGGTTCCTAAACTTGAGAATTGCTTCACTGTTTTCTGACTGAGCACTAAATTAAATGGCATGTTCTAATGGATCTTTAATAGCCAACGTTCTTGAACTTGGGGCAACGGTCTTGTGTAATATGGTTCAGGGGAAAAATAAAAAGAAACCTGAAGAGGCCATCTCATTGTAAAATGAAACTTAATTCTTTATATTGTTTAATGTGTCACTAATATTCTATTAAAACCAAAAGCAAATTTAAGAATAAAAAAAACAATGTGTTGCTAATGGTGAAAAGTAGACTTTAATCTTCTAGGGACGTTCACGCCACTGTTGCTTGTAGATTCATTGTGTGGTACTCATCTGCTTTGAATGGGCTTCAGTAATATTGGTGCCCAAGAAGAGAGTGGTAATTTGCCTCAATGACGATCGCCCACTGGCACTTGCACCCACACTGATGAAGTGTTTTCAGAGATTGATGTTGAAGTTTATCAGCTCCTGTCTGAATGGCGACTTGGATCCACTCTAATTTTCCCACCAAGACACAGGTATACAGTGGATTCCATCTCATTGGCTTTTCACACACCCTGGAACATCTGGCCAGCAGAGGGACTTGGTCAGTTTAGGAGAGTGGGCAAAGAAATGGCAGATGAGATACAATGTTGAGAAATGTACGGTTGTACATTTTGAACGAAGAAATAATCGGGCACGTTATTATTCAGATGGGGAGAAAATTCAAAAGTTAGAAGTGCAAAGGGACTTGGGGGTCCTCGTGCAGGATACCCTAAAGGTTAACCACCAGGTTGGATCGGCAGTAAGGAAAGCGAATGCTATGTTGGCATTCATTTCAAGAGCAATAGTGTATAAGAGTAAGGAGGTGTTGATGAGGCTGTATGGGGCACTGGTGAGACCTTATTTGGAATACTGTGTGCAGTTTTGGGCCCCCTATCTGAGAAGGGATGTGCTGATGTTGGAGAGATTTCAGAGAAGATTTACGAAGATGATTCCTGGAATGCAGGGGCTAACATATGAGGAGCGTTTATTGGCTCTTGGACTGTATTCATTAGGGTATAGAAGAATGAGAGGGGATCTCATAGAAACATTTCGAATGTTGAAGGGGTTGGACAGAGTAGATGTGGAAAGGCTGTTTCCCTTGGTGGGCGAGTCCAGGACAAGAGGCCACAGTCTTAGAATTAGAGAGTACCCATTTAAAACAGAGATGAGGAGAAATTTTTTTAGCCAGAGCGTCATGGATTTATGGAATTCGTTGCCACATACATCTGTGGAGGCCCGGTCATTGAGGGTGTTTAAAGAGGAGATTGATTGGTAATTAGTCAGGGTATCAAGGGATATGGGGAAAAAACCCGATATTGGAACTACATGGGAGAATAGTTTAGCTTATGGTAGAGTGGCGGAGCAGACTCGATAGGCCAAATGGCCTACTTCTGCTCCTTTGTCTTGTGACAGATGCTCATACCCTCTCTTCATCCTCGTGATAGTCAGGGTTGTTTTGGTGTGCCATAAGGTCACTTGAATATGGGGCATCTGTCTGTTGAAGCTCAGCCTGTAGACATAACTGCATTTCCAGGAGGAGTTTCTGGGTGGTGAGCAGAAGCCGTACATCACCAAAACCAATTGAAGCACCTCATTTGTTCAGCTTGTGTTTGGGTCATTTTATTGCAAACAACTTTTTATGTGCTGTTGAAGTGATCAAAGGGTAATTGCATTAACCTTAAATGTTTTAAATTGTGCACATTTTTGCAAAGGTTTAGGGATTAAGTTTTGGCTTGGTTGTGAAAGGGTTTTGCAAATATTTGCTTCTGTTAAGAAGTTTTGAATGACCCTTTACACTTGTAAAATTCTCTGCTTAAGCTGTTTTTATTTTTATTGTGTAAACAAAATCCTCAATAAGGAACTGGAACCTTGAACATGACTCACCAGGAAGGCAGAGAACTTGTGACTTCCGTGCTTGTGCAATGAGTATTGTATGCCACGATGAGTATCTGTATTCCTACGTGTTTTAAAAGCTTGTTTTCCTTTGAATTGACACATGACTGAGATTGTTATAGGAGAACATTGAACTTCATTAAGCTTATAATTTGGTATAATCAAGCCTCTTTCATTATCTGTCCTTCCCACAAGTTCTTGTTCTTCCAGTGCTGTTTCTTCAGCAATATTCATGAATGTAAATTAGTCATTCACATTTGGGGTGGAAAATAACTGTCAGGTCACCTTTTGCCCTCCTAGAGAATGCCAGCAGTCAGTGTTTGCAAGAAATTATTGGATGAGTCTCAACATCTCATTACTATTGCTAAACCCAGGACTGGCTGAACTACTTCCCCAGTCACTGGTACCAGAAATAAAAACTTTGTTTCTGATAATTTATAGGCACTTTGGTAAATGTTTTCTAACTCTGTTCATCTTTCAGTGATGCTTGAGGGCAAAACCCGATGTGTACATCGCTTATAGTTAAAATGGTGGGATCATATTGGTAGGATCAAATGTTTTACTCCAAGCTGAGAACTGTTTGTGTTGGGAATAGAATACTTTTCATTTTGTAGCTGAGTGGTTTATTCATTGGTTAGAATACAGACATAACTGAAGGCCAGCATTTTTCACACATTTCTAATTGCCCAAAGATGTTGGTGAACTGCCTTCTTGAGCTGTTAGTCCTTCTGATGAAGGTCTTTAGCAATCAGATTAACTTGTCAGTACCAACACAAATGCAGCAATACACTAAATAAAGATTAAAGATTAGCTCTGCCACATGTACATTGAAGTTTACAGTGAAATGCTGTGTTTTCCAAGAATGACCAGCACAGTTAGAGTTGGGCTGAGGCAGCCCACAACTGTCACCATGTTTCTAGTGCCAACGTAGCATACCCACAACTTACTTAACCCTAACTCGTCCATCTTTGTAATGTGGGAGGAAAATAGAGCACTGGAGGAAACCCATATGATTAAGGGAAAACATACAAACCTACAGCGTGAGAATTGAACCCCGATTTTATAGTTGGTGCTGTAAACTGTTCACTGCCTGCTTGCCTAGTTTGGTCTGCATGTTGGAATATGTATCAAAGCTTTGCTAGACCAATCCAAAACTAACCCCACTATTTTTAGTATTTTGTTTGCACTGGGATAATAAACCTCCTCCTTTCTTCTGCAGAGTATGTAGGTGATGGTAGAATTGGGATGTCATTGATGTAGGATTGGAGTTGCTAGTTGGGTGAAGGTCTGTTCCAACGCGGTGTATGTATTTCTCTGATTTCTTTCAGTAATTTTATTTTGGATTGGAGAAGGTTAATATTTAAGATTTCCTGTGTCACTGTAAAAATGGGAGAACTTTGGATTTAATTTACTCAGGATTTCACCTTCAGGATGCTTATGAATTTTAGAGATTCTTTCTCCCCACTATTTGAGGTTTTGATTGAGTTTGTTTTTTTTTTGGGCTTCTTCAACCATCATTCATATTGTAAATTGTTCAAATTATTCAGTTTCCCCTGGTATAATCGAGATCTCTGGTTATTATTGTTGATTAAACCAATACCCAATGTAATCATTGTGCAGAAATGTTGAAGGCTGTTCATAAACTTAAAAAAAATCCGAAGATTTGAGTTTTAAGCAATAGAAGTGACTTAAGTTCTTGAACTTTCAGCTGAATGTGTCTCGATATGTGCCTTGATATGGTCTCTGGTTTGTAACATTCAATATCCTGTTGCACCCAAGTTCATAAATGAAACGCAATCATTTTGGGAAAACCATAACTGTGATTCAATTTGTTGAATTCTGCTATAATTTCTGGAACATAAATGCATATTAATTAAAGCACATTTAAGTACACTGCCCATTAAGTACAAAATTCTGGCATGTTGATAAGATTGATACCAAGGTATTGTTTCCACCATCTGGAAATTTAGAATTGGGAGTGGAAGGAAAGAGTTTGCATTTGGTATAATCCAGGGCAAGGTGTTGGACTGAGATGTAAATCTTTGCAATTTTATACTGTACAGGTTGTGGATATCCAGTTGCTGTGTAGATTTAAAGTTCAGATTTATGGATTTTTGGAATCTAAAAGCATTAGCGTTTGGGAATGGAAAATGAAAGTGAGCATGATTGATCATGATTTTTATTGAATAATGGAGCATTCTTAAAGGAACACAGAGCTTGTTGCTTTTGTATGTTCTTAAATAACTACAAGTGAAGACATATAGTAAAATGGGGGGGGGGGGGGTGCCGTGAGGAGAAGGAGGCAGGGGAACCATGGGTCAGGTGTTCAACACAAAATTAGAAATCCATTTAAGATTTAAAGGTTCAAATGAAACTATCTTTTTTTCTTTGTCACCTTGTCCAATGACATTGAGAGCAATAGTAGAACGTATTATTAAAGACCTCCAGCACCCACGGCATGCCCTTTTCTCACTGTAACCATCAGGTAGGAGATACAGAAGCCTGAAGGCACACACTCAGTGATTCAGGAACAGCTTCTTCCCCTCTGCCAACCGATTCCTGAATGGATATTGAAGCTTTGGAACTACCTCACTTTTTTAAATATACAGTATTTCTGTTTTTGCACATTTTAAAAATAATCTATTCAATATACATAATTGATTATTTTTTATTTTATTATTTTTTCTCTCTCTCTGCTAGATTATGTATTGCATTGAACTGCTGCTAAGTTAACAAATTTCACGTCATATGCCGGTGATAATAAACCTGATTCTGATTCTAAAATATAGCAGGCTTTGGAAACTTAGGATGAAAACATAATGCTGGAAATGGTCAGTTCAGGCACATCTGCAAAGAGAACAACTCAGATCATTTTACAGGTCAGTGACCTTCCCTCAGAGCAGGTAAATATAAAGGGATGAAACTTATTCCAAGTTGCTGAATAAAGTGAGCAATGAAGGATATTGAGAAGAGTGGATGGAGACCAGGAGAGATTGAATAACACTTGTGGTTGTGTTGGCTGAAAGGGTAGTCAAGATATTTCTGGGAGGTATAAATAACAGGTATAAAATCTGATGTATGAGAAATGAGTGTCTTGGGTAGATGAGATGACTGGTAGTAGAACAAACAGATAGAAATGTCAGATAACGATGGGAGTGGCTGGTTATCTGAAATTGTTGAAATCAGTAGCTGCAATGTGCCTCTCCCAAGATGTCTAATACATAGTTTTAAATTAATGCTTATCCCTTGCAGCAAAGAACACCCAAGAAAAGTGGTCTAGCTGCAGCCATCAAGATGAATTAAAGATTGTATAGCTCTTCAATTGATCTAATACTGTGTTGTCCAAAAAAGTATCTTGGACTGGGAACATTTCAGTAATCAGTAGAGGAACACGACATTGCTAAGGGAAAAAGAAAATGGTATACAAGGCAATACAGAGCCTCGGCCCAAAACGTCAGCTATTTACTCCTTTCCATAGATACTGCCTGGCAGTTTGAGTTCAATCAGCATTTTGTGTGTGTTGCTTAGATTTTCAGCAATTGCAGATTTTTCTTGTTTGTAATTGTATACACAATTCTTTAACAAGAAATGTAAAAGCAGAGGACTCTTCTGGATATGTAAATTAGGTTAACTAAGTACTATCTTTTTTTTGGTGTACACTCAATCATCAAAGTCAGACAATGACAATCTCAGCAAGGGAGATTCTGACTAACTACCCTTGATACTGAATGGCATTCCACCTAAGTCAGTTTCCTTGGGGACACATTTGACTAGAAACTGAACAGGAGCAGCTTCATACATACCAAAACTATGAGAGCATGTCAGAGGCTGTAAATCCAGAAAGACTGACATACCATAATGAATTCCTTGATCTTGCTGATGTTGAATGCAGGATTGTTGCTGTGGCACTGCTCAACCAGTCAACTCCACTTCACTTCTCTATCTGAGATTCTGCCAACAGCAGGTGTCATCGGCAATTTGGCACCATGAGTGTGGTGAGAGTAGCACAGTGGGCTAACCGTGCATCCTTGATGTGCGTCTGTGTCAGTGAAGATCTTTCCTAAACCAGTCAGCACTGGTAAGTTGAGGATGCAGTGGCAGAGGGAAGTACAGAGGCACAGGTTTAAAAGCTTGTTGCTTGTTACTGGTGGGATGATACTGTTGAATATTGAGCTGTAATTGATGAACAGCAGCCTGACGTACAGTAGGTGTCCAGGCACACCAAAGCTAAGTGGGGAGCAAGTGAGAATGTCTGCTGTAGACCTTTTGTGGTGCTAGGGAAATTGCAATAGGTCCAGGTCCTTGCTCAGGCAGGAGTTAATTCTAGCTATTACCAACTTCTCAGAGCACATCATCACAGTAGATTAGGCAGATTAGCCATAGATTAGATGGAGCAGATCAGCTTTATTACTTTATTTATTAAGATACAGTGCGGAATAAGCCCTGCCAGCCCTTAGAGTCATTCCCCCAGCAAACCCTGATTTAACTCTAGCCTAATCACGGGACAATTTACAATGACCAGTTAGCCTACCAAACGGTAAGTCTTTGGACTGGGAGGAAGCAGACGCGGGAAGAAAGTGAAAACTCCTTACAGGCAACGCCAGGAATTGAACCCCGGTTGCCGGTACTGTAAAGTGTTATGCTGACCACTATGCAATTGTGCCACCCTTACCACTTGGGCACTGGTATGATTGCCCTTTTGAAGTAGGGGGTTAATTCTTTCTGCAGCAGCAAGAGATTGAAGATGTCCATGAACACGCCAGCCAGTTCATTGGCACATTTTTGGTACTCTGACAGGTAAACCATCCCAAGACATCAAGCCACAGTGGTTCACCCTCTTGGAGGATGTTCTGCTGTTCTGACATTAGCTTCAAAGACATATCACAAGGTCACCAGATGCTGTGAGAACTTAATGCGAGTCTCCCTTTCAAAGCATGTGTAAAAGGTTATTGAGGTCATTGGGGTGTGAAGCATTACTGTCCTTGTGCTTTTAGGTTTTGCCTTGGAGTAAGTGATGGCATGGAAACCCTCCCACAACAGTTGTGCATCCGACTGTGTCACTGATTTCATGTGAAATTGCCTTTTGCTCTCACAAAGACTTTCTGCAGGTTGTAGTTGGACTTGTGGGGTTCTAGATTGCCAGTCTTCAATGCTACAGGTCTAATCATCAGCAAACTGAGTCTCCTGATTCATCCAGGATTTCTGATTGGGTATGTTTGACCTGTTTTTGGAAAGTGCACATTCGTCCACACAGGTCTCATTGAAGTCAGTGACAGCCGTGGCCTATTCATTCAGATGAAAAGATGTGAATGAATCCAAATATGACCCAGTCCACCAATCCAGTGCAGTTATGTAATACTGCTCTACCTTTACCATCCCTTCGCAGTGCTCACCACTGGTGCTATGGTCCTTGTTCTCTGTCTATGCTGAGGTGATTGGACTTGCCAAAGTGCGGGTGTGAGATGGCATTGTAAGCGTTCTTGATGGAGGTGGCAGAGTAATCAAGTGTTGGCCCCTCTGGTTCTGTAGTGGTAATTTGATGGTAGTTTCAGACTTCAAGCTAGCCTGGTTGAAGTCCACTGAGATGATTGGGAAGGCATCAGGATGTATTGTCTCATGGCTGTTGATCGCAGTGCTAAGCTCCAGTGCCAGCTCAACATGTTGAGGTAATTGAAGCCTGGAGGCTAGTTGAGCAGCAGAGGTGAAGAATGGGAACCCTATTGTTGGTATGGCTGGATGGAGAAATGGTAAGAAAATGGGAGCAGGACATGAAACATAGGTGTAGGTACCATACGAGAGAAGAAAAGAAACTTTCAAGTTGGGAAGTGATTTCTGTGGGACAAGAACATTCTGAGATGATTGTACTAAGGTATTATTCTTGAATCTCAGGGAGGGAAGAGAGATGAACAGTGTAGTTGAGGCACTGGGGTTGGATGTGATAGAAGGAAGAAATAAATTAATTAGCTGTCCTGAGGGGGAAGACCAGCAGAGTGTTCTTTGGGTGTGAGGAGTCATGGAGAGCTGGTGTACTTGAAGCCCCCTCATGCAGAGCAGAGATCAATTTGCTAAACAGCAACACCCTGCCCTTGTCAGCAGGTCTACTGAGAATGTTGATCTTGCTCCTTGGTATGAAGTTCAAAGAATAGTAGGGTTATAGTCAGTGGATGGCAAAATTGAAGCAGTCAGTGTCATATTGGCAGTTTGTGATGAAGTATTGTAGCCTTGACTTACCAGAAATCACTCCTTTGACAAGATCAACTGTTTTATCATAGAATTAAATTATTCCACAGAAAATGTTGAACAGTGTTTATAAAAAAAAACGCATTTACAGTCAATGCACCAATCCTTTGTCACAGTTGGAATAATTTTTTTTTGAGAATGGCATTAAACTATAAGTTCTCCCCTTGCATAAATTCCTTCCAGTGAGTGTACCTGTCACATTGTGATGTTATTAGATTCATTGTTTGCAAAGCCCTCAACTCAAGCTCACAGATGCATAAACTACAAAGGATTTCCAAACCACAGGTACAACTCTTATGAGCTAAAAGAACATACCAACGAGTTGTAGGTGAATGGGTTGTCCATTGCAGAAACCGAAGGTTGAGGAATGAATTCTAGTTCTTTCTGTCATGGAAAGTTTTTCCCAATGTTTCCCACTGAAGCTGGAGAGATGTTGTTGGAGCTAAATTGAGGGTTGTGGGGAAGAAGAGGGGGAAATGCCTGGTGAAGAAGAAGAAGAAACAGTATTGTGCTTGGGTGCAAGAGATGAGTTTGGGGAAAAGGACAAATGGTTTTGGCTGTATCTTCACTCCAGAATCAAAGTCACCCTGCCCTTCGTTAACAAACTACCAGGCGTAGATGATGCTTCGATATTCGGTGGCCTTTCTTTTGTGGTACACTTTTGAGTACTGGGTAGGACCCCCACCCCCTTGCACCCTGAACACATGGACAAACACTTTGCTAGGAACACCTACACACTAATGCTAATCGAGTATCCAGTGAAGTATACAATTGAATAGACTTGGCACCAATAAAAAGTCTGTAACATCCTGCCTCTACTGCACATCACAACCTTGCAGCAATGTCTACAATCAAACCTTGTAAAATGGACCATTTCCAAATTTTTGTCCTGCAATGCTCTAGCACAGCACTTGGTTACCTTGAATGACAGAAGACTATCTCAAACCTGGTATAAAGTCATGGTCCACTGGACTGTGGTTCTCTCTGCCCACTTGTATCCTTCAGTCAATTACAACCTATAACGGGCATGTCAAAACTCTGGTGGGGTACCACCAATACCACTTCGACAAATCTTACTGGTAGGAACTGTGAAACAGCATAATTATCCTCTCTAGGTCCATGTTCTCCAGCATTGAGACACCAATTATGCTCATCTGGCTTTGTTAAATACTGAAATTGTCCCAAAGTAGACATCCTGTCAGAGAGGAAGTCACATAGTATTCTCAAAGCCACCTTGAGAAAAATGTAATACTGATTTTCCCCCTGGCCCATGACTACTTGGAATGTAGAACCATTCAGATCTCAGGGTGTGCAGATCTCCCATTCTCTATGTCCTGCTAAGGACCACTGCCTTATGGAAGAGTCAGCAGTTCCATGTGAACTTCTACAAGTAACTCAATACCTACAGAGCTGGAGTGGAAGCAACTCATCCAGAACCCTGTTAGTTATTTGTGTGAAAATGTGTTTAATTTAGCAATGAAAACTGAGTGCATAGTCGCCACTTCTACGCTATCTGCAGAATTGCAAAATGTTTTCTTCTGGCAGAAGAATAGGAATGCATCAACTGCACCATATTTCATGGAAAGAAAACGGAAGTTAGAACAAGCTGGTTTTGTTCATTGTAGGTAGAAGTAAAAACAACAACAATCTCCAATCTTGTTCTCTGATTCTATCCTCTTGTGGAACAAAATCACAATGCAAGAAATTTTCTAACCTCTTTAGTGGAGTGCAGCAAAAGTATTATCATCAGATAAAAGCTGCTTCTGAGCTTTGTGACCCCATAACCAAACAAGCTGTTGTGCATTCATGGTACCTAGGTCAAAGTTGCAAGTCCAATTCCAAAGAATTTCAGGCATATTGAGGGCGTACAGCTTATTCAGCTCATTTTCTAGCACTTAATTTGTATCCCTGCAGGTTATCCCTACTCTATCCTTTACTATTAAAGGAAAATATTCCTGGGATGAGACCTTTGTAGGTTAAAGGAGAGAGAAAGCGGACTGAACCCATGCAATTTGGTGTTTTAGAAAATGATGGAAGATGAGAATGAAGCCTTTTTTTTCCCTACAATCTAAGTCTTTGTCTATGAATTACAAAACCAAGTTTGTGTATCATCTGCACACTGCTTTATCATGCCCCCCTATTTTTGAGGTTAATTTGGCACAGACATATTGGGCTGAAGGGTCTGTTCTTATGTTGTGGTGTTCTGTGTTAAATCATTAAAATCTACTATAGGAAACGAGAGACTGAGTACTGAACCCTATAGAACCCAGCTAGTCACAAGAACATTTGACACCTTCAATTTGTCACTTGCCACAGAGGCCGTTCAAGATCTAATTCACCGTCTTTCCTGGGACTCCATGGGCTTTTATTTTGACTTCCCATGAGGGATCTTGTCAAAATCCATACAGGCGAAACTAAACACACTACCCTCATCAACCCTCTTTGCTACCTTCTCAAAAACACTCATTTACAATTTTCTCCAAAATGCTGTCTGTGCTTTTCTACTGTTCAGAATGGATTCCAACAGTTTTCCACCAGTGAAGTTATGCAAACTGCCTGTAATTACTGGTTTATCCCTTCTTCCCTTTGTAAACAGTACATCAACTAATCCTCTGGCACTACTTTGAGGGGGGAATTGAAAAAATTCAGAGCTCTGCATTTCCTTCCTTTTTTAAAAAAAAAGATGGGTTGGATACATCGTGCAGCCTGATGATCTATTTACTTTCACAGATGCCAAGCCCTTTCTGTTTCATAGTGTTTATCCCATCTAATATTTCACTCTATTTCTCTGTAGTTATAACATCACACTTCCCTTTTGTGAGGAAGCCACAAAATGCTAAGAACCTTCCTTCCATTCTCCACTCCATGCGGAGGTAACCATTTTGGTCTCAATTAAGCCCTACTCTTTTGAAGAAAAGCGCATCTTTCCCTGGTATATCAGTTGACCCTTAACCAACGGCACTGAAATATCTGCTTTTATCACCTCTCATTCCACTTCCTCCCCCACCCCCCACCATCATCCTGCATTTCACCAATATTTGCTTTGTGTTATATGCTTATGATTTTTCAGTATCTTGTCTGTTTAGTCTTTTGAGTTTGGGCATGTTTTCTAGGAAATAAGTTATAATGGCCTAAGCTCAAATTTATACCTCCTTAGTGATGTGGCTGTCTCTGTTGGGCTATCTGGTTCTGATGTAGCCTGCAGCGAGCTAGAGGAACTCCAAAGCCCACTTTGTGCATATACATATACTTATTTCATTGTAGGACTTTAAGACCCTTTAATGGATGAATACCTGCAACTGTAATGTGTATTGTGAGGATGAAAATTGAGCACAGCATCTGTAGACAATTGGGTGTGCAAAGTCAATTGTTCAATCGCTGTTTGCATCATACTGTATAAAAGTTAAAAGATATATTAATATTTTTTAATATTGATTAGGTCCAAGATCTGGAAAAGGTCCACTTGTAATAATGTGAAGTGATACTGGGTCATTAAGACCAAAAGACAAAGACAAAGGAGCAGAAGTCGGCTATTCAGCCCATCGGTCCTATCATCATTTTATCATGAGCTGATCCATTCTCTCATTTAGTTCCACTCCCCCGCCTTCTCACCGTAACCTTTGATGCCCTGGCTACTCAGATACCTATCAATCTCTGCCTTAAATACACCCAATGACTTGGCCTCCACTGCAGCCCGTGGCAACAAATTCCATAGATTCACCACCCTCTGGCTAAAAAAAAATTCTTCGCATCTCTGTTCTGAATGGGCGCCCTTCAATCCTTAAGTCATGCCCTCTCGTACTAGACTCTCCCATCATGGAAAACAACTTTGCCACATCCGCTCTGTCCATGCCTTTCAACATTCGAAATGTTTCTATGAGGTCCCCTCTCATTCTTCTAAACTCCAAGGAATACAGTCCAAGAGCGGACAAACATTCTTCATATGTTAACCCTCTCATTCCTGGAATCATTCTAGTGAATCTCCTCCGTACCCTCTCCAACGTCAGCACATCCTTTCTTAAATAAGGAGACCAAAACTGCCCACAGTACTCCAAGTGAGGTCTCACCAGCACCTTATAGAGCCTCAACATCACACCCCTGCCCCTATACGCTATTCCTCTAGAAATGAATGCCAACATTGCATTCGCCTTCTTCACCACCGACTCAACCTGGTTAACCTTAAGGGTATCCTGTACGAGGTGTTGCAGTATACCCAATAGTCAGTAACTTGTTACATTTTTCATTTGGTACAAGTTGCATTTTATAATTATTCATGGTTAAGTGCAAACAAATTGGCTAATTAAAATGTTCTTTATCATGGTGGAAATAAATTTTTGTTACCTCTAATTTAGCAGATAAGCAAAGGGTATGAATTATTCATTTCATATATTCAGCCTGCAGCTGCTGTACCTGGATCATCTTTCTGTTTGTCAAGAAAGCTTATCCAGTAGCCTTTCGGGCAGCATTTTTGTAGGGTGTAAGTGAGTTTTTCCAGCCACCAGTCCAGCTTATTTTCCTCCTTGAAATTTGGGTGTGTAATACAATTTCAAGATGTAGGTAAAACCATGTACATGGCTGTGAATGAATTTGCCTTTTTTTAAAAAAAGAACTTGGTTCCTTCAGCTTCTTCCTGACCCACAATTCTCAGCCTATTTACTTTCTCTCAGCACTGTTGATACTTTACAAATGAGAATTTTTGTGCTTTGGCTTGAAGCTGTTTTCTACTGAGTATCTAAATTGATCACAAACATTCCAAATCCTGACATTCCTTTCCGTCTTTTGATTAGAAGCAAAGAACCTTCTATGAATTTTAGTAACAAATTTACTTCCAGAATGTATCTGTTCAACATTCCTGAAAAACGTATTTAGTAATATCTACCAGAATTTTGGCAATGATAGAATGAGCTGGTTTACTTCCGTAGGAAAGAATACTTTGGCAGTTTGTATCAATTCAGGAATCAACAATGTGTGTAACTAAACTGCCATTGGTTCTTGAAAGGGTTTTTTTTCTCTTGTTCCCTGAATGTTCTGTGTCTGAGAGCAATGTAGCAGGACACTGATGCACTATATATTTTGTGGTGGCTTATTTGAGAGCTACTTGGATGTGGAAGTCTTTCTTGAGAGATCATTTTGATTGTATTCTGAAGTTGAATTTTTCTTAAGAATCCAACATTGGAATACTGAAGTGGAGTAGTTACCCTGAGAATTCTGCCTGCTGTACCATTTGAGAAGAATGGCTGCAGCGGAAAGGTAACTTGCACTTCTTTCCAAAATAATTGAAATGTGTTTAAAGTATTATAAATGTCCTTAAAACTATGAAGTGTTTATAGTCTGTGTATTACTGTTTGTGAATGTTTGATTCTTCTCGTGACAGTTCCTCCAGCAGAGCACTTGACAGTAAAAAAATAAGATTACCTTTCCTTTGTTTTAACTCTTTGACAGCAGGTAGATGTAAAGATTGGCATTTGTAAAAGTAGTAATGAAATTCTGTACTTTTCTAATTTGTCAAAAGACTCCCCCCGCCCCCCAGAGCATTGCAAATTACAAAGTGACCAGTGAAGCACTCTGAAAGTGTGGTCATTCGCAATGTCAAGAGTAAAAATTTACTGTGAAACTTTACTCATACTAAGGAATTTCTAACAGTAATTTAGTGGGTATTGAGCAACTTGGAAACTATGCTACATAAATAACACTTGCTCTCAGAGGAAGCAGTTTAAATCCTTGGCCTGTGGAATAACTAATTTCAAGCCCCAGATTAAGAAAGGGCAGTGGCTAGATTCTGATCCATGTAATGTAAAAACAGTTGTCCTGGTTGTGAACATAGCAGTTTGATAGCTTCAGGTAACTGGGCCAGTGCCCAAAAACAAGGTTTGGGCAATTGAGCATTGAACCCCCTCAGGCTATGGAATGATAACTTTGCAAAGAATTGACATTCTAGCAGAAGGAGTTAAAATTGATTGTTTTTGCTAAATATATGACAACCTGCTTTCTCATCAATAGAAATACACTAATTGATTTTGTAGGGAAGTGTTTAATCAGAAACTAGTTCACACATGTCTTGGTGACTGTTATAATCCTTACAGTACCCTTTAAACCCACCAACTGCCTTCATGGAGCCATGGAGGGATACAGCAGGAAACAGGCCCTTCAGCCCATAAGTTTGTGAAAATCGACCAGGTATTTGCATATATCCTACATTAAGCTTCGTGCATTTCTCAACCCTTTTATCCCAGGAGTCCTCTAATGAACTGACTTTGCACTGCTCGCAATGTTATGCGAAACAACGTCTACATAAAAAAGTTAAATTTCCATAGCAGATTTCATAATTTTGGGGCATTCAAAAGCACTTAATCCAAGTTGAGTACGTTTCAAAGTCTCGGCACTGTTGTCTCGCAGGGACACAGCAATTTCTCCAGACTGTAATGTGCTCATGCTGAGATATTCTGAGATTTTTAAAAGTGGTATATGTTGACTAGGATTCCCACATTAAACCTGCTGTTCAAAAATGTGCTATGGGATCTTTTGATTTGCTCTTGAGAGAGCTGATAAACCTTTGGTTTAGTTGTCATCCGAAAGTTGACAGTACAACACCTGACTGAATTGGTGTTGGTTGAGGCTCATGTACAGGTGTTTAAAACCATCAGTGGAGCCAAGAATGCTATCTATTTAATAAACCATGGCTGACATCATATTAGTTCTAGGATATTGACCTTTGTACCTAAAGAGGAGAGCTTAAATTATTAGTTTTAATGTTTCAGACAGTCACTTGCAAATGTTATGTCTCTGGAGTATGCCTTTTTTATAAAGATCTGACCTTATAATAGATGGGAAGAGTTAAACGCATCCTACATGTATTAAAACTATCAAGAAATAATGAAAATGGCAATGGGTGGAGGTTTCACTGTGGCATTCAACAAGATCTTATTTCTGTCGGAGTTGAAAGAATGAAAATGAGACTAGCATCCAGAGAGAAGTTTCAGTTCACACCCAGCCAAAAGTGGGTTGCAAGTTTCAGATTGTTTGAAATAATTCTATAAACCATTTCACACATTTTAATTCTATCATTTTTAAAAAAAATAATGAGCCAAAAACAGCATAGGAATGCTGTATGGCAAGAGAATTTGCACTTGCTAAGCCTACTTCTTAACCAATTGAGTACTTTGTTTTTAGCTGAACTCAGTCCTGTGGTAGCCAGTTAGTGACCAGGAAGCTCTCTCTGATAACAATATCATAAGTGACCATCTCTCTGGTCTGCAAAACAGGTTTGTTGTATGGGTAGTACTATCAATGACTTAGAGATATGGTGATGGCCATTAATGCCTGCTGCTTGTGTTATTTAAGTCAGAGATTTAATGAACTTCTAATGAATTTTAGGAAGAAACTTAACATTCAAATGACTTTTAATCATAAAAGGACATTGAAGCTTTGTCTTTTATCATTCCTCTAGATAACAGAGGAGGCACTTTATTCACACTTCAGTAAAGATGGTCCTGTGGAGATAACACAGTGGACCTAAGTTATTCAGCTAGGTCAATCAAACAGAAATTGCATGAACTTAGTTGTAAATTTGTGTCTATAGGTTTTTTTAAACTAGGAGCTTAGTGAGAGCCCACCTAGTGTTTTAATCAAAGAATGTTGAATGCTAGGTTTACGTAAAAAGTAGGTTTGAATGACTGATCAGGATTGGAGAGGGCAGGGTGTTTTGTTGAGTAGCTACTTATTCAGATCTTTGGTCTTTATGGGATATCACTGGATTCCAGTAAGCTCTTGTTTACCTGTGAAACTCCGGGGGAAAGTGTTCATCCTGTGATGAAACACCAAATAAATTGAAAGTTGTTCTTTAGATGGTAGATGGGGTTTTCAAGTTGTTTTGTGTACCATTCTAGGTCAATATTAGGAAGGAAATTGTCTTTCAGTTCCAAAACCTTGGATGATTCTAAAGGACTGTTCAGTTCCAGCTACCATGTTTCAGGGTGATTTAGATTTTTTTTATGCATGTTAGTTGTAATGTTTCCAGGGATATTGTAAATTCAAGTATGCATTCCTAGGGGTTAGGGGATTGGTGGTAGTCTATCAGGAACTTTGAAGGTATGTACAAAGGGAACCGTTTCCTGTTGTTATCACCCTCAGATTCACCAGTCTGTCAATGTAAGCGATCTTAAAGTCCATATTCACTTCTACAGTGATGAGGCCACACTCGGGTTGGAGGAGCAGCACCTTGTATTCTGTCCGGGTTGCCTCCAACCTGATGTCATAGAAACATAGAAAACCTACAGCACAATACAGGCCCTTTGGCCCACAAAGCTATGCCGAACATGTTCTTGCCTTAGAAATTACCTAGGGTTACCCATAGCCCTCTATTTTTCTAAGCTCCATGTACCTATCCAGGAGTCTCTTAAAAGACCTTATTGTATCTGCCTCCATCACCATCGCTGGCAGCCCATTCCATGCACTCACCACTCTCTGCATAAAGAAACTTACCCCTGACATTCCTCTGTATCTGCTTCCAAGCACCTTAAAACTGTGCCCTCTTGTGCTAGCCATTACAGTCCTGGGAAAAAGCCTCTGGCTATCCACGCTACCAATGTCTCTCATTATCTTGTACACCTCTATCAGGTCACCTCTCATCCTCTGTTGCTCCAAGGAGAAGAGGCTAGGTTCACTCAACCTATTCTCATAAGGAATGAACTTCTGGTAATGCACCCTGCCGTGCGCCCCCACCACCACCACCACCATTCCCCACTTCCATTTCCCCCCTCTCAGCTTATCTCCTCACCTGCCCATCTCCTCCCTCCTGGTGCTCCTCCCCCTTCTCCAGCCCTTTATCCCTTTCACTAATCAACTTCCCAGGTCTTTACTTCAGCCCTCCCTCTGTCCTGGTTTCACCTATCACCTACTACCATGTGCTTCTTCCTCTCTTCTTCCCACCTTCTTACTCTGACTTCTCATCTCTTTTTCCCATCCTGATGAAGGATCACGGCCCGAAACATCAACTGTTTACTCTTTTCCATAGATACTGACTGGCCTATTGAGTTCGTTTAGCAGATTTTCTCTAAGTTCTAGCTGGACCATTTAGGAGTGAAATCGTGATGTATTTTAAGCAGTTGCAGCAAAGAGGCATTGGGCACTGTTTGTAATCTGGCAGAAACACTGAGTGGTTGGGTTCCCTTCTGTCCTTTGTCCCAAGAATGATCTTTTAGAGCTGTTACATGAAGTTAACTTGTCCAAACTAAAGTACTTGTTAAACATACTGTTTTCAGTTGGTTAGCTCATCCTAATCAGAAAGCATGTTTCACTAGATTCGGTCTGTGTCTTGGGAAGAAACCTGTCAAGTTTCTGTGGCTTATTAAGATTTCTAAGACCAAACTATTTGTTTAAAAGACATAGTGGGAAAGTACCAGATACTACTTTTGTTCACCAGAAAAATCCACTTTTCTTTCATAGTAAACAACTGGGCTGATCCAGGAAATGGTTTGTAAGTGTGTGGGTGTGAAATGCGGTCCATCTTCCTAGTCTGGAGAGCAGGAAAAGGAATTTGAGTTCTCTTATGCTGCACGGTTACTAGATTCAAGCCCACTGTGTATTGATGACTAGAAAACTGCAGTCCTTTGATTTCTTGGCTTGGTGCCATTTGGATCCATTTCTCATAGCCCAGGAGGGTGCATGTTCAGTTCCTGAGAGGTATGACAGACCAGATTTATCCTTGATTCAATGCAATGAAAATGGATCAAAAGTACAAGAGCTCCTCCTGATGGCTGTGCAGTGAAGTTGCTGTCCTGCAAATAATATTATAAACCACTAGATATGAAAACTGTTTACTTGGATGTTCATTCTATGGTGATCAGAGCAGGAGTAAAAGAATAAAATTAGGATAATCTTTAACTTGGGGATTTGCTCCATTGATCTATGACAAAACAATATTATATCCCATTTAAGGCCTATGATCAGTCCAGTCTCCCTGGATCTGTGTTATAACCAAATCATTAAAATATTCAATTCTGCATGCGTTGTTTCAGGGTGGAGAGCCTGAGTGAGTGGGTTGTTAGCCTGCAACCAAGGTTTAGCATCTTTTCCCTCATGAGATCCTGGCTTCCTTCCTATCTTTCATTTCGACACCAAGAGGCCCTGCCCATTCACCTCCTTCCTCGGCTCCAAACAGTCCTTCGAGGTGAAGTAACACTTTACCGGGGAATCTGCTGAGGTCATCTGTTGTCTGGTGCTCCTGATGTGGTGTCTTCTACATTGGTGAGACCCATCGTAATTTGGGGGACCACTTCGTCGAGCACTTCCGCTCCATCCACCTAAAGCAGAACTTTCCAGTGGCCCAACGTTTTAATTCCAATTCCCATTCTCGTTCCACTATGGCCTCCTCTTGTGCCATGATGGATGAGCAGCACTTTATATTCTGTCTGGGTAGCCTCCAATCTGATGGCATGAATATTATTTTTCGTAAACTGGAAGGAGAAATTCTTCCCCACTTCCTTCTATTCCCCACTCTGGCCTCTTACCTCTTCTCACCTCCCCCAGGTGCCCTTCCTCCCCTTTCTCCTATTGTCCACTCACTTCAGTCAGATTTCTTCTCTGGCCTTTTACCTTTCCCACCCACCTGGCTTAACCCATTACCTTCTAGCTATCCTCCTTTTCCTCCCCCCCCCCCAATTATTTTATTCTGGCCTCTTCCCCCTTCTTTTCCAGTCCTGAAGGGTCTGACCCCAAAACGTTGACTGTTTGTTCATTTTCTTGGATTCTGCGTCAGCTGCTGTTCCTCCGGCATTGTGTATGGGTGAATAGCCGAAATCTTTCCCATGTTAGGATTTTAAGGTGAGGAGAAAGAGTTTTACCAGAAACGAGAGAGGATTTGGATTTTGGTATTTATTATAAGACCATAAGATTGTACGAGCAGAATTAGGCCATTAGGCCCATCGAGTTTGCTCCACCATTTCATCATGGCCAATCGTTTTCCCCCTCAGCTCCAGTCTCCTGCCTTCTCCCCATATCCTTCATGCCCTGACTGATTAAGAATCTACCAACCTCTGCCTTAAATATACCCAATGATGGCCTGCAAAGCCACTTGTGGCAACAAATTCCATAGACTAATCACTCTCTGGCTAAAGAAATTCCTCATCTCCCTTCTTGAATGGATGTCCTTCTATTCCGGTCTTAGTCCCCACCATAGGAAACATCCTCTCCATATCCCTTCAAAATTTGATTAACTTCAATCAGATCTGCTCTCTTATTCTTCTGAATGCCAGTGAGTACGGCCCAGAGCCATCAAATGCTCCTTGTGTGATAAGCTTTTCATTACTGAAATAATTTTTGTGCACCTCCTTTGAACCCCTATCAATGGCAGCATATCCTTTCTTGGATAAGGAGTCCAAAACTGCCCACAGTACTCCCAAGTGAGGGCACACTATTGCCTTATAAAGCCACAACATTATATTCTTGATTTTTTAAAAAAATTCTAGGCCTCTTGAAGTGAATGTTGACCCAACCTGCAATTAACCTTTAGAGAATCCTGCATGAGGACTCCAAAATCCTTCTGCACCTCAGATTTTTGAATTTTCCCTCCATTTAGAAAACAGTCTTTTTATTTCTTCTACCAAAGTGCTTGACCATAGTCTTCCTGACTCTGTATTCCATCTGCCACTTCATTGCCCATTCTCCTAATCCAAGTCCTGTAGCCCCTCTGCTTCCTTAGCACTACCTGCCCCATCTTTTTAACGTCTGCAAACTTTGCCACAAAGCCATATATTCTGTCATCCAAATCATTGATATATAACATAAAAAGAAGCGATTCCAACGGAGACTCCTGTGGAACACCATTTCCACTGGCAGCCAACCAGAAAAGGCTCCTTCATTCCCACTCTTTGCCTCCCGCCAATTAGCCAACGCTCAGTCTATGCCAGTATCTTTCCTGCAACACCATGGGCTCTTAACGTGATGAGAAGCCTTGTGTGTGGCACCTTGTCAAAGGCCTTTTGAAAATCCAAGTACACAACGTCAACCAACTCTCTTTTTGTTTAGAACACTTCCAGGAGAGGTGGTGAAATTGGATACAATCATTGCATTTGAGGGACTTTTTGAGCAGCACTTGGGTAGGCAAGGCATTGGAGAACATGGACCTGATGTGAACAAATAGGATTAGAGTCAGTGGGCGAAAGGAAGGTTAATGTTCGGCAGGTGTTGGGTGTTGTATGTATGAGTCTATAGCTTTGACTACGACTCTTTTCTCAAATGAAGGATGGAATTTTTATGTTGGGTGATTCAGGATTTTAATAATATAGATGTGCCTATTGTTGAATTCTGAGTGAAGTAGTGAAATAGAGAATGGGAGTACAGTGATTCCAACCCAATTTATTGCCAACCTCTGCAGGAGAAAGTAACAGTTAAAACACTTTCCTGAAAGCTGCTGTTCCCTTTCCCATCACAAAGACTGAATTTCCCTTTATCCTTTGTCTGACAGCACCTCCCTCCCTGGGCCTATGAGTCATATTTACAGTTGAGGGGTCATGTTCCCATTGAATCATAGAAGCTTACAACTCAGGAGGAGGCCTTTCAGGACTCTGTAGTAATGGAACAATAAAGCTCTCCAAAGTATTCCTGTCTTCGAGCTATAGGACCACAGTCCTGCAGGCCACGATACTTCAATTGCACGTCTGAGTACTGCCTCATGTTAGCAGTGGGAAATCAAGTGCTCAGGGATTTATGATAACTTTCCTCTTTTGTTCTGAAATTGCCTGTGTCAGAGAATATTTAATGACTGGTTGTACAGTGTTGTCTCATTTTGTTTGGATTGCATGTGAATGCACACAGTGTATGTACTTGTCTTGATTAATTTCTTCATGACCTGAATTTTACTGAATGTGTTATGACTTTGTTAATGAACCCATTTTCCTATGTGCTTTATTTTTCAGTATGATGTTCCCATTCAGTCCAGTGTAGTCCTTTGCTCTTGCCCATCTCCATCCATGGTAAGGAATCAATCAGACTCCAGCGTGCGACCAACGATCTCTGGTGCCTCCATGGACAGCAGTGCAGGCGACACTGGCCCAGTGATGGGCTCTTTACCACAGCGAACAGGGCAACGGCAGCAACCTGTAGTGCAGACCCAGCGGCAGCAGTCAGCTAGTCATGCTCAGCAACCACGGAAAAAGCGACCTGAAGATTTCAAGTTTGGCAAGATTCTTGGCGAGGGATCATTCTCAACAGTATGTATTTATACTTGTACTTGTAGATTGCTTTTCCTTTTTTTGAAAAAAAATATGGACATTGCCTTCTAGCTCGTACAAAGGGTTGTGTATTTATTCTCATCTATCGTGAACGAACTTTTGGATTGTCCATGTTAAGGGTGTTCCATGTCCAATTGCTTGTGTATGGAATATTACTGGTAATTTGTACAAGTTGTGTTGTGAGTGGCAGATGCACTGTACTGGTGTGCCTTGTCCAAGGATTTGGATTGGGTCAGTTTGAGATGCACAATTCTAACCTGAGATCTTGAATTTGTGCTAGGAATTGACCAGATTCTATTCTGACACTTCAGCTTGGTATTGAGACTCAGCTATATTAACACAGTATTTAACATTGTAATAAAGGGGAGACTTTCAGATCCTTGCGTCATCTCATCTTTGTAGAGAATTCCACTTAATCTTATTCTGTCACTTTCATCATAATCCTGGAACTACTTGCCTTCAAATATTTACCCAATTTTCTTTCAAAAGCTGGAATGTAATCTGCACCCAGTACATTTTTAGTTGGTGTATTCCAGGTTAGAGCCGTCCTCTCATTACCTCTGGAATTTTTGCTATTCACTTCAATTCCACATCCCTTGAATTCTTTGGCTGAAAAGAATTTTCCTCTATTTGCCCAATGTAATCCATCACAATTTTGACAACTACCACTCGTCTCGATATTGTATTCTACAAAGCAAGCAATCCCGTCTTCTCCACTTTGTCCTTGCAACTAATGTTCCTCATCTTTGTAACTTTATTTAGAGGACTTTCATATCCTTCCGAAAGTGCAGAAGTGTGGTAACCGGAATTAGGAGACAATGTTGATTGTTTCTAATTCTGGATATGAAATATCAATATTTATAGATCTTCAGCAAGCACATCTTGTATCCTGACTCTTGTTATGAAACCCAGGGTCCCATATTTCACAGCCTCTGTGATTTTATGTACACAGAAGCACAAGTCTAGTAATCCTAATCATTATCTGTTGGCTCTTCAAGTGAATTAACTCTGTCCAAAAAACTCTGACAAAATTTTCTTCTATTTAATAAAGCCTTGTGGCTGTTAGCATTTCTAACTTCAAGGTTAATTTAATTAATTAAATTGTTTTACTGATCATCATTTTTTCACCAATGATAAATCAAGGTGCTATTTGAGTATCCACGTTTTTCAATGAGCACTTAACATGTATCATTCTTGAGTCTTTTGGTATCATTCTTGTATCCAAGGAGTAGTACAAGTTTATAGCTACCCCCTCTGCAATTCCCACCCTCACTTCTTCACTGGATACTTCCCATCCAGATTGGGTGATTTTAAGCCCAGTTAGCTTTTCTACAGCTTTCTTCCCCATCTATCTTTGTCCCATCAAGTATTTTGATATCTCAAATAGACGTTCTCGGCATTATTTTTCTTGGAAAATGTAAGTGCAGAGTATTTGTGAGGATTCCAGCCAATCCCTCTGCCTTTGTAAGAAAAAAATGCATATTTTTTTTCTAAAAATTCTTAGAAGGCTAGCTTCAGAGACACCTTGGTTTCCTGGTACACATGCAGGTTCTATAACCAATTAGGAAGGCAGATTTTGGCTTTTATCACAAGAGAATTTGAGTAAAAGTGTAAAGATGCCTGACTCCAATTATATAAGGCCCTGGTGAGACAAGCCTGGTATCCATGTCTTGGGGAAAAATATACTTGGGATAGAAGGATTGCAATGAAAGTTGACCATATTGATTCTAGGAATAGTGCATATAATGTATGAGGTGAGATTGAGTAGACTCAGGAGTTTGAAGGAGAGGTGACTTTTTTGAAACAGAATATTTTTGTAGTGCTTGATGGCTTGGACAATTTTTATCGGAGGGTTGTGTAGATCTAAGAGTTATACTCTTTCATGGCAGAGATGAGAAGAAATCTCCATTTAGAGCTGTAAATCTTCAGAGTTCTTACCATATGGAGCCATGGCAGCTCAGTGGCTGTGTATGTTGAGTATGTATCAATAGGTTTTTCAATATTAAGGAAGTGGCACTAGTACAGAAAAGTAGCATTGGGGTAAAAAAAATAATTTGTGAAAGGCAGAGCAGGTATGAGGTAATAAATTACTTTACTTCAAGCTGTGCTTTGTTATTGCATACCAGTCATTTTTTGGGGCCCTGATGCAGCCCAGCATTCCCTTTTCCCAGGCACTTAAACTTATATGCACGCAAAAGATTTGCGTTCAACTTTATTTTAGTTCCTATTCTCTTACTATGTATTTTTTCCCTTACTTTTTGGCATTCATACGAACATCAGTCTCTTCCAACAGTACCAGACATGTACAAATCCCTGGTTAATTTTATTTGGTGGGGCTTTACGATATTTCTCCTGTGCTCATCAGAACGACTGGATTCTTTCCAAGGAAACCATTTGGTCAGAATTGCGTAATCTATCTGACCCTTTGTAATTCCGACTGCAGATTTCAGATTCCTTCTAACACTTTGGACATGCACTACTCTTGGAGAAATCTGTGGCAGTCCAAAAGATGGGGCATATTCTGAAGATGGCAATACTTGTACCCTAGGGGAGGCTTGAATCCAGTGCTTGAAAGAGCCCGTCCTTCAGTTTGGCAGTGCTATTAATTGATCAGTCATTCTGGGAGCTGGT
Source organism: Mobula hypostoma (assembly GCF_963921235.1). Lineage (NCBI taxonomy): Eukaryota > Metazoa > Chordata > Chondrichthyes > Myliobatiformes > Myliobatidae > Mobula > Mobula hypostoma. The sequence goes on along the minus strand of NC_086105.1, from coordinate 98,687,304 downwards.
AGCAGGGCAGAGTACTTTGAATGTGCCTCCTAATGACATCCTCCCCTCGATGAGGGCTACAAACTAGAAAAGCCATTAGAGGTCAGTAAATTGCAACAATGCTTCTGCATGTATATGGGATTCATGCAGCTAGGCAATGCTGGGGCCTTAGAGGAAGTGGCAAATAAATAAAAGTGCAGATGATGCAATGTGAAACACAAGCTGAAAATGCCAGGCAACCTGAACCAATGAAGCAGCATCTGTGGAAAGAAGCCAGTTAACATTTTGCGACAGCAGACCTTGGAACTGGGGAGAAAGGAATGGGAGTAGGCCAGCAGCTCAGATAAGCCTGCCCCAATCATTCAGGGTAGCATATACTGGCTTCAGCTCCTCTTGTGCCAGTTCCCCGTAACCCTTAATTCCTGGCTCTTTCATATATTTATATATTCATATATTTCATATATTCATATAAGTAATATTGGGAATTCTGCTTCCCTAAGGTCTGAGGATGGTTCCCTGTACCTGTCCCTAAATGTTTAGATTTCTCCTTCCACAAATGTTGCTTTGCTGGCTGAGTGTTTTCAGTATTTTTCTGTTTTTGTTCCTTTATTGGAATTGAATGCTGTTTTGCTGTTGGGGGATTTGAATTACCTGCATGTTTTTCCTCAGTGTTCATGTCCTCAAAATAACCCTTCACTTTTTGAACATTTTTCTTTTGACATGCTTCAGGTTACAAAAGCGAATTAAAACATTTGCAATTATTATGGGTCTCATTTGCCTCCACAAACAAGTCAGTGACTATCACCTACACACAATTGACTTTGACTCAAAGCCGTGAATCATTCACTTCCTTTCACCTTTAGTTACCAGGTCCCTTCTAAAAGAGCAATGTTTGTGAAGTTTTAATCATTTCCTATAGTATATTAGAATTGTTTACTTCTGCCAGTAAACCTTTATTTGGGAATTATACACAACCTTTTATTAATGGAACTGTGCAGCACAAATTCCTGTTATGAGATTTTTAATTGGTTCAAGTGTTTACAAAAAAGTTAGGATAGCTTTTCTTTATTGTAAATTAATATACAAATGCTCCCTGATGTACAAACTCCTGCCCTTAGGAAAAGCTTGACTGATATGTTCCTGAATGTCTGCCATTTGTAAGTGTGGGTGTTCATGTTGATGTTTTGGTACTTAGCAATTTAAAAGCAAATGGATTATCAAGTCTGAGCCGTGCCAGATTCTCTTTAGAAAAGCTTTAAGTGAGGACACAATTGTGAATAAAGGTAAGTGGCTACCTGCACTAAAGATAGATCTGTGTTCTCATGCAACATGGCTACAAGTCAGTGACCTTGGACAGCAATGGCAGAAACTGACCCAGGAGCAGGCCAGTATTCTGGATAGTGTCATTAGGCCTGAGCACGCAAGATGATATAATGAACTTGGGCTTTGAGGAAACAGATCAGTGGTCAGGGGCCCGGAGGCGGGCTGTCTGTGTGTGAGTGGGATCAGTGAGAAAAGAGCTTGCTTTGCTGTTTTTTTTAAATTGCTGCTTGTGTTGTTGTGCCGAACATTGTTTCTTGCTTTGTTGGTGCCGGAATCTGTGGTAACGCTTGCAGATTGTCCCTGGCACTACTTTAGGCTGTTTGTTGTTTCAGTGTATATTTTGTTGTACATGTGATAAATCTGAATCAGTGATAGCAGGCGGGGAAGCTGGGTCAGTGGCAATCGACATTGAGAAGAATATGTTCCCATTTATGGGTGGGTTTCAAAATGGCACTTTTTGTGCTACTCTTAGTCACGTTTGTCAATGAAATCCCAAGTATCAGTGCTTTCTCTGCTTACTAAATGTAATAAAATGCACTTGTCTTTTTTTTAAGGAAACAATTCGTGTTCTGGCACTGATTATTTTTTTTTACATGTTCAAATTTTGACTGAATTTTCAATGTTCATTAATTGTAAAGTTCTGAACAGCACAATAGCCCAATGTCCATCTGTCATGGCCTGCAATAATGTGATGCCTCAGACCCTGCAGCTCACTGGGGAAGAAGATTCCCTGGGACAAATTCCTTTCTTTTTCCCTTATGAGGCTGACCCTTCATTTCTCTCCTTTGTTCTGGACTCGCCACACCAGGGGAAGCATCTTCTCTTCATCTTCCCTGTTGAGCTTTTTTAATATCGCAGCACATTCTTCTCAACCCTTTACTATCAGCCCAGTGGGTGCCATGGGTACAGCTGCTCTACCACAGAGCAATCCAATCTGCTGACAACCTGGATTGGATTTTGACCCCTGTATGTGGAGTTGGCTCATCTTCCCTGAGATTGTGTTTCTCTTCTCTCTCCACCACCACCCCCCCCCCCCATGCTCTGCTTTCTTCCCCCATCCCAGAAGCTTATAGATGAGTAAGTAAATTAGCTCCTGCAAGTGTTTGGATGAGGGACATGTGGGGAGAATAGAATGAGATTAGTGTAAATGGGTTGTTGATGGTTGGCATGGATTCAGTGGCTGAATGGCCTCTTTCCGTGCTGTATTTCTCTAACTAAATTGGGAATTAGCATCACTCTCACTACGTTTGTTTAGGTATTCATGACCTCAAGTGCAAAGAGAAAATAATAAACGGGGTGGTATGAATAGTGGTTTAATGTTGCTACTGAGGACGGTCAGCAATGATGAAGATAAAGTTCATGTTTTAAATTGAGTTAGATGTGCATTATCTTCACTGTATTCAGGTCCTTTAGATTGCATGCCGGATATATTTTGGCACTGCACAGCTTATCATAGCTGTAGGTTATTGTGGTGTGGCATGCCCAGCTGAAACAGGGGTCCACAGTGTTAGAATTGCCCAAGTATAGTCATGGTGAGTGACTTTTGAAGAATTTGAGTTTGGTAAGATGAGCTGCATGTAAGAAGGAGCTTTGCTTATAAGTGATGCGAATGTAACTGAGTTTGTTCTACAGTGTAGCTGACTGCTTTGTTTGTTTCTCTGCAGGTTGTGTTGGCCCGCGAACAGACAACTGGTAAAGAATATGCTAGTAAGTAAAAACTAATAGACTTCCCTTCTAATTCAATTGATAGTTTTGAGCTGTTAATTCCACCATGGCTCACATTTAATTTTCCCAAGACAACTAGAAACAACTGTTAGCGTTTGACTCCAATTCCTGTTCAGGCTTTAGAAACAAGGGATGATAGGACTTGAGTTTGATCACATTCTTGAGTGGTGGATCCTGGAATGGCTCTATCCTTCCTCTGGCCAAGATCACTTACCCACCATATGTCAGCCAAACTCTGGAACAAGCTATTGAATGTGAAAGGCAGTCCGTGCTACATTTGCAAATCTCACAGCAGATATGTGTCAAAAATAGAAGGAAATATTTGAATTTTTTTGTTTTTATTGCCAGTGTTGATTGGAAACTTGTTCCATTTCCCCCACCCCACCCCATTTGTGGTTCTGAACACGAGACTGAATGGAATTAGTCTTGTGTCACAGCTGAGTCAGCCTGTTAGATAACTGACCTCAAGATAACTATGAATACTTGTTAGATGGAATCAGTCTGATGCAAGTATTAAATGAGCTGAATTTTACCTAAGCACAAAGATCCTTTCCCTAGACACTGAAGCTGAAGAATAGATTTGTTTTTGTTTTTAAACTTAAATTAAAGCAAATGATAAAATATTTCATAGTATAACAGAGGGCCAGTTGATAACATGTGTTTGATAATCTATCAGTAGAGTTTCAAGATAAGAACATCACGGGACTGAAATTCATTAAAAGGGCAGATGCTTACGAAAGTGGTTGAATAACAGAAAATGGTGTGAAACGTGGTTTTGTTTCTGCACTGGGGAGAAGTGTACAATGGGATTTTTCCTGGGGTTCAGCACTATGACCACTGCTTTACTGAATAATAAATATTTTGGACTGGGTATACAGTGCCCATTTTCTAAACTTCCAGATAACTCAAAACTTGAAGCCATGGTGAGGATTTCAAGAAGCCCTAGAAAGGCTGGGGTAAAGGTGAAATTCAGTGCTGAGTAATGTGATGTTACACTCTAGTAGGAATGGTGAGAAGAGACGATATGAACTAGATGGTACAAGGAAAGGGATGGGAGGGAATACGTACTCCTGAAAGCGGAAGGGAAGATTGGGAGAGCGGATAATTTAAAAAATGTGAATCTTGGCATTTATAAATACAGGAAAAGCAAATAAGAGTAAAACAAACGTGGTCGACCTTTTATAAAAGATTGGTTTCCAACAGTTTAGGAAGGATATTAAAGCTTTAGGAGTGCAGATGATAATTTACCAAAATGATTTCAAAGATTATAGCTGGAGTTCAATAGAAAGATTGGAGAAGCTGGGGTTGTTTTCCTGGGAGATGTGAAGAGATGTGATAGATCTCAATTTCACAAATTCATGCAAATAGAATATCTGCTTCGATTGGTGGAGAGACTGAGAACTGAGGATATAGAAGGAAGGTGGCAAAAGAACCAGAGAGGAGCTGGGGAAAGGTTTTTTTTTACACAGCAAGTGATTATGGTCTGGAATGTACTGCCAGGGAGAAAAATGGAGGCAAATTTAATTGCAAACTCAAGAGATTCTGCAGATGCTGGAAATCAAGAGTCACACATGTGCTTAAGGAACTCAGCAGGTCAGGCAGCATCTATGGAAAGCAATAAAGAGTCAAAATTTCGGGCCAAGATACTTCAGTACTGGAAAGAAAGGGGGAATACGCCAGAATAAGATGGTGGAGGAGGAGACTCACACCATTACAATTGAATTGTAATGTTTGCAGGGGAGCTAGGTAAGTATCTAAACAATCAGCTCAGTGGTGTAGGGTGCTGAGTGGGACCGTCTGTTTTTCTTATAAAGATTATATAGGCCAAATGGTCTTCCATGTCATAAAATTTGGATTGGTGATTAGCTGTAAAATTTGGTCTTGGTCCATTATTAAACCTGGCCTACATCAACCAGACTAGTGCCTGGCTTCCCTCATCTGCTTCCTGTAAAGATGGCGCCATGTTAAAAACTCAGCTGCCCACATCCTGAGTACACACGACTCCTTTGGCTGTTGTTTATGGGATGTATTTTAAAATTCTAGTATTTTCAGACTGTTTATAGTCTTTTCTTTGTTACCCCTCCCACCCATGGTGGAGGGGGCTACCAGTGAGTGAGGGCACAAATACATCTGAAACCGATTGTCAACTTTAAATATTTCTGCTTTTCCAATTTGGCACAACTATCATTCCCAGATTTAATTGTTCTATTTTAATGACGTTTTTTAGACAGTAGAGCTTAATCTTTGGAATTTGAAGACTGTTGGTCTTTGTAGTTAATAACAGTCAGTGCTAGCACAGGAAATCAGAGTAACCTTGTTCTAATCAATGCAGATATAAAACATTCAGTCAGCAGCTTCAGTAAATTACTTTATCTTACAGTTAAAATTCTGGAAAAACGTCATATCATTAAGGAGAACAAGGTACCGTATGTGACCAGAGAGAGGGATATCATGTCTCGGCTGGATCACCCCTTCTTTGTAAAACTCTACTTCACGTTTCAGGATGAGGAGAAGCTCTGTATCCTTCATTTTTATTGCATGTTTTGCTCTCTTTCACTGCTTAAAAGAAAGTACAAAGGAGCCATGCTTGAAGATTAGCACTTTAACAGAAGCACAGTCTTGTGATTTTTATGTAATTACAGGAAAATGTTATAAATCAAGGTGTTTTTCCCCAGTCTTTACAAGATTTGATCCTGAGCTTCTATGCAGATTTTGGTCTTAGTTATGCTAAGAATGGAGAGCTGCTTAAATATATTCGTAAGCAAGGCTCATTTGATGAGAACTGCACAAGATTTTATTCTGCTGAGATTGTTTCGGCGCTAGAGTACTTGCATGAGATTGGGATTATACATAGGTAAGGACTTTCATTTTTGCAGCTGTTTCGCCTGTATTATGTCTTGCCTGCTTCAATTTCTTCATTCCTGTTAATAGTAATTTGAGCTGATGAAGGTGGTCTTCAACTAGCTGGAGAAGTTTCTTGCCTTGATAGAATGCTTAAGTCTCATCACCAGCTGGGAACTGCTGGAGAATGTCATTAAGGCATTGATACCAGCCACACCTCTCACATTCCTCCAAACCCACCCCAATGCATGGACGTTTATGAAGACCCTTCAGCTTCACTATCTCTTGTTTCAGTATGTAAAAGCCGTTAAAGGCCATGGTGTTCTCTTGATCAAAAAAAAATTGAAAGATGGTGCACAAATGGAATTAAAGTACAAATCACAAATTCCCTGGAAAAAATAAAAATGCTTAAAATCAATCTCCAAGTCAACTGAGAAAGACAGAAAAATTGAACCAGATAACGAAATGGAGGTATAATTAGAAGCCATGAGCAAATGCGAAAGAGTCACTGGTGACAAGGGAAGGAGTTTATTGTTGTAAGGGAAATTAACAGTTGTAGCATTGGGTGAATTAAAAGTATGAACGTAGCTGGGATGGTTGGATAGAACTGTGATGGGGTGTGGCCACAGGCAAGATTTCAATATTGGAAATTTTCAGGTAACGGAAACTGCTGGAAGTACTCAGCAGGCTGGTAGAATTTGTGAACAGAAGTGATTAATATTGTAGGTCTAGAGTTGGAAAATGTTGGAGCTCCAACAATGCTGAAAAGAAAACAGGAAGGATAGGGAAGACATAAATAACTGGCACCAGCAGAGTGACTGCTGTTGAAAAATGTGGAGCAATAATTGTATCAAGTTGTTGAATGTGGGTGAGAAAACTGAGATTAAAAAGTTTTATTTTAAGCCTGGAAAAATTCCTCAGAACACTGGCATGCTGCACCAGGGCAAAGATAAGGATCAAAGCAGGATAGTGAACTAATAATGAGGTGTCCGGAGCTCAGGACAAAGCTTGTTGCTTCTGGGTACAAAACCCAGACACGTAATAGACCTTAAGGGAGCAGTGTAAATCAGTTTGAGGCAACTTAATAAAATATGGAGAAAAGAATTGAGCTAATGAGTGGTTTTGATCAATATGGGCTGAGACCTTTGTGCGATTGCATGCTATTAAAGGTAAGCTATGAATAGTTTGTCATTGATAATTTAATCTGCTTAAAATGATTTTAGGGACCTTAAACCAGAGAACATCTTGCTGAGTGAAGATATGCACATACGGATTACTGATTTCGGAACAGCAAAAGTATTATCTTCAGATAATACGCAAGGTGCATAATTTATCCTTTCTCTTTCATCAAACAGTGCCAACTTTTATATAAAAATAAACTCTTAAAAAGAGCAGGTGGTTAACTGCTATGTTTTACCGAGCCCTGCCTAGTTGCACTGCAAGAGCCAACATTTAAACCACTACTGTGGACAATTACTAGTGCTCTATGTACAAACCTTGCATGGCTCTTTGACGATTGGAGATATCTTTTGTAATTTGTGTCCCCTTGCTTAAAGGCTGTTTAGGTTGATGTATTCATTTGTTCACGACTTGAATTGAAAAGATTAGAGGGAAATGCTGTAGGGAGATGTGTGTGAGTATACCGATCATTGTGTTCCACAGTTTACTCTAGTTTTGGTATTGCAGCTCGAGCAAATTCTTTCGTTGGAACAGCACAGTATGTTTCGCCGGAGCTTTTAACCGAGAAATCTGCTTGTAAAAGGTAAGTAGACATCTCCTTTGCAAATCTCTGCTGGGGCAGCTATTTCCCTTCGGCATTTTGTGATGTATTTTTAACACCATACCCACACCCCTCCAAAACCCTGATCCTTAATGATCTATCTAGACTTTCTCCTAGGCTGCGCTTTCTCATTGACCAATCATCCAACTATAGCATGTCTGCCGTGTGGGAGGCATCACAAATGAGCTGAGATTAATTATAGGAGATGTTCTTCAGACTCCCTTCTATTTTGTATAATGATGCCTGTGTCAGGTACCTGGACTATCATTATGGTATGGGTTCCACAGACTCTGACTGGAATGCAGGTTCTTCAGACACAGACTCTGGGATTTGGGGCCCTTGAGTCCTGTCCCAGCTAGGTACTGAACTCACCAGGATAAGAGGTTCACAATCCTTGCCTTTGACTGGAGAACCTGAATAGAACACTGACTCGGGTATTAGATCGTGCTGGATTTGCCCCTCATTGATCTGTACGTGTATAGATACTGACCTTCACTGGAGTATAGACCAAATGGATTTTTACCGCAGTTCGATACCACAGCTGATGATTTTGACTGGGGGGGGCGGGCGCGATACTGTTTTCAGAGTATCTACATCTCCTATTCTCACTTTAGACTGTCGAGGGACTATCACAGAGCAATAACTCTGGTACATTTCCCCTCCTCTTTTCCTCTTCAAAGAACGAACCATACCCAGCTTTCCTATAGTCAGCGTAAGGAATAATTGATTCTGACATTGAATGGAAGCTCCCTGTGTCACTAGCACTCATGATAGAGTAGCTACACTGGTGGTCCTCTGAACTAAAGGAAGCTGGAGGTTGGACTTTACCCTCAGGCCTTCCTTTCTGACTGCAGACCTGTGATGTGGAGGTCAGAACAGTGTGAGTGAAATTCCAGAAGTTCCTGTGTGCAAATGCTGTATTGATTAATGTTTTCTAACCTCTGTAGCTCTGATCTCTGGGCTCTTGGCTGTATCATTTACCAATTGGTAGCTGGATTGCCACCTTTCAGGGCTGGGTAAGTACATAATATTGTATATTATGATGTTAGAACCCCTCTCCCTCCACTCCTCCCCCCCCCCCCCACAGCCTCTCATGTTATTAATTCAATTCTTTGGTTTTAATCTTGTCAATATCCATATCCATACTACACTATCCTCTGACACAGCATTGTTGTGTTGCTGTTTAGTGCACACAAACTGGCATTGCCTGGTGCTCTGCCTCAGCACATATGTCTGCAAAGAGCTTCTTAGCCGAAAGCTGATTTCTGAATTTGATTGAAATACATTAACTTCTAGCAGAGGTTTTGAAAGTATATGTTAACAAGCAGGTGTAAACGTTTTCTGAATCAGTGCTTATGAATTGCTGTAATTTATCAACTGTCACTTGGTGAACTGAAGTGGCTATAGTTAGCTATTCAGGCAGTGGCCGTTTTAACGGAGTAGAAACTCCTCTCCATTTAAGAAGCAATGGAGGCTTTAGGGATTGCCTGTTAGGATGGTTTCACGCTTACTTTCTTTTTCTCGGATTTTCCCCACCCTTTATCCCTTTATTCTATGTTAAAGCACACAGGGAATATGAAAAGTAGAAAAGCATTAATTTGGAAATCCTGTTTGAGCAGCCTGTTTGACTATTAAGTGTATGCTAGTCGCAGGTAGCAAATCACAAGCAACACCCTGTCCCAAGTACTAAGGTCAATTGCTCCCTTTCTCTGGTCTGACTTGGCAGTGATTCAGGTCCATCCTAAACTAACAGGTGTTCGTGGGTAGTGCAGACACATCTTTTCTTGGATCCACTTATCAATCAGCGTTGATACTTCATGATAGTCTCACTTCTACATTTATTATCAAGGATTGACTTGTGATCCCCATCTGATGCCAGTTGTTGGCATCCCCTCTTCTGCATCACCTGTACTTGGCTAAGCCAACTAACTGGATTGTGTTGATTTGAGAAGGATTTGTACTCTATTCCTTGGGTTTTTCTTAGCCTGCTCAGTGCATTATATGGTAAACTTCTAAGGTTCCTTTAACTCTATCGTGAAGCTGCATACACTTAGCTCATGAAATCACCGATTAAGGGAATTTTTAAACCTTCATAGTTTTGATGATTGGTGATATTTATTGTATTTATTTCTCTTCACAGGAATGAGTATCTCATATTCCAAAAAATAATTAAGTTGGAATATGAATTCCCAGAAAAGTTTTTCCCAAAAGCGAAAGACTTAGTACAGAAGCTTCTGGTAAGTAATTTCATAATTTCTCCCTTGATGCTTATCTCAAGATGTTCACCAAACTGCTAACTACAACCAGCTGTATTCTTGGCCTTTCACTGAATATCCACTCTCAGAAAGTATCTCATAAAAATAAAGTGGCATTGTGTTACATTCCATCAGTGTGCCTTGATTTTGAATTTAATAACATTATCTAGGCCAACATTTCAGTTTTACTGGAGGAATGCTACACTCTAGGCATTGCCTTTCAAGTGTGATTTAAAGACTATTAACCTGTTGTTTGAAGTAAAAGATTGTGATGCTGAAAACATTCTACCATAAAGGAACAACCGGTCATTTGTTCGATTGCTGGTCGTGGTATCCGACTGGGAAAATTTGTTTACCATTGTGTTAACTGAATTATTACATCACATGGAAAGTACAATTGATTGGACACCGAGTATGGAGCTATTATCAATGGGTTTTTAATAATTTATTTTCCTTTTTAAATTCAAGGTGTCTGAACACACCAAGCGCCTTGGCTGTGAAGAAATGGGAGGTTATGGACTCCTTAAAGCCCATACGTTCTTTGAACCTATTGCATGGGAGAATCTGCACCTTCAGACACCCCCCAAACTCACTGCATATCTCCCAGCAATGTCTGAAGATGAAGAAGATTGCTATGGCAATGTGAGTACAAATACCCTTCTGAATCTTTCATACTTATCCTAAAAATGATTAATTTCAGCACTTTTAATTGATTCTCATAGTTTCCAAATAAACAGCAGGCACTAATGTTTGTGTGCATATTGCACAGTATTTTGGTGCCCTAAGCTGCTCTCTTGTAGTGTACATCAGATAACAGAGGGCTGAATTTCCTCTCCAGTTGTAACTCTGGGCATGCCCCTATTAACTTCTAAATGACCTTAATCTTTTAGTAGATGTATGTATATTATAATTCTGTCTTAAATCATTTTGTCTTTCCTTCCTTAACTTCCAGAATCTTAATTTATGATCGTTATGTAGTGAAAGGAGATCACTATGTATCAGAATTTACAGAAGCAAGACCTTCATTTAACACTTAATTCATTGCTTCTCTGCAATTTTTTTTTTTAATTTTATTTTTATTTGGATAAGGAATTCACAATTATGTACTTTTTTCACACATATAACCTTTTCCATTTTTTTATATGTATAAAACTACAATTATTTATACATTCTTAAGTACACATTGAGATGATATAAAAGGAAAATAAACATTTAAATAGATAATTATGTACTGTGGTAAATCTAACCTATTAGGCTAAGTAATGAAATTAGTTGTTAAGAAAAATGGTAATAATAGTTTCCATACAACCCTTCTGGACCATTTCCACTGGTCCAAAATGTTGCATACAAGCCTATATACCAACCATTGTAGGTGTTTATATCCCAATTTGTTCGTGCTTGTTCCTGCCCGCAGACATAATTATCCAATCCCTATGTACTTATTTACTTAATTTTTTCATTTTTTTTTAATCCCTTTCCCAAATCTTTCCCTTTACTTGTGTTAATTCTCTATTTTCCAAAAAAAAAACAACAAACATTTAGACTAGGGGTGCTTACATTAGCAATATTACTGTGTTGATGAGAAGAGCAATAATAATCATTAGGAGAGTCATCTAAAGTCTGCTCGCATTGGGGTTATATATTCAATCCATTTATTCCAGATTTGATAAAATGTTTCTTTTTGAGTTCTCAGGGAGTAAGTCAACTTTTCCATTTTAAATATTTCCAAGATAATTTCGTAGCAATCTTCTAATGTAGGTGGTATTGGATTTAGCCATTTTCTAGTGATTGATTTCTTACTTGTCGCTAAGAGGGCCTGCAGCAACTTTATATCTTCCTTCTGTTCAAGGAACAATACATGCCCCAAATAGAGCGTCTCAAAGTTCAGAGGTATCTGGGACCTAAGTACCTTAACTAATGTTCTATGAATACCTTCCCAAAATAGACTTAATTTAGGGCAATCCCAGAAAATATGAAAATGATTTGCCTCCCTGGAGCCGCACCTTCTCCAACACATCACATTTGTATCTTTATATTTTTCCTGATATGGGGTCTTGAAGTATCTTATAATGTTTTTCCAACAATGTTCTCTCCAAGTCAAAGAATTAGTCGAGGACAATTGAAAGCTGCAGATTTTCCCCCAAGCCTCCTCTGAAAGTACCAACCCCGCTTCTTTCTCCCACTTCTCTTTAATATACAGTGTATTTACATTTTTAGCATGGGAGAGTGCATTATATAGGCGAGAAACTGATTTACTAGGTATTGAACTGCAAGCCGGATTCAGAATCTTGAAAAATTCTAATTCTACTGTTGATAGGTCTGTATATCTACAACTCTGGTTAACATAGTTTCGTATTTGAAGGTACCTAAAAAAGTCATTATGTTCTAGGCCATGTTTGTCCTGCAGGATTTGGAAACTTTGTAATACTCTTTTATCTATAAATGAGAGGTAGGTTGTAAGACCTTTCTTTATCCATAGCTCAAATCTTTTATCTCCTCTGTTGGGAAGGAATTCGGTATCATATGCACACCATCTAAAGAGTTTTAGCATGTTATTAATTCCACATGAATTAACCACCTTCTGCCATACTTTTAATGTAAGATTTATCCAAGCATTATTAAATTTTTCCAACTGGGCCATCAATCCTTTGTCGGCTATTGAGGCCTGAAGAGGAAAACTGTCAACTAATCCAAATTCTATTTCCTTCCATCTAGCCTTATATTCCCTATTACACCAATATAACAGAGGGGTTATCTGTGAGGCATAAAAATAATTTCTCAGTCAAGGAAGAACCATACCTCCTCTTTCCTTCCCTAACTGTAAGGTGTTATATCGAATTCTAGGTTTCCTTCCTTGCCAAATGAAGCGGGAAATCCATTTGTCCCATTCCCTGAATTGATTATCATCCACCTCCACTGGTAAAGTACGGAAAAGATATAATAACCGAGGAAGAATATTCATTTTTATAGTATTTATCCTTGAATTTAAACTTAAAAAGGGGATAAGATTCCATCTATGCATATCTGCTTTTATCTCTGAGATTAATGGCCCATAATTTACCTGTGACAGTGCTGAAAGATCCTTCGGCAGGGTTATTCCTAAATATTTTAATGATTTAGCTTCCCACTTAAGATCGTATGTATCCTGCAATTTTTTGGATGGTGTATAATTTAGGGACATAACCTGCGTTTTCTTTACATTTATTTTATAACCTGATATTTTCCCAAAGTCATCCAACAGTGTAAACAATCCTATAAATGATTTTTCTGGTTCACTCAGATAGACCAAAACATCATCTGCGAATAACGCCACTTTCTGTTCAATCCCTGCCACCTTGATACCTTTTACGATTTCGCTCTGTCTTATTAGTTGGGCAAGTGGTTCAATATATAGCGCAAAAAGGAGAGGAGAAATTGGGCATCCCTGTCTAGTGCCTCTCTCTAAAATGAAGGAGTCAGAGAGGTCCCCATTTATCTTAATTCGGGCTGTAGGGCTGTCATATAGAGTCTGAATTACTTTAATAAACCTTTCTTGAAAGCCGAATCTTCCTAACACTCTGTATAGGAATGCCCAACTAACCGAATCAAAAGCTTTCTCAGCGTCCAATCCTACTACCATTGTCTCTGTCTCGTTCTTATTAACCTGTTCTAATATGTGCAGAGTTCTCCTTATGTTGTCCTGTGTTTGTCTTTGTTGAATAAATCCAGTCTGGTCTAAATGGATTAGGCCAGGTAAAAGCTTTTCTAATCCGCGCGCTAATATAGATGTAAATAGTTTGTAATCTAAATTAAGAACACTCATTGGCCGATAATTGCCACTTCTAGTTTATCTTTACCCTCTTTTAGGAATAACTGAAATAATCGCTTCTCTCCAGGAAGGTGGAGTTTCTCCTCTCTGCAATATCCAGTTAAAGGTGTTAAGTAGTAATGGGGCTAACTGTGTCTTCAGGGACTTGTACCACTCTGAGGTAAACCCATCAGAACCCGGGGACGTTCCAGCCTTTAACCTAGAGATGGCCACGTTCAGTTCTTTGACAGTTACTGGTTCTAATAAACTTTCATTTTGTAAATCTGTAAGTTTAGGTAGATCTAAAAAATTCAATACACTATCTATATAGGGCTCATTGGGGGCCCGGGGTTGGGAGTACAGCTCTCTATAATATGTTTCAAAACTCTCTTGAATTTTCCCTATTGTACTCTCCACAAGCTTTGTCTTTGGATTCTTTATTTTATGAATTGTATTGTCTGCTTGTTGTTTTCGTAATTTATATGCTAATAATCTAGCTGATTTACCTCCTACTTCATAATTCTTTTGTCTCAGGTAAAGAAAATTTCTTTGAGTTTCCAATGTATAAATATCATCAATTTCACTTTGCAATTTCCTAATTTCCTGTTTTCGATTTGAATTACTTTTGTTGCTATCTACAACTTGAAGTTGTTTTAATTTTCCTTGAAGGTCTGCTAATTTTTGTGCATTGATTTTTTTTCATGTGAGTAGTAATGGAAATAATTTTCCCTCTCAGTACAGCTTTCAATGTATCCCATAAAATCACTGGTGATGTTTCTCCCGTGTCATTAAGGTCTAGATATTCTTTGATTTCTCCCCTTAATCTCTCTATTACTTTCGGGTTATTGAGTATATGTGAGTTTAGCCTCCATAGTGTTTTCCTCATTTTCCTTTCCAGGATTAGAGACATAGAGACTGGGCTATGATCCGACAGATCAATTGTTGCAATATTACAGTTTTTTATCCTGAGTCTATCTGTATTAAAGATAAAGAAATAGTCTATCCTTGAATAGGCTGAATGAGGGAAAGAGTAATATGTATAATCTTTACTAGTAGGGTGTAATTCCCTCCAGACATCTATAATTCCCAACTCCTCCATCAATGAATTCACTTTCCGAGTCAGAGGTTTATTCTGAGTAACTATTCTTGAAGAATCCAATATAGGATTTAATCTAATATTAAAAACCCCTCCACAAATTACTACCCCTCGAGAACTGACCATTAGGTCAAAAATGTGTCTATAAAATGACCATTCACTACCTGGATCTTTAGCGGCTTTTTTTACTTTTCGGTCATCTCCCTTTGTTTTTTGTTCTTTCCCAAAGGTTGTCCTCTGGTTTGTTATTCTTTGTGCTTAAAAACTGTTGCTGATGTGAGAGTATCAGGGAATAAGATTATTGACTTTTTGTCCAATCTTTTTTGCTCCATGGCTACAGTATGATGACCTCCTCAGTCAGTTTGTCTCCATGCAAGTGGCTCCCTCCGGCTCACTGCACTCGCTGTCTTCCCCTGAGCCTAGCCCACCACAGAGGTTATGTAGTAACATCGAGCAGTATGTCCATGATCTTAATGACACTTCGTTTGAGTTGGACCTTCAGTTTACAGATGAGGACAAGCGTCTCCTGCTTGAGAAACAAGCCAATAGAAATCCCTGGTAAGTTGCAGTTATGCACATAAACAGTTAACCCTCTGGCTTTACAAACCTCCCAATAACTCCAGCTGGTATACTACCTTTAGAAACATTTGTCTGAAGAGAGACTACTTTCACCACAAGAAGTCACGTTCACCACTGTGTAAACCATTGCAGTGGCAGTTCTGTGTTCCCTTGGCCTACTTTGATATTGCTGTCGATCTGAAGTATAGTGCCAAGGCCTTGTGCTCAGCAGTGTTCGAATTGCCCATCAGACTGTGTCCTCCCTTCTCTTCCATAAACCTGTGACATGCTGCCGGTAACTGGTCTGTTTTTTTCTTTTCAGGCATCAGTTTGTAGAAAATAATTTAATCCTGAAGATGGGTCCAGTTGATAAGAGAAAGGTACACAGTATTTTTCATCAATGTATTTCACACTGTCTGTAAACAAGCAGAGGGGATTGAGAGGAAAAGTTATTCCATGGTGACGGAGAAAGTCAAAATGGTGAAAGGGAAAATCTTTGATTTTTTTTACAATTGGATTAGTGGCAGACCAGTGGATTTGTAGAGAGGGAGCTTTGCACAGGTCAGGGAGAAAAGTTTTTAAAAAAGGAGCATTTTGTGGGGCTCAGCGCATAGCTGTGGACCAGTCTATTCAGAGAGAGAGAGAGAGAGAGCTTCACACAGGTCGGGAAGCAGAGTTTAAAAAGGAGGGTCTCGCTGAGCTCAGCGCATTAGAATAGTGGGTATGACTGTAAGGCTAGTTTTCTCTTCTGGGTGTCAGATGTGGGATGTTCAGGAGACTTCCAGCCTTCCTGATGGCCACATCTGTGCCAGGTGCATTGAGCTGCAGCTCGATGACCTTCGGCTTGTTGAGAGTGAGGAAGTGATAGACAGGACCTACAGGCAGGTAGTCATCCCAGCAGCTAGGAGACTGTCAGGAGAGGTAAGTAGCTGACCGTCGGGCGAGGGAAGGGAGGGTGTCAGGTAGTGTGGCTATCCCCTTTAACAATAAGTACTCCATTTTGAGTGCTGTTTAGGGGGATGACCTCCCTGAGGGAAGTAACAGTGGCCATGCCTCTGGCACTGAGTCTGGCCCTGTGGCTCAGAAGGGAAGGGAACGGAATAGTGGCAGCGGTAAGAGGGAACTCTGTAGTTAGGCAGACAGATAGGCGATTCTGTGGATGCGAAGAAGAAACACGGATAGTAGTTTGCCTCCCAGGTGCCAGAGTTTGTGATGTTTCTGAGCACATCCACAAAATCCTGAAATGGGAGGGTGAGCAGCCAGAGGTCGTGGTACATATTGGTACCAACGATGTAGGTAGAAGAAGGGTGGAGGTCCTGAAAGCAGAATACAGGGAGTTAGGAAGGAAGCTGAGAAGCAGAACCTCAAAGGCAGTAATCTCAGAATTACTGCCTGCGCCACAAGACGGTGAGTATAGTAATAGAATGAGGTGGAGGATAAATGTGTGGCTGAAGAATTGGAGCAGGGGGGCAGGGATTCAGATTTCTGGATCATTGGGACCTCTCCTGAGGTTTAGACTAGATTTACGGGGGTGAGGGTGTGGTGGGAACCGAAGTGAAGAGGCCCAGGGTGCGGAGGTTGGAGCACAAGTAGACAGCTTGAAGGGAGTTTGTGAAGAAGGATAGGCAGATGTTACAGCAAAGATGCACTCAGCCTGATGGTTTGAGATGTGTTTATTTTAATGCAAGGAGTATCATAAACAGGTGGATGAACTTAGAGCGTGGGACTGTGACGTTGTGGCCATTACAGAGACTTGGATGTCTCAGGAGCAGGAATGGCTGCTGAGTGTGTCAGGCTTTAGATGTTTCAAAAAGAACAGAGAGGGAGGCAAAAGAGGTGGGACGTGGCATTGTTAATTAGAGATAGGTCACGGTTGCAGAAAAGGAGGAAGTCATGGAGGGATTGTCTACTGAGTCAGCGTGGGTGGAAGTCAGAAACAGGAAAGGGACAATAACTGTTCTGGGTGTTTTTTATAGACCCCCCCCCATAGTAACACGGACATCGAGGAGCAGATAGGGAGGCAGATTCTGGAACGGTGCAATAATATGGTTGTTGTGATGGGAGATTTTAACTTTCAACTTTCCTAATATTGATTGGCATCTACTTAGCACAAGGGGTTTAGATGGGGTAGAGTTTGTTAGGTGTGTTCAGGAAGGTTTTCTGACACAATATGTAGATAAGCCAACTAGAAGAGAGGCTGTACTTGATCTGATATTGAGAAATGAACCTGGTCAGGTGTCAGATCTCTCGGTGGGAGAGCATTTTGGAGGTAGTGACCACAACTCTATCTCCTTCATCATAGTGCTGGAGAGGGATAGGAGCAGACAATTTGGAAAAACATTTAACTAGGGTAGGAGGAAATATTAGGCCGGAACTTGGGATCATAAATTGGGAGTAGATGTTCTTGGGGAAATGCATGGCAGAACTCTTGCATGGTGTTCTGCATGTGTATGTTCCATTGAGGTGGGGAAGGATGTTAGAGTTAAAGAACTATGGTGTACAAAGTATGTAGAAAATCTCTTTAAGAAAGAAAAGCATATGAAAGGTTCAAGAAACTAGGTACTGTGAGAGCTTGAGAAAATTACAAGGTTGCTAGGAAGGAATTTAAAAATGGAATTAGGAAAGCCAGAAGGGGCCATGAGAAGCAGGCAGAATGGTTAGCAGGATTAAGGAAAACCCCAAGGCATTCCACTAGTATGTGAAGAGCAAGAGGATGAGACGTGTGAGAATAGGACCGATCAGCTGCGATAGTGGAATCATGTGCATGAAGATGCGGAGGTACTTGTACTTTGCTTCAGTATTTACCAGGGAAAAGATCTTGGCCATTGTGGGGATGACTTGCAGTAGACTGAAATGCTTGAGCATATAGACATTAGAAAGAGGATGTGCTGGAGCTTTTGAAAAACATTAAGCTAGATGAGTCACCGGGACTGGATGAGATATACCCAAGGCTACTGTGAGAAGTGAGGGAGGAGAATGCTGAGCCTCTTGCGCTGACCTTTGCATCATCAATAGGGATGGGAGAGGTTCCAGAGGATTGGAGGGTTGCAAATGTTGTTCCCTTGTTCAAGAAAGGGAGTAGAGATAGCCAAGGAAATAGACCAGTGAGTCTGACTTCAGTGGTGAGCAAGTTGTTGAAGATCCGAGGGCAGGATTTATGAGCATTTGGAGAGACATAATCTGATTTGGGATAGTCAGCATGGCTTTGTGGAGGGCAGGTTGTGCCTCACGAGCCTGATGGGATTCTCTAAGGAAGTAACAACACACATTGAAGGTAGAGTAGTGGATATAGTGTATATGGATTTCAGTAAGGCATTTGATAAGTTTTCCCATGCAAGGCTCCTTCAGGAAGGAGGTATGGGACCCAAGGAGACCTTTGTGGATCCAGAATTGGCTTGCCCACAGATGGTAAAGGGTGGTTGTAGATGGTTTGTATTCTGCATGGAGGTCGGTCACCGGTGGTGTTCTGCAGGGATCTGTTCTGGGAAGCCTCTTCTTTGTGGTTTTTTTATATAAATGACCTGGACGAAGAAGTAGAAGGGTGACTGATGACACGAAGTTGGGGGTGTTATGGATAGTCTGGAGGGTTGTCAGCGGTTACAGTGGGACATTGATAGGATGGAGAAGTGGGCTGAGAAGTGGCAGATGGAGTTCAACCCAGATAAGTGTGAAGTGGTTCATTTTGGTAGGTCCAATTTGTAGACAGAATATAACAGAAATGGTAAGACTCTTAGCAGTGTGGAGGATCAGAGGGATCTTGGGGTCTGTGTCCATAGGACACTCAAAGCTGCTGCGCAGGTTGACAGTGTTGTTAAGAAGGCGTATGGTGTGTTGGCCTTCGTCAACCATGGGACTGAGTTCAAGAACCGTGAGGTATACAAGATCTTGGTCAGACCACACTTGGAGTACTGTGTTCAGTTCTGGTCACCTCAGTACAGGAAGGATGTGGATACTGTAGAGAGAGTGAGAGGAGATTTACAAGGATGTTGCCTGGATTTGAGGGTGTACCTTACGAGAATAGGTTGAGCATACCTGGCCTTTTGTCCTTGGAGTGACGGAGGGTGAGAGATGAGGTGTGTAAAATGATGAGGGACATTGATCATGTGGATAGCCAGAGGCTTTTTCCCAGGGCTGAAATGGCTAACATGAGGGGGCATAGTTTTAAGGTGCTTGGAAATGGGTACCGAGGGGATGTCAGTGTTAAGTTTTTCATACAGAGAGTGGTGGGTGAATGGAATGCACTGCCAGCAGTGGTGGTGGAAGCGGATATAATAGGGTCTTTAAAGAGCCTCTTTAATAGGTACATAGAGCTCAGAAAAAGAGGGCTATGTGCTCGGGAAATTCCAGGCAGTTTCTAGAGTAGTTTACATGGCCGGCACAATGCTGTGAGCCGAAGGGCCTGTAATGTCCTGTAGATTTCTATGTTCCATGTCTGGATGCAAACTCAATATGAAGTATAGGTGCACCTATATCTGGAATTCAGAGAATTGCTATTCAGAATCACTTTTGAAGGCAGGCATTTCACCCTGCTTCTGAGTGACTATACAGGTTTTTGTTCTTAGGAGTTCTGTTCTGCAGGCTGCCTCTTCAAGAGATTCCTTTACCATAGCATTAGAGAGGGATAGGAACAGACAAGTTAGGGAAGTGTTTAATTGGAGTAAGGGGAAGTATGAGACTATCAGGAACTTGGAAGCATAAATTGGGAACAGATGTTCTCAGGGAAACGTACGGAAGAAATGTGGCAAATGTTCAGGGGATATTTGCGTAGAGTTCTGCATAGGTACATTCCAATGAGACAGGGAAATGATGGTAGAGTACAGGAACTGTGGTGTACAAAGGCTGTTGTAAATCTAGTCAAGAAGAAAAGAGCATATGAAAGGTTCAAAAAAAATTAGGCAATGATAGAGATCTAGAAGATTATAAGGCTAGCAGGAAGGAACTTAAGAAAGAAATTAGGAGAGTCAGAAGGGGCCATGAGAAGGTCTTGGTGGACAAGATTAGGGAAAGCCCCAAGATTCTACAAGTACGTGAAGAGCAAGAGGATAAGACGTAAGAGAATAGGACCAATCAAGTGTGACAGTGGAAAAGTGTGTATGGAACTGGAGGAGATAGCAGAGGTACTTAATGAATACTTTGCTTCAGTATTCACTACGGAAAAGGATCTTGGCTATTGTAGGGATGACTTACAGTGGACTGAAAAGCTTGAGCATATAGTTATTAAGAAAGGGGATGTACTGGAGTTTTTGGAAAGCACCAAGTTGGATGTCACCGGGACTGGACAAGACGTACCCCAGGTTACTGTGGAAGGCGAGGGAGGAGATTGCTGAGCTTCTGGCAATGATGTTTGCATCATCAGTGGCGACAAGAGACATTCCAGAGGATTGCATATGTTCCATTATTCAAGAAGGGGAGTAGAGATAGCCTAGGAAATTATAGTCCAGTGAATCTTACTTCAGTGGTTGGTAAGTTGATGGAGAAGATGCAGAATTTATGAACATTTGGAGAGGCATGATTCGGAATAGTCAGTGGGGCCATGTCAAAGGCAGGTCGTGTGTTATGAGTCTGATTGAATTTTTTGAGAATGTGACTAAACACATTAAAGGTAGAGCAGTATATGGATTTCAGATAGGCATATGGATAAGATAGGCATTTGATAAGGTACCCCATGCAAGGCTTATTGAGAAAGTAAGGAGGCATGGGATCCAAGGGGACATTGCTTTGTGGATCCAGAATTGGCTTGCTCACAGAAGGCAAAGAGTGGTTGTAGATGGGTCATATTCTGCATGGAGGTTGGTCACCAGTGGTGTGCCTCAGGGATCTGTTCTGGGACCCCTACTCTTCGTGA
Organism: Mobula hypostoma; assembly: GCF_963921235.1. Taxonomy (NCBI): domain Eukaryota; kingdom Metazoa; phylum Chordata; class Chondrichthyes; order Myliobatiformes; family Myliobatidae; genus Mobula; species Mobula hypostoma. The sequence goes on along the minus strand of NC_086105.1, from coordinate 98,666,115 downwards.
TTTTTATAAATGACCTTGATGAAGAAGTGAAGGGATGGGTTAGTAAATTTGCTGATGACTCAAAGGTTGGGGGTGTTGCGGATAGTGTGGAGGGCTATCAGAGGTTACAATGGGACATTGATAGGATGCAAAACTGGGCTGAGAAGTGGCAGATGGAGGTCAACCCAGATAAGTGTGAGGTGGTTCATTTTGGTGTGTCCAATATGATAGCAGAATATTGGACATACCAAAATGTATGTCTTATTAACGGTAAGACTCTTGGCTGTGTGGAGGATCATAGGGATCTTGGGGTCAGAGTCCATAGGACACTCAAGGCGAAGAAAGCATACAGTACAGTGGCCTTCATCAATCGTGGGATTGAGTTTAGGAGCCGAGAGGTAATGTTACAGCTATATAGGACCCTGGTCAGACCCCACTTGGAGTACTGTGCTCAGTTCTGGTTGCCTCACTATAGGAAGGATGTGGAGACCATAGAAAGGGTGTAGAGGAGATTTACAAGGATGTTGCCTGGAATATTCCTTATCAGAATAGGTTTCGTGAACTCGTCCTTTTTCTCCTTGGAGCGACAGAGGATGAGAGGTGACCTGATACAGATGTGTAAGATGATGAGAGGCATGTGGATAGTCAGAGGCTTTTTCCCAGGGCTGAAATGGCTCGCACGAGAGGGAACAGTTTTAAGGTGCTTGGAAGTAGGTACAGAGGAGATGTCAGGAGTAAGTTTTTTTATGCAGAGTGGTGGGTGCATGGAATGGGCTGCCGGCGACGGTGGTGGAGGCAGATATGATGGGATCTTTAAGAGACTCCTGGGACAGGTACATGGAGCTCAGAAAAATAAAGGGCTGTGGGTAACCCTAGATACCTTCTCAGATAAGGACATGCTCGGCCCAATTTTGTGGGCCGAAGTTCCTGTATTGTGCTGCAGGTTTTCTGTTTCTAGATCTGTCTTCAGCAGATCCGTAACAAGTATTGTAAAGCTCACAGAAGCAGCTGAATCTCAGCTGCTTTTACACTCATAAAAAATTCGTGCACTTATTGTACTGGATAACAGGGGGTGGTTGTCCATTAAAGAGGGTCCAGTGGGGAAAGTAACCCTGATGGACAATCTTAACCTGGAATGTCAACTAATCCATTTCCTTCATAGAAGCAATTGATGCATTGAATTCTTCCAGCAGGTTATTTGTTGTGGTGACTGAATAAAGTGAGCTTCGCAGCCCCCTGGTGGTTCATTTGGTTAGTGCACAGGGCCAGGCTTGTTCATTCTCCAGCTTGCGTTATCTACTCTTGCTCAACATGGGATTACTCGAGTTGTTATTCTGTACAAAGTCTTGTGATTGTATTTTGACATCTGTTTTGTGTTGGTTTTCACGTGATAATGAAGGGGACAAGGAAAGTTTGTACAATGTCAGCTGTGGAGTAGGCAATACCTTTGCTCTGTAGCCTATCCCTTGATTCTGACTTGTAGATGTCTCTAAGGAAATTTTGTCCTGAGTCAGAAAATACCCAAAACTCAATTGGGTAACAAATCTCCACTGTATTGTAATGAATGGCAGTCAAAAGCTCATAAAACTGGCAGTACAATTACCAACATTGGAGGGGTGGGGCAATGTTGTTTGTAGGAATGAAGTATGTAAGTGTGTCCAATTTTTGAATTTAATAACGGAACTTGTTCATGTATTGGTAATTACTTGGGGATAACCATTTCCTACATTATTAACATTGTTCCTAGGCACCATTTCATTGTAGCATTGCCAGCCCCAATTCTATGGCGAAGGACAAATGCTTGAGTGGAGCCGATTGATTTCATTGGTATTTTTTGTTTGCAGGGCCTGTTTGCTCGACGTCGGCAGCTGTTGCTCACGGAAGGCCCCCATCTCTACTATGTGGATCCTGTCAACAAGGTTTTGAAAGGAGAGATCCCTTGGTCACAGGAACTGCGCCCAGAAGCTAAGAATTTTAAAACATTTTTCGTTCATACTGTAAGTTCACTATGGGATGGTTGGATTTGTTGGGAGTCACTTATCCAAATTAGGTTGTACCATCTTGGCTGTATGACAATGTTTTTGTGTTTACAATAAATCTTCATGATTTGCAAAGGTGGTGGGTTTGCAGTGGAAAACCAAATGAATGGATGCCACTGAGGCTGCCAATATTGTGACTATGGTTATAAAGGACTTCCCCTCCATGGATAAACAACTTTCAATATCTTGCAGCTCATATGTAAACCTCCCCACGTTGTTCCTTTATTCTCCACCTCTACCTTTGCCTACATGCTGAATCTTGGCTTCTGCTACGAACCTGTCCCTTCCCCTTGTACGCTGGACCTGAAAATTCTCTGATGTTCCCCACCGTGTGTACAGGGCTAGGGAGGACTTGGTGGTGTCGAAATGCTGTTTGTTGATACAAGTTTTCAGAACGCCATGCTTTTGTGCTGTGTGGGGTGTACGTAAAGAGCCCTGCCATTGCTGCAAACTCATGCAAATGAGAGATCAGAGAAAGAAGCCTGATGCAAGTATTGACTGTAAGAGTTTCCACAATGGAACCTTGATCAAGTGCACCCATTGTGTGGCAGGGGTGGCTGTTCCCTGCCCCTCTACTGGAGGATGTACACTTTTATAATGGAAGGAATGTCAGTTAGTGAGATGAAGATTTGATTGCAGTTTCAATTGCATTGTTGCCTTTTGTTTTACAGCCTAATCGGACATATTACTTAATGGATCCCAGTGGAAATGCTCACAAATGGTGCAAGAAGATCCATGAAGTGTGGCGACGGCGGTACCAGAACCAGCAGAACACCGGCATCTAGCAGAGTGCAGCTCCAGTGGAGGGACAAGCTTCCTCTCAAGTTGCCAGAGCTCCAGAGTTGAACACTGTAACACAGCAAAGAAAGCCTCCCTCATTCCCTTTTCTCTTGCCCATACACCCCTCCCATCCTCTTCCCTGCCCATTTAAAAAGAAAAACACACAGCCTGTGACATCCAGAAATATTCTATGCTTGTGTGTATTGGGTTTTTTTTGGGGGGGTGGGCTGCAAACTTTACTCCCATATTTCTTTTTTCCAACTAAAATGTAAATGGGATTGCGGGTTGCTTTGCCTGCTTTTCTGCAGGCTTATCATATCACAAATAGAAGACCCTTTGCCTATGTCTGTGTAACGTCTGCTCTCATTCCAGCTTCAGGATTTCAGATGAAGATCGCATATTTATAAACTGCTTTGTAGGCAGATTTCAAATTTCAGTTTAGATATTCCCCACAACCCTCATTCCAATTCCAGGTAGCCCTCTGCAGGGGCTGACCTCTTTATATTTTTGTTTAACTTTCTAAAATTTATTTAAGAGCTATGTGATTTTTGAAATTTGTTCTTGTTTTCATCTGGCCTTTGGCACCTGATTTGCTTCCCCTCAAGGCAAAGGTATATAGTGGTACTGAGGAACTGTGCATAGAAACTCTTTCAAACACAAGAAAACCCCTTATTTATGCGCTGTCTTATTCAGAGTAAAGCTGGTATTAATCTAATTGTAGGGCCCTTTCTCGCCTTTGTTTATGGGTAATCAAGATAGGTTCTCAAAGCAGAAGATGAAGCTTCCTAATTAATTGACCGGTCCATATCGAGCCTGTCTGTGTGGTGCGATAGAGTTCTTTACATGATAGTTTTATGTAATTACCTGTTCTGATTCAGTTCTACAGAAGGCTGTTGTTAAGTTGTTGCTCATACCCAAAGGATTGAAACTGATCTTTGGTCTTGGGCGTTTGCTGCATTTTTGCTTGGCTGAAGATATTAATCTGAACGAGCTGGAATCGTCACTGTGAGGCACTGAATTAATGCGTGCTTAAACCAGCAAACTACTTTGCTGCTTCTCCCTTCCCTTAAGTGATCGAAATGTCTAAAACCATTTCAGCAATGGTGCAGTATTTGCTCACTAAAATTTATACATGCTTTGTGCTAGATTTCACTCATGAAGTCAGACTAGTGTGTGTCTGCAAGTGGTTTGTGCAACCAGATGTTCACTTTGCATGCTGCGTTGTTTAATTTGCCGCTCTGATTCCTGTGGCACCTCAGTACACGTGCCCAGGGTCTGTCTTTAGTCACTGGTCTTAGTCATTGTTCTCTGGCCATGGGGACAGGCTGTGAAAGCAGCAGGGATTGAGGTACTTGGCTATGCTCAGTCCTGCATTCGTACATGTGACTGGATTTGAAGGTGTCCAGTTTGCTGTCATGTAACTTCTGTAAATTTTCTGTATATAACTATATATATAATATTATATATATGTGTTTGTGTGTGTGTATTTGCAGAGGGAGAGTCAAAATTGCACCTGGTACTGCAGTAAGATACTTTTATAGGACTCTCCGTGTGTGTGCAAACAAAATCAATGTTGGAAAAGAGAAATGAGTACAAAACAACAAGTCATACTCCACAACCCTCCTAATACATTACCAGTCAATGAGCGAGCCTTGTCAACCCCCAGATCCCTGGCACAATTCCTCTTTTTGTTTTGTTTTGGTTAAGGTGGCAGAAGGGTTTACAATCGGTCACAGCAGCTGCGGTTCACCCACACTAGGTTTACAAGGATACACGCTGGCTGCTCATTCTGATCTAGTGACCCCTATGGATGTGTGCCTGGGCTGTTGGGGGAGGACCTTTAAGGTTCTGGTGATCAGATCCCCACTTTGGCTGGAAGAGTGGTTTTTGCCCATGTAACTGTACTTCATCATGGTCTTTATTCTTGGAGAGCAGGAAAACTAACACTGCTAAACTGTACCGGCAGGTTATCCTATATGTCATGGAGCAATGCTTCCTAAAACAGTATGGTAATGTATATTCAATATATTAGTGATGTACTATCTGCACCACACTGTAGAAAGTCATAGAAACCCTGATGTAAAGTAACTTAAAATGTGATCTTGGAATACATGCGACACAACTCTTCAGATGCTGTTTAATGTGTTTTTGTGTTTTGTTTATATTTTGCTCCTCAGTTACATCCTGAGCAACCTTTGATCCGCATAGATTGATTGACTTGGGTCTCTTATGTAAGGCAGATGAGGGTTGCTGGTCGGCAGAATGGGCAGAGTTCAGAATTCTTTTAGACTGTGCACATTCAGCTGGACACTGCAGCATCTGGGTCATAACGTGTAACGGAGCAGGCCGATAGGAAAGAGCCTTCAGTCAAGCTTGCAGGGATTCCTCGAACAGGAATAATGACCCAGATATGGGCTGTCACCACTGTTTTACAAACCACCCTTTATTACTATCGGTCATCCTGTCACATTCCCCTTTTCAGAAGATAAAGTTGTGGTCTGTGAATACTGACCAGTTAGAACCCAGGAACTGATGCTGTGCTAGTCCTCGTGCAATTCTCTACAATACCGTTGCAGTTTTTGTTTGACCTATACCCCAAGAGCTCCTCCTTCCACTCCTGTCCAAGTTGAAGAACCAAACTTTATTAGAACTTGAACACAGAAACAGATCAGGAGTTAAACCAGGTTTTTTCTTTGTAGCTCAATCTTGGAGCTGATCACTGTTAAACACAAGCTTTTGGAGGTGTGAGCAATTCTCCAGATCTTGGATACCTGAGGTGGCCTCTGGGTACTTGTGATCAGTGCATTTGTTTCTAAAATATTGATGGCTTCTGGAGTTTTAACGGGTAGGCATGCTGTTTACCATGAGAGTGCAGTAGACATGGTTCTCTTTCCTTATTTCCTATAAAAATTAGTACTGCGAATGTCTTGGCTTCAAAATAAAACTCAATAACAAAACTTGACATTTAGTGAGGATGTGCAGTTCCTTGTGAAAACTAGTAAAATTGGTAATGGCTTATTGACTGCACTCGTGAATAGGATGCCTTTTTTGCCTGTGGGTTAGGGGTTTATCTGATAACTTTTTATAGTCCGTACAAGCTGCCATTGATGAGCAAGTAAAGGACAGGGGCACCAAGAGTCCAGTGTTTAATCATTTTCCAGAAGGGGTAGCAGCAACTTTTAAGGCCATCAATCTACAGGCAGTGGCTGTTTTGTGCAATGTGATGCATTCAATCTGTGATTGACCTGTGCCACTGCAATAAGTCCTTCACTTTTTTTTGTTGGGGGGGTTAAGTTGAGAAATGGATTATATTATCTTGCATCATATAGAGGTGCACTTTGGATTTATTGTACACAATACCAGTTTGCTTATGGCTGATGAGAGTTATCCATGACTTGCTGTCTTAACCTGAGAGATCTTTCCAAGACTGCTCAGTAAGCATGTGACTTTTTTCTATGTATATGTGTGATGTTAATTTTTTGATGTAATTTTATTTGTTTTGCCACATTTGTATAAATCTTGGACACGACTACAGTCGGTGAGAACTGAGTAAACTTCAGTCTTGACACTTTACAGCGAGCAAGCGCAGATTGATAAAATTCATCACTCCTCTTCCTTCTCATCCCTAAGAAAGATTCAACTTCACTACATGTAATCACAGCCCCACTGATTTTTGTAGTTTTTCCCGGATAGTCCCAAGCCTGGAAAATACAGCATAACTATTAGCACATTTGAATCTTCCTCCACTATTCAATTAAAGATCATGACTGATCATCTTAAACTGCTCATTGTCTGTCACTGTGAAGAGGGGAATTTCAAACAAACATCATCAATGCTCTACTCCGATCTTCTGACACTGCTAATCTCAGAACCTGCATTTTGTGAACAATTTAATGAGAGGGAAATCTTCTCTCTTTCCCCCTCCCCCCAAGAGAAGTTTTAGCGCTTGCACATTTTGTCTATATTATCCTCATTTGTGTTAGAAACAGGAGGCATTGATGTGTGGGGATAATGGGCAAAATAGAACTGGTTCTAAGCTAGGAATGCAATACATTACAGTCCAAACACATTGTTCACTTATGTTTATTTCATTTCATCCTTGTCAGATTGCTTCCTGGTTAAAGCTAGCCTGTAGTTCAGTCTGTTATTTAAATTCTAATATACAATTTGCATCTGGAGTTGATTCATGTTCAGGGGCCATGTTGTGTATGTGATGTTCAGCATTTGAATATGAATAATTATTGTAAACTATAATATTTTATGACTTTGTTTCCAGTCTTATATAAATTTTCTATTTGGTCAATGATTTGAATCATATTCCTCATAATTTAATGAACGTATAATACTTTTCAGAATATTTGTGCTTTAGATGGAACGGAATGACTTGAAATTTTCACGTAATGCTCAATAGTTCTGTAATTAAAGCATGTAGGGGTTGTAGGTCTAAACCACAAAATCTTTCTGTGCCTCTTTTTTTTGAACGGCAATTTGTCCACCATGGTCAATCGCAGTATTATGAGGTGGGAGCTTGCAGGTTTGAATCTCTGTCAGAGGCTGCTGCAACTTCCTCCTCAATTTGTAACACCAAATATCTTACTACTGATTCTGTTCAATGCAAAACATTTTGCCTCTGCAAGTGGCTATGTCTGAATGTTTATAATGCACTTTCAGATTGCTCTATCATCGTCAGAAGGGCTGTATTGACTTTGTAGCTGATGGACATCAATCCCCGGATTTGTGCCAACGGCTTTCACTCGTTCATGCTGTGCTCACTCAGCTGAAATTCCTTTGTCCCGGTAAACAGTCCCACCACTGATGTGCCTGCTGTATATACTGAGGCGTTCATGTTTGCTTGTCAGCACTGCAGAGCCTCTGTAATGGGGCTTTAGACAGTAATACAGCACAGAAACAGGCCCTTTTCTTCTGCTGTTCCATGCTGACCACAGTGTCCCCTGCTAGTCTCAGTTGTCTACTTTTGGCCCGTAATTTCCCCCCCCCCCCCCACCTATCTAACTGCCCCTTAAATCTACAGCCATGCCCTCTTCCTCTGGCAGCTCATTCCAGGTATACAGTGCCCTCCACGTAAAGAAGTGTCTGGGGTCGCTTAAAACTCCCCCATGGTATCTTGCCTTCTACTTTAGGACTCTCCAGTTCCAGGGAAAAAACTATGACCTCATGATTTTATAAACTTCTGAGGTCATCCCTTCAAAAAATAAAGATCAGCATGGCAAACCTCTCCCTATAACTTGGGCTGTCTAGTTTAAGCACCATTGTAGACCTTTTCTCTCCAGACATCTGGAACTTTAAGGAAGAGGCTCATCATTAAGCAAGTAACACTTTATTGAGGTACAGAGCAGAACCAGCCCTTCCAGCCCCACTGCCCAGCAACCCCCCAATTTTAACGCTAGCCTAATCACAGGACAATTTATAATGAGCAATTAACCTACTAACTGGTACATCTTTGGAGTGAGAAGAACTGGAGCACCCGGAGGAAACCACACAGTCACGGGGAGAACGTACAAACTCCATAAGGACAGCGGCAGGAATGGAACCGGGTTGCTGGTAACCACCACACTACTGTGGTCACTGGACCTGAAGTGCTCCCCAACTGCTACTTTGTTCCTGAGGAGGATGTCCAGTGTTGCTTCTTCCCAAGCAGGTTCCTCTATACATTGTTTCAGGAAACCATCTTGGATGCACCACACAGGTCCTCTGTACTCTGGCCCATTTGATATTGGGCAGATTGAAATCTCCCCACTGGTATTACCCTAATACAGTACTGTTACAACTACCTGCCATTTCTTGATATGTCAGCTCCTCAAATTCCCACTGATTATTGGGGCGTCTATATAGCCCAAGGTGACCAGCCCCTTTATTTTAAGTTTACTCAAATAGCCTAATTAGATCTCAAGAATATCCTCTAAGTACTGCTTGTATGTCCTCTCTCAAATAAAAAGACAACATCCCCCCACTCGTTTCCCTGACATGACTAAAGCATCAGTATCCTGAAACATTGAGCTGCCATTACTGCCCTTCCCTCATCCACGTTCCTCTTACAATATTCCAGTCCCTCCCTGGAAGCAAATCCCCGCCCTTAGTTTGTCTGCCTTTTAAGCTATGTGCGTTGAAATAGATGCAATTTAAAGCAGTGGCCCTGTATGCCTTTTAATGTAAATATCTCTCCTGATTGCTAGGCTCGTGCATTTACCCTTCCCTTCTCACTGACTGCTCTCGAGTCCCACCACCTACCAATCTAATCTCTCACTAGAATATTCATTTCCCCTTTGCCACCTTGACTAGCACGTGATGTTGGGAGTAATCTGCAGATCACTCCCTTCCAGCTCCTGCATTTTAATTTCTTGCCTAAATCCCTATACTAATTCTGCAGGAACTCGTCCCTTGTTCGTACCTACACAATTTCAACCGGACGGAGGTTATATTTCCTATGCTCGAGTCTATGGTAGGAGGGAGCTTGCTCGGGTCCTGTTCCAGCTGGCCAATGATCTCTGGCTCTCTGTGGTCTCCATTTGGTCGAGTGGTGAGCTTTGAAGCGTGGAGGCAAATTCCTGTAACTGAAAAATTATGACAGGTAATGCTTGTGTCCCACCTGGAGAAGAAACTGCAGCGAGCTAGTTTTTCCTGTTCGCGTTGATGTAGCTATTTTCTGTCATTTTCTCCCTCTCTGCCGTGGATACTTAATGAGGTTACAATTTTGTTTTAACAGACCTCCCTAATGGCACCTGTTACTCTCCCTTAAGCAGTTAGGTGTTAATATTTTACAAGTTGCTGATAATGCAAATTGGTAATCTGTGTGCTAGTGAACAGAGGAAAACATCTAGCTGCAGGCTTGTGCAGAAGAGTAGATTCCTAAGAAGGTTGGGGGGAGAGATGAGCATTCTTTGGAGGGGTGGTGGTGGAAGGGTAACGTAGGTATAAAATTGGATGGGGAAGTAGATACTGTATTCAGTAAGGGTAAGGAGAAAGCCATAGCGCGAAGCAATCTCTAACGATAACGAGTGCATAGGGCCGAAGTTAGAAGCAGAAAGCTGTACTAGGAAAGAAACAAAAATAATATTTGAAAAACTTAAATGTTCATTGGATGCCTGAAGCAAGACCATTCGTTGATGGTATAGAAATAAAAGGGACGGAGGCTTGGTTGCAATGCCACGAAAGGGTATTGACAGTGGTAGGTTAAAGGAAAAGGAGGTGAAGTAAAGGACACAGCACTGGTGGACTCGCAGGCGCTGGGCCTCCCGACTATTTGACCCACAGACCCAGGGGCTACGATTATCGGGTCTCAAATTCTGGACTTATCGCTGACTTTGTTCTTAGGGCTTCAATCTTCGGCATCACCGCAGGACTCCAGGCCCCAAACTCCGACCCTGCGACTTGCTGCCCGCATAGATCTCCAATCCCAGGATTTGCTAATCTTTGGCCAAGATTAGCTTCCCCCTTGATAGTTCATCCCCTCCCTCTCTATGACCACTCTAGGCACGTAGCTGTTTCTTGTTCCTTCCCTCCCTGCGGTGTCTCACCCGGGCCATGGGATCCGGTGGCTTCCTGGAGGCACGCTGGTGAGGTGTAGCACAATACCTTATCTCCCCTTCTCATTATTGCCGCGCCGCATATCCTAATTTGGAAGATTTTTCCCCCAAAAAAACACCTCCCAAAAATAACCAATGCTTTGGTAAGGAGGCGGGGTGCGGAGAGAGAGAGAAGGGGAGATGCATTCTGCAGCTCAAACACGCCTGTGCTCATACCCACTACCCTATCTCTCCTCACGCCGGCAGAGCAGTGTCCAGCTTCATCCCTCAGCAACTCCAACCTCCACACCACCTCAGCAACTTTGACTTCAGGTTTGGCTTGACCTCGACTTCAGCCATCCCTGTCCTAAATCCGACCTCCAGAATGAGCTGGTCATTACTGCTCTGTTTAGTAACTCCAAAGCATTAAACTAATTAAAAGAAACCCCGAAGCCGGGAACAGTGTATCCAATTTAGTTATTACTTTAAGCGAAGCGCGCACGCATGGCGTGATGGCACGATAAATGTATGCCATGCACGTACTTTCACATATAAACTGTAATGGATTGTTTTAAAAAAAGCTTAATTAAACAGTATTGCTGAAATGTTAAATACACAACACTTGCTATGCAGCAGCACCTGGAGGTGAAGCAGTTCGGCATGGTGGGGGTATGGGTTCGCCAGAGGACTAACTCAAAAAGCCGGGGGATCTCGGGGTCCCGGGAGCAGAGCTACTGCCACTCTCCGCACCAAACCCGCAGACAAAGGAGGTGTGGCTGAAGCCAGGCAGCTTCCCCTCCTCATGCCGACCCCTCGAAGGGGATCCAAATCCCGACCATTAGAAAGCTGTCTCGAACACCATCGCTGACTTCACCCACACTTTACTCCTCCCATCCACCAGCACCAAACTCCTGGTCCCCTTGCCCCCGCACTGCTTTCCTACCCAAGATCCACATATCAGACGGTCCCGGTGTCTGCTCCTGTCCCACCAAAGTCGTGTCCTCATACTCCGATACCATTCGATCCCTCTACATTCAGTTTCTTCCCACCTCAATTCGCGACATTTTTCATGCTCTTCCTCTCCTACTAACTTTCAGTTCCCGTCCGCCTCATTTTCACCATGGATATCCACTTCCTATACAATTCTATCCCCCATTTAGAAGGCCTTAAAGCTCCCCGCTTCTTTCTCAACAAAAAACCCTCTCTCGTATGGCAGAACTCGTCTTTACCCTCAACAATTTTCCTTCAGCTCCTCCCGCCTCGAGGGGTAGCCATGGGGCACAGCCATGCCTGCCTTTTCGATGGCCACGCAGAACAGTCCATGTTCCAAGCCTTCCCCGGTGACGCTCCCCTCTGCAGTGGCGCTGCTTCATGCACCCATGCTGAGATCGTCTGTTTTATCAACTTTGCCTTCAACTTTCACCCTGTCCTCAAATTCACTCCGTCCATTTCTCTGGCACCTCCCTCCTCTTCCTTGATCTGTCTCCATCTCTGGAGACCGACATCTTTCATAAACCTACCGATTCCCACCCTGTCTCTTTTCTCGGTTCCTTTCTCCGCAGCATCTGTTCCCAGGATGTGGCTTTCCTTTCCAGATGTCCCTCACAGAACGAGGTTTCCCCTACTCCGCCATTGATGCTGCCCTCACCTGCATCTTCTCCATTTCCCGAACATCCGTGCTACCAGCCGCCTTAACACGGGATACAGTTCCTTTTGTCCTTACCCACCACCCCATGAGCCTCCGCAACTTCTGCCCTCTCTAAAAGTGAAACTCACTGAACACATCTTTACCACTACCCCCCCCCCCCGCTTCCTCCTCGATTCCCCTGTCTATTCGTCCATCTCGGCACCTTATCTCTGCAAGCGGCCACAGTGCTACATCTCCCCATTCAGGGCCCCAGATACAGTTTCCATGTGAGGCAACACCACCTGCGAATCTGCTGGGGTCGCCAATAGAGTCCGGTGCTCCCGAGAGGGGCTCCTTTAAACTGGGGGAAGGCCTCGTCGAGCACCTCAGCTCCATCCGCGCCGGAGGCCAAACATTTTAATTTCAATTCCCATTCCTGTGTCAGGGCACGACCTCCTCTTGTGCCAAGATGAGGCCACCCTCAGGGTGGAGGAGTAACACCTATTTTTCGTCTAGGTACCCTCCAACCCCAATGACATGAGTATCGATTTCTTCAGCCGGTTAAAAAAATTCCCTCCCCCTCCCCTCTTCTATTTCCCACTCCGGCCTCTTACCTCTTCTAACCTGCCTATCCCGTCCCCTTCTCAAATGATTCACTTTCCTCTCCTATCAGATTCCTTCTCCAGTCCTGTACCTTTCCAATCCATCAGGTTTTACCTCTCACCTCTAGCTAGTCTCTTCCCCTCCCAACGTATTTTTATTCTCGCAAACAGGAGGAAAATCTGCAGATGCTGGAAATTCAAGCAACACACACAAAATGCTGGTGAACGCAGCAGGCCAGGCAGCATCTCTAGGAAGAGGTACAGTCGACGTTTCGGGTCGAGACCCTTCGTCAGGACTAACTGAAAGTAAGAGATTTGAAAGTAGGAGGGGAAGGGGAGAGCTGGAAAGTTGATTGATTTTTATTCTGGCGTCTTCGCCCTTCCTTTCCAGTCCTGGAGAAGGGTCTCTGTCCGAAACATTCATTTCCATGGATGCTGCCTGACCTGTTGAGTCTCTAGCATTTTGTCTGCGTTTACAGGGAGACCCACGCATCTCCTGTCTCTTCCCCTCCAGGATTAGCCCGTGACTGAGACAGCTGGATGATCCTCCCGCCGCCGGCTCCGCTCGGATGCAATCCGCTCTTTGTCCCTCATAGTCATAGTCATACTTTATTGATCCCGGGGGAAATTGGTTTTCATTACAGTTGCACCATAAATAATAAATAGTAATAAAACCTTAAATAGTAATATGTAAATTATGCCAGGAAATAGGTCCAGGACCAGCCTATTAGCTCAGGGTGTCTGACCCTCCAAGGGAGGAGTTGGAAAGTTTGATGGCCACAGGCAGGAATGACTTCCTATGATGCTCTGTGTTGCATCTCAGTGGAATGAGTCTCTTGCTGAATGTACTCCTGTGCCCACCCAGTACATTATGTAGTGGATGGGAGACATTGACCAAGATGGTATGCAACTTGGACAGCATCCTCTTTTCAGACACCACCGTCAGAGAGTCCAGTTCCATCCCCGCAACATCACTGGCCTTACGAATGAGTTTGTTGATTCTGTTGGTGTCTGCTACCCTCAGCCTGCTGCCCCAGCACACAACAGCAAACACGATAGCACTGGCCACCACAGACTCGTAGAACATCCTCAGCATCGTCCGGCAGAGATTAAAGGACCTCAGTCTCCTCAGGAAATAGAGACGGCTCTGACCCTTCTTGTAGACAGCCTCAGTGTTCTTTGACCAGTCCAGTTTATTCTCAATTCGTATCCCCAGGTATTTGTAAACCTCCGCCACCAGGCGGAGGCACAGGCCGTCCTTACCCTGGGTCAACAGCGAGACTTGGAGAGCTTTGCAGTGATACACGCTGCTGCCGGCGGCGAGCGTGCCCTGCCTACCCCCGCAGGACCTCGGCTTGCTGCTCCTCCCACGGCCGCCGGGTCCGCTCCCCGCTTTGGGCCTCTTCCCTAGGCTCTGGTTCAAAAGGTTGATCATTTTTTCCTTGTGTGCTCGGACTTCACCCGGGCGTCTGAATCCAGCGCCCTTTTCGGGTGGAGTTTACCCAAAGCGTTTGGTATAGAAGGTAGGATATAAACCGAGAAATAGAGAACAAAGCCGCAATAATGGACAGTTTTAATCTCTGGAATTCTCCGCCTTAAGGGCGGTGGAAACTAAATCTTTAAACGGCATCTGAGGATGACTAAGAAAATTAGGATACTATCAAATTGAAAGAAAAAATCTTCCATGGTAGGCCAGAGGATTGCAAAAACCTTGGAAATCCAACTAAGATGTCTAAAACAAAATGTGAATACGAGAGTAAATAATATAAACAGACTTAAGGGCTGTATAAAATGAGTAGGATGGAGCCCTTGACTGGTGAGACTGCGGAGCAATTATTGGAATTAGCAAAGATTTCAAATATTTTTATGGTAAAAGATATTAGAAGCATTCCAATAATTGATGATCTAGAAACTAGAGGGAAGGGGAAACATTAAACCCATCACAGAATCGATGGGCTAAGGGTTAGCTGAATTTGAAAGCTGTGTACTGAGGCCCGAAAAGGAAGTTGCTGTGTTGGTTACAATCTACAGAACATCTGTGCGTTCTGGAAAGGTCACAGAAGATTGGACAACTGAAAGGACAGACAAAGAAGGAACTAAAAATCAGTTAGCCTTCAATATATGTTTGAGAAGCTGCTGGAATCCACCGTTCCGGAAACAGAAAGCAAGAGGAGTTGGTGTGTTTTATAAAAGGGAAATTTTGTTTGACAAATTTGATGGAGATCTGAGAAGATGTAACAAGAGATGGATAAAATCAGGCAGTAGATGTAAGTTCTCGCTAAAAGTTAGAAGTTTATGAGGCTGGACGCTGTTCTATTGTAGTATGGAAAGTATCTCACAGATGTATTGCTAATCATTAAATACAGATATCATTGCCAGGGCCTGAACTGTTTATGATCTGTATTAATGAACAGTGTGTTGGTCAGTAATAATCAGTGTACTGATTTTGAGAGCGTACACAGGAGGTCTCCTCTTGTTAGGGAAGAATGTGCATTGTTTCAGATTAAGTTAGTTGAAATGCAGGGGCAATTTCTTCTTTGAGGGAATCTTTAGAATTCTGTATCCCAGAGAATTGTTGCAAACAGAATGCATGGATGTGTGTGTTTGCAGAGCATTGTGGAGTCTGTACACACGAGAACAAAAAATCACGGAAAATGCTACATAAACACATAGATACAGAGAACGGACCATGAAAACAAAACTGAGGAGATGGAAATGACATGAAAAATACATGCAAAACACAAAAATAACAATAATTTGTACGAAAACAGGAAGTTGTACTCAGAGATACAAAGGCATCTGTAATACACAAGAAAACTAAACAACATTGAGAAAACCATGACCTTTTGTCAAGTTTCTCTTGGCCCTTATTCTGACCGTTGTCATTTTTTCCTGTGACCTGTGACCTTTTCTGTGAGGAGCTGCCCATATTTGATAACTTTCTCTGTGGGTACTTGTGATTTTATTTTTGACAATATGTGTTTTTGGGGACTTTTCCTGTGGGATTTTGTGTGTGTGTGTGTGTGTGTGAGAATTTTTACTTCCTAACATGACATCTCTGACTAATTGATAGGCTGGTTGCAGGAAGAATACCTCGGCACTGGCTCCATCGCTTACCGTTTAACATGAAAAGAAATATCAGCTCAGACGGTGGTGAACCATTTGATTTATCACTGAAGACTGTGGGAGCCAAATTATTGAGTATAAATAAGGAGGGGCTGGGTAAATTTCAGACTGTATTAAGGATCAGGGTATAGGCTGAGAGAACAGGGGTATTGTATTGAATTGACATAAAGGATTAGCCCTATTCATGCTATCAGATGTTAGAACTGCCTCAAAATTTTCAGGGTCTCCACTCCAAATGTTCATCATTTGTTTTCCTCACCCCTGTGGATGCTATGTGACCTGCTAGCTGATTACCTTTTTTTTTCAAACTTTTTCTATGCTGTCAGTTTTGATACATTTCCTATGGCCTATCGCTATGTGTCTTTTTTTGTGACATATTCTGGGCTTTTTTTTTGCAACTATTACTTTCGCTTCTATGATTTTGTTTTTCTCTGTTGTTACGTAAACGGCAACAATGAATATAATCGAGACAGCTTATATAAAAACAACCAAGCATTTATTAAACACGTATAAACGGTAAGGGAAAAAAGAACAAAGGAAAACTTTAACTGGAAGTTAACAGATATTAAGCCATTCACCATCTCGCCACTCGGCTCTGGTTCTTAAAGCGTTAAATGCAAAAACAGTTCTTAAAGTGATACAGTCAGATATAGTTCTTAAAGCGATAACTTCGAAAGTCCAACAGTTTTACACGTTCAGTTGGGAGAGACTTCTCTGGAGAAGGATTTCTTCACAGACGCACCTTTACTGCTGGTTCTGTCCACAGGATTCACAATGCCAAAAATAAAGTTTAAATCAACTGATCTTAAATTCCTTTAGCGAGAGAGAGCACCTTTTTGCATGAACTCCTTGCTCTTTCTGGCAAGAGTTATCTCCATGCAGGTACTCCTCCAACGAAGACCCAATAAGGTTGATTCTTTATTAAACTGCCAAATGACGCCGACTTCTCTCGATCCTTCAGTAAATTCTTCACTCTCCCTTCAACTGTTGGAATTGAGTAAATCGGCAAATCCAGCCACAAATTTCCAGTCCAGATAATAAGGAATTTTGCAACAGAACGCACAACTGTTTTAAAAATGAAACTGCATCACCAAAAACAAACACAACAGAAACGGAGGCACAGCACATTCTACCTGGAAATCTACAAACTTAAAAACCTACTGCGTCACCTGAGTTGACCCTTATATAGTCACGGGGCACATGTCATCACGTGACCTCACCGGCGGGAAAATCACATCGGGTGACCTCCAAAAGACCATTACATCATTCTCACAAAAAAAAACAGATCTCCTTGAGCTTGTAACACTCTGTGACCCTTGTCTGTCACTCTGACTGACACTTTTGGAGATTTTTTTCTTTGCTTACTTCGTCAGTTTTTATGGCTGACTTTTTTTGTGACTCTTGCCCCTTCTGACACATTCTTCAGTTTTTGCATCTCTCTTTCTTTGTACAACAAGCCACAGGAAAGGTTGTACAAATATATGTTAAAATATGCAGAAGGGAAAGGGCAGAGAAGTGGAAAAGGGACAAACAAAAAATGCTCCAGAAACTATGAACATAAATGGGGGAGCGTTTAACCGATTTAACAAAAGCTGTTAAAAATTGCAGTAGAAGATGTTTGCACGATGATACACCTAGACAAAGGACATACTGAAAAGTAACAGCTGAAAAAAAGCTGCAACAGAAATCTGAGTTAATGAAAAAGAGATGGAAAGAGACAAGCAACACACACAAAATGCTGGAGAAACCCAGCAGGCCAGGCAGCATCTATGGAGAAGAGTTCAGTCAACGTTCCAGGCCGAGACACTTCGGCAGGACTGAAGGGTTTCGGCCTGAAACGTCAACAAGACGTTTTTTCACATAGATGCTGCCAGGTCTGCTGAGTTCCTCCAGCATTTTGTGTGTGTTGCTCGGATTTCCAGCATCTGCAGATTTTCTCTTGTTTGTGGTTGGGAAGAGACAATACCATTATACCATTCACTCAAAATGCCACCGTAAAACATCGCAAAGGAAAGACACACGAATAGCGAGAAAGCGCCTAGACGTTGCACCCTGAAAAAGACACACAAGGAAGCATACCAGGGCAGACAAAGTACCTCCAAAATTAGCTGCGTTAAAAACCATGGTATAAATGTAACAAAGCACAGAAAATCCCATTTAAAAAAACTTGGAAAATCAAATGTTTATATGAGGGAGGGTTCAATGTCCTAGTGGGCAGATTTGCTGATATAACGAGGGAGGGTTGCAAATAGATTTAGGGGATGGATCCAAAACAGATGGGAGGCTGGAAGCTGATAGAGAATTCAATGACAGTACATTGAGTAGACAAGACAGGCTGCAACATGACAGTGAGGAAGGTTAGACTGTTAGATTAACTTGTATTTATTTCAATGTGAGAGGCCTGACAGGTCAGATAGATGATATGGCATAGGTATCTACAATTGCACTGAGACATTATAGCCATTACAGAAACTTGGCCAAGGGAGGGGTGGGAATGTCAGCTAAAGATTGGAGGGTACAGATGGGACAGAGGTGAAGGAATAAGAGGAGGGGGAGTTGGATCCCTTATTAAGGAGAATGTCATGGTAACAGTCCAGGATGAATGATCATCCAGTGAGGCTTTGTGGGTGGGAGATGAAATATAACAAGGTAACAAGCACTTTATACTGCTGTGGATGGGAATTGGAGGAACAAATTTGCAGGGAGTTTGCTTGAGAAAAGGGTTTTCACAGTAGGGGATTTTACCTTTCCTTATATAGATTGGGACTGCCATACTGCCGAAATTTGTTAAGTGTGTTCAGGAAAGTTCCCTCAGGTGATCTATACAAGAAATAGGGCAGGACGAGTGACTGAGGTCTGAGTGGGGGTGTGGTGGGGGGGGGGGAAGAGGAAGGAACTTTGGGACCAGTGACCATAGTTGTTAGTTTTAAATTTGTTCTTGAAAGGGGTAGATATGGGTCACAAGTGAAGGCTCTAAATTGCAGGAAGGAGAATTCTGATGTTATGAGCACAAAACTAGTACAGCTCGGGCTGATGGAGTTCAGTTCTGGTGTACTCTGCAAGAACGTTTGTACCTGCTTCCCATGACCGTGTGGGTGTCCCCCAGGTGCTCCGGTTTCCTCCCACAGACCAAAGATGTACCAGTTAGTACCTTCTCTCAGGCACAAGATTCCTGTTCACTTTGCTTTGGAGAGTTATTGCTAACAAGAACCTGCAATGTACACATTGAGCAACTCCCGTGCACAATATGCGCTGGCTTTATTGCTTTAACGTCCAGAATGCACATTTTAGGGAAAAGTGTTTGTATAAAAAGCAGTTAACAACTCTTTACAATACTATTGCAAGTGTTAAGGACTTATAAAACTTTTACAATGTGACTATTTGAATCAAAGATTTCCTCTCCTGTTGAGAAAGGACAGTTCCTTATCTCTTCCTTATATCTCTTAAGTGGTTCACCATCCTCACAGGCAGCACAGTTCCCAGTCCTGCCTCTCAAAAGACTTCTGTCTTCAATATTAATTGCAAACTGCATGGATTTTGCATTACTGGTCAGCAGATAATTTGCAGCTCATATTGATGTAGAAATGAGATTGGTTTTGGGCAGATAGGTTACTGGACAAATATGGATTGAATGTGCAGAAAATACTTTTTCTTCTCTTTCCCAATATCATCTTCTCAGCCATTATTTGATGCTCCACAGTAGATGGATAGAATGCACCCCCCTTCCCACCACTACCACACTCAACAGTCCCAGCTGGCTCATTGTTCTTAAACCCATTTTTCTTTGTCAATGTTGGCCTGTTAGACCAAAGAAAAAAAAATATGTGCCACCTGCTTTTGCAATTCTGAGCTACTTGCCTGCCAAATTAGCTCTTGCATCTGATGGTTAAGGCAGACCAGACTCATCTGTTGAGGTGTCTCTGGGAACCAACCCTTTACACTTTTACGGTACTTTGCCTTTTGCCTGCATTGTCTGTTGCCTTATCCAGTTTCGCTATTTCTCTTCATATCGAGGCCCTGTAGACACTTGTCTTTTATTCCAAAGGGGATTAACATGCAAAATACCATCTCCTCATTACACATATCTCTAAAGAAGTGATTGAGTATTGCGCTGACATCCAGGGGCTAGGTGTGTCTTACTTTTAAGTTGACAAAGAGGCCTGGTTTCTCTCTTGTAATATTTTGGGAGACCCAGTGGTGCAATTATTAGAGCCACTACCTCACAGTTCCAACAGCTAGGGCTCAAACCTGATCTCAAGTATTTCTATGTGGAATTTGCATGTTCTCCCTGTGACTGCTGGGTCTATTCTGGGTGCTTCATCTTCCTCCTGCGTATCAGAAACGGGCGGGTTGCTAGGTTAATTCGCTGCTGCAAATTACCCCATTTGTAGTCAATGAGATTGCTGTGTGGGCCAACATAGACTTAATGGGCTGAATGTCCTCCTTTGTGGTAAAGAAGTGTAGAAGTTTGTTCCTCTATATTCAGCCCTATTTGCACTTTTGGTAGTTCATATGTCTAGCACTACGGAAACATGTGAATATGATTATTCTGGTTGTAGTTTTATTTGTTGACATGTACCCCACATCCTTAGATAGTCATTCACTGTCCGCTGGTCTGGCTCTAGCTTAAGGCAACTTTCTCAGGAGGGTACAGGGAAGGAGCCAGACTTAAAGACATGCAAGGTCCCCAGTGGATGGAAGGAGGTTCTTGAAATTCCATCTTTCCTGGAAGACTTGGCTGGAAGGTTGTGGACGGTAGTCTTTCAGGAAACAGTGGGAAGGGATGTAACAGGAAGTCATTCCCAGAAGCCACAGTGAAATTGTATGAAGCGTGGTGATCATCCTTTCCTTCCCCGTCAGGCTCCTTGCCATCTGCTGGGAATGGCCAGTTGCTGGAAGCCATATACTCAGATGACTCAACATCACTTGGATCCAGAGGTGTTAGCAGTGCTTCTGAGCTCTGCTCCCCAGGGTCCCATTCACCTTCAGTCCCTGTGACCCAGGGCTTGGAGACACAACTGTTAAATGTCTGATAGCCAACTTGCTCGGGTGCTTGAAATGCCTCCTTGCCAGGCCCTGGGCTCAGCGAGTATGTGGATAGTGTCAGTCGGAGGGTTCCATCTTCAGTACTGTTGAAAGGACGGTAGCCATCTCCCTCATCTGCCCACTGGTCTTTGGTTATGCCGTTGAACAAGGAATAACCTGGAGCACCTGAAGGAACCAGTGACAAATCCTCAACAGGTAGAGGGAAAAGAGACGGGATGTCCATCAGCACAGGGAAGCCAAAGCCTGGAAAGTGAGGAAAGGGGCTTTTCTCATTATGCCTGATGTCCTTCATCAAGGGTTGGAAGGCAGGGAACGTGACGCTGTCTGTACCGGGGTGCTCAGTGGGATCGTCAACCTTGGCTTTCTCCCTGAATGTAGATGGAATGAAAAGCAAAATGTTACAATTTGTAATGCCCCTGGGTTAGATACTCCAAGTGAGACCAGTGGCTTGGGCAGTGTCGGTGCCAAACCTGCAAATCGTTTTTCATAGTTGACCGCAGAACTGTAAATCAGCATTAAGGGTAGAACGTGGTGGAGACGTAGGACAGGTTTGCGAGGGGGCAAAAGAGAAAATGCTCCATGTTGAAAGCTTTTATTCAGGAAAGGAAAAAAAATCCTTTAAGTTGCAGGGACAGAAGAAGGGTGGAGGGAATGCCTGTGATAGGATGGAGATGGAGACAGGCTGGTGATGGCGGCTGGTGTGCCGGAGACAGGTGTACACACGGAACAAAGAGGGAGTGAAACCGTGCCAGAGTGATTATTGTAAATCTGAAAGGAAGGAGAATGCTAGGAAATTCCAGGCAGCATCTGTGGAGAGAGAACCCCCCCCCCCCCAGTTACAACAGAACTGGGCGGGGAGCCAGAAATTTAAAAAAAAGCTGAAGATGCTACACACCTGAAGAAAAAACACAGAAAAGGCGAGAAATGTTTGAGCCAGGTAGCAGAGAAACTGTTAATGCCCTTTTCTGACACTTCTTGCCTGCAGTGTGAGAGGTCAAGGGCCATGTCACCGACCCTGCCTGCCTCCTCTGTGGTCGCTGTCTAGTCTGCTCACTACCACCAGACCTGGCCCATTCAGACACAACACTGGGACTGCTGTACAGCTGCAGCAGAGTGACTCTGGAGGGCTGTAATGCACCAGACAGAGGATAAGGTGTTGCTGCTCTACATGGGACTGCGCCCCGAATGGAAATAGATCACTGTTCCTTTGACAATGCCAGTTACAAATCCTGCAGCTCCCTACCATGGGCTCCTTCACCAGAAGGACTGAAGCAGTTGCTGTTCATTGTGGTCAGGGTAATGTGGATTGGACAGACTTCCATCAACCCCAGATCACATGAATGAGCAGAAATGGAGGGAGTGTGAGAGATCTGCTTAAACCAATGCTCTCCCAAGGAGCTCAATGAGGAACCAAGAATCACAATTGCAATTCCTTATTTTTTGAAGAAGAGCAGGGGTATTAATGCAGAACTTGCATTCACGTGCACCTTCCATTCCTCAAGATCTCTTAAATAAGACTCACTGAAAATGAAGGTGCTTGAGAATAATCTACTGATCACTTTGATGTCTCCGAGGCTGTGGGTTCTAACTCAGCAGGTAGGCCAAGTAAGGAAGGGATGTGCAGTCCACATCCTGAGTACAATGTCATAATAATCTGGATTCATTATTTGGTCAAGAAGCTGACGGGGAGGAAAGGTCAAGGTCAGAAAGACTTGGAAAAGTTCAAAGCACCAAGGACAGTGGTAGGATCTATGAAACAGGAGCCAAAGGCAAGTCTAAAATTACTGGAGGGTAGAGGACAAGAAGGAGAAATCAAAGATTTACTTGTATGCTGGGGTGAAGCTGCAAACCAGATTGGGTTTGATGCATAGATTTTGTGGCGTAATTGATTAGCTAACTCTGAGGAGATGGGTCCCAAAACTTGACCTGCACTCACCTAGATACATCTTTCATGCAGGAGATCTTCTCCACTTTGCAGTCATCAATCTTATTTTCACTGAAAACTAATCCTTTCATCTGGTTCACAAAAACAAAAGTTGAGACTCAGCATATGGGTTAATTGGGCAAAATACAAATTTGAAATTAGTCAAGGATTTCAACCCACACCTTATAGCAAACAATTCCATTCCCGGAATACAGTTACTTGTCTTGGAGCTGGGGATCAATTGTCCCCCTTGAAATTGTGGGTGAGGGAGGGAGGGGATTAGGGAGAGGGCAGACTGTGTGAGTGAGTCAGGGAGGGAGTGGGTGAGGGAGGGGGCAGATTGTGTGGCTAAAGGAAGGGGTGGACTGTGTGGATGAGGGAGGGGTGGTATCAGGGAGGGGGCCGGCTTTGTAGGTGAGGGAGGGGCCGGTATCGGGGAAGGGACAGACGGTGTGTGTGAGGGACGGCTAATAAGGGGAGGACTGTGGGAGAGGAAGTAATGGCATCTGATGGTGTGTGTGTGAGAGTGTGTTTGGGGTGTGGGAAGGGGGTGTGCGTTGCCCAGTCACACTGTGTATGATGATAGCTGACACTCAGCTACAAGGTGAGGGGGGGGTGTGGGGGCTAAAAAAAAAATCAAATCGAAGTAGATTTTGTACCTGTGGTTGGTTGAAAATTTGTTTGGACACTGAGCTCTTCAGGGGTGATGGAATTTTCTCCCACCAGGACTTCTTTGCTCTTGATAACAGAAGAGATGTGATTGGATTAGTGTGCGTTCCTCGCTTCTCTCAGCTCGTGCCATCTCTGCCCTTATCAAATGACTCGGCCCTTTAACCCGTGAGAGTCTGGCAAAAGCCGGGGAAACAGTATTGTGGCTGAGCTTGGAGCCCAGTTCTCAGGCTGCAGTCCCAGTCAAGCTGAGCTGAACTGTCAATTTAGCTTTTCACCCTCTACCTCCTGTTCATAAATGGTCATTTCAATTGGAAGACTCTGATCATGCTGACAGCCAGACAGGGTTATCGTCTAGCCTGATTTTTTTTTTTTTTGTTTTGCTCTACGTCTGTTTTTCTGGCTTCCTCCTTGTGTCCATCCCATGCTGTCATTTACCCCGAAAGTGTGCGAGAGGACAATGTTCTCCATACCTAACCCCTGCTCTTTCTGCTGGGGAACTGATTGATGAGACAGCCTAGAGGAAGATCTGCTCTGTATCGAACCCTTGCTGTATCTGTCTTGAGGATGCTTGATGGGACGGTGTAGAGAAGGGGTTCCCCACTTTTTTAATGTCACGGACCCTTACCATTGACCAGGGGGCAGGTTGGGACCCTGGTGTACAGGGAGATTTATTCTGTATCTGACCTGGGAGTATTTGTTGGTATAGGACAGAGAGAGCCTCACACGGTCTGATGAACACTTACAACTGATACGTATAGAAGCAGATTGCCACTGGCAGCGGGATGAAGATACACACAAGAACAATGATTGTAGGTAAAATCCATTTTCGGGAATCTGAAAGCAAAGGTCAGAATATTAAAATACAGGATATTAAAACTGATTAAAGATTGTGAATGGACAGTTCTTTGTTAAATGAGAAATGACAGCGCGGACAAGGCTATTAGACAAATCGTGTCCTGACTGGGTGAGGAAAGAGAAGTTATGGTTATTTCTACATCTGAGATCTCAGTCCATAGATTCATCAGGCTCAGTTTAAATGTGACCTGCCTCTCAATGTGTCAGTTTAAAGGTTTCTGCTTGTGTACCTGTCAAACTCCACCAGTCGTAGAAATCTTTCTAATCCTACGTCAGATCTGCTAACCTTCTTGTTCCTTCCTCAAAAAAATTCTTAAACTAGGCATTGTCTTCCCTTCCCTTTGCAATTTGGCGATATGGCCAGTGATTGGAAAAGACACTGTCTATTCTGGGAAACTGGAACAACAGCAGGAAATACTGAACCACTCAGCATATCAGGGCTCCTGACCCAAAATATTGGAGTCGATGTTTCAGGTCGGGAGCCCTGGGAAAGGAAGGTGACGTACATGTTTTGAATTTCAGGAAAGGATGGAGTAAAAAGGGAAGGTGAAGAAGATGATTGACCAGTTAACAATTAATTTTAAAGAAGAGAGGTACAGGCAGAAGGGAAGCAAAGGAATAATTTGAAACTGGAAACTCTGGCAATGTGAGGCAAGGGACAAAAAGCTCTGGTTAATGAAATGGTTGAACTCAGTGCAGAGGCTTTAAGGCTGTGAAGTAGTCAGATGGAAGATGAGGTGACGTTCTCAAGTTTTTGTGTAGGGCGTCTCTGGATAAATGGAGAAGGCCAAAGATCAAAGGTATGAATAGGAGTGGGGTGGAAACGCAGAGTTACAAATAACCAATGTGAAAGGTTGACAGAATGAAGATGTACTGCCAAAGATGACCCGATCTACATTTGGTTCCTCTGATACAGATTACATTGAGAAATGCCCATGAGGCCAGGATTGGATGAATGCACATACATTGAAAGGCTGGAGATTAAAAACCGAATGGTGAGACAATGGAGGGATTTAAACTTTGCTTAACTGGGAGCCAGTAATGTCAAGGATGGGCAACGGGTGAAGAGGACCTGGACCAATTAAGTAATGGGAGAATTTACAAGGAATGAGGGAATCCCCATGTGGCTAGGGTGGGCTGGTGGTAAAGGGTGTGGTACTTACTGTAGCTCCACTCGATCACAGAGCTCCAGTCACTCCACATGCCTCTGTAGTTATCTGTTGTCTTGGAGTGGACTCTCATACGGTAGGTGTATCCTGCCTCCACAAATGGATTTAGACGCAGCGTTTTCTCATTGGAGACAGGGACCGTCTACACCAAAACCAACAACAACAGAGGCTGGGCAAAATTTAATCTTCAGCAGTGTCTCTGACAGCTCTTGCCCCACACTTGGACTTAACACATCGGCCCAATCAGAAGTAGCTTCCCTTCCCACCTCTCCAACAACCAGATGAAACCACAGAGTGAGTGTGTCGTGCAAGACTGAGCAATCACCACCCTCCCGTCCACCTCCACCCTCTCGTTCACCTCCACCCTCCCCGTCCACCTCCACCCTCCCCGTCCACCTCCACCCTCTCGTTCACCTCCACCCTCCCCGTCCACCTCCACCCTCTCGTCCACCTCCACCCTCTCGTCCACCTCCACCCTCCCGTTCACCTCCACCCTCTCGTTCACCTCCACCCTCCCGTCCACCTCCACCCTCTCGTTCACCTCCACCCTCCCGTCCACCTCCACCCTCCCGTTCACCTCCACCCTCTCGTTCACCTCCACCCTCCCGTCCACCTCCACCCTCTCGTTCACCTCCACCCTCCCGTTCACCTCCACCCTCCCGTCCACCTCCACCCTCCCCGTCCACCTCCACCCCGCCATCCACTTCAATAGTCACAATAGGTCTCCCCGACACTGGAGAAACTAATTGCAAATTGAATGGTTGTTCCATGGAACAACTTCTGCTCGGCCAGCAAGGGCGCCTCTGAGCTTACAGTTGCCTGTCACTTTAATTCTCGTTGCAACTCAATCCAACCTCTCTGCCTTTGTTCTAATGAAATCCAGCATGGACTTAGGGAACTGTACTCTGCCTTTTGGTTATACTTTGCTTATAGTTAACACTCATTCTCTAATTACACAGAACAGTAAAGCTGAGGAAAAGGCCTTTCGGCCCACAGAGTCTGGGCTGAACATGAGCTAAATCTATTCTGCCTGTAGAGGAGTAGCTTGTATAAGTAAACGGATGGTAGAGGAATGGAGGACTATGGTCCAGGTGTAAATTGATGGGAATAGGGAGGATAACAGTTTGGCACCGGCTACATTGGCTGAAGGGCCAGTTTCTGTGCAGTATTGTTCTATGACTCTAGATGAGCCTTAACCTTGATTAATTCACATGATTATTCACATCTATCTAAAAGCCTCCTAAATGCCACTATCATATTGGCTTCCACCACTAACCCTGCCAGCCTTCCCTGGCACCCAACACTCTCTGTGTAAAGGAAAAGAAATGCCCTGCAATCTCCTTTCCCCCTCGCACTTTAAAACATGTCTTCCAGTATTTGACATTTCTACCTGGGAAGAAAGATTCTGATTGTCTGCCATCTCATAATCTTATAACCTTCCATTAGGTCTCCCCATAGCTTCCAATGCTCCAGATCGTCTCCAGACTACATACTGTTGCCCTGTTATTCACTCACCCCAGTGATATGGGCTTTGCGCTCTGAGCCTGCATTTAATTGCCAGTCCTTGTAAAGTTGGTGATGAGCTGCCTTCTTGAACCTCTGCAGTCTTTGAGGTGTGGGACCACAAACTGTTAGTGAGGGAGTTCCCACCTCTCACTCCACTCCATCCCACCACTCCTTTCTCATAGCCTTGTTCTCCTGCCTATGACAGATCTTTCACCGTTCCCTCTCCACACCTTCCCACTTCTCTGCATTGTAATACCTGCCCTCCTTTATTTTCTCCTGGTCCTGGTGAAAGGCCAGACCCCTGAAGAACTGACCCTGTTTCTCTCTTCACAGAAGCTGACCGAGTATTTCAAGATCCTCAGCATTTACAGGACTTTGCTTCTGAAGAAGTGATTTAAACCCCTATACTTGAGGTGACGATACAAACCTTCCAATTCCCTCCTGTCCTCATGTAGGCAACTTCATATTCAATGTATTTGCCCAAAAGTAAACTGCTGTAGTCGTCCTCCCAAGACAGGAGTATGTTTTTGTCGTTCGAAATGTCGATTGTGAGGTTGTATGCAGCTAAAGGCTTGACTGTGGAAAAGAAAGAATGGTTCAACAATTTAGACAAAGTGGCAGAAGCAGGCAAAAGGCTAATGATGAGAAGCACCATGTCATGTATAGCGCCCATACACTCAGTGGCCAATTTATTAGGTACCTCTTGTACCTCAAAATAATGCTCGTATCTTCTGCTGCTGTAGCCCATCCACTTCAAGGTTCAATGTGTTGTGCATTCAGAGATGCTCTTCTGCACTATTTGAGTTACCGTCGCCTTCCTGTCAGTTTGAACCAGTTTGACCTCTCTCATTAACAAGGCGTTTTCACCAACAGAACTGCCACTCACTGGATCTGTTTTGTTTGTTTTTTATCATCATTCTCTGTAAAACTCTGGAGACCACTGTGTGGGAAAATTCCAGGAGGTCAGCACTTTCTGAGATACTCAAGCCACCCTGTCTGGCACCAAAAAAAAAATTCCTCAGTCAAAGTCATTTAAATCAAATTTCTTCCGCATTCTGATGTTTAGTCTGAACAACAACTGAACCTTTTAACCATAGTTGCATGCTTTTAAGTGTTGCTTTGCTACCACATGATTGGCTGATTAGATATTTGCATTAACGAGCAGCATGGCCAATGAGTGTATAATTTGCATGATTCACAGAAAAAGCAGGAATGCAACCATGAATCTATTCCACCATTCAATATCCATGCCTCCCTCTGCTAACGTAGCCAACAGTCAACACTTGTAAACAGAGGGCTCAGTTTCAGTGAGGGAGGAGACACATGCCAAGATCACAAAATTATAAACATAAGAGATTCTGCAGATGTTGGAAGTCCACAGCAACAAACAGTCGATGTTTCGGGCCGAGACCCTTCATCAGGATATCGGCTGTTTATTCCCTTCCATAGATGCTGTCTGTCTTGCTGAGTTACCCCAGCATTTTGTGTGTGCTGCTCAAGATCACAATGTTTCCATGGTAATATAGTCCTCATGCAGACTCTCAACCCGAGGCAGTGACAACTTCCCCCACAGATGCTGCTTGACCCCATGAGTTCCTCTAGAAGCTTGTTCTTTTTTGTTCCAGATTCCGGCATCTGCTGTCTCTTGTCCCTTCACAACATTTGGCTTCCGCATATTTCTCACCATGCAGGAGGCCACTCAGCCCATCTACCAACTCTGCTGGCTCTCAGAACAATCTCATCCCCACCCCCCCCCCTCGTGTTTGCAGCAACTACAGGCAGTGGCCATTTCACAGTGGCCAATGGGAAGGTAGTGATGATCTGCCTTCTTGAACCTCTGCAGTCTTGAGGTGTGGGAGGGAGTTCCAGCCTCTTTCACTCCACACCACCACCTCTTTCTCAGTCAATCACCCTCATTCTCCAGCCTATCTCAGATCTTTCACCAACCAACCAGTCTCTCTCCCGATGGATTAGACTCAAAATGTTGACAGATACTTTCCTGCCACAGATGTTGATCAGCCCACTCCAACAGATTGTTTATGAGTCCAGATTCCAGGATCTGCAGTTTCTTGTATAACTTATCAACCTGAACATCTCTGGGATGAGAGGGGAAACTGGAGTACCCAATCACACAGAGAGCATACAAACTCCACACAGACAGCACCTGAGGTCAATATTGAATGTCAGTCACAGGAACTATGAGGCAGTAACACTACTTGCTGCACCGGTGTGCTACCTGACTTGTATCATGGAACTTTCTAAATGATATTTTTGAAGATCTAGAACATTGAACATAGAACAATACAACACAGGGAACAGGCCATTCGGCCCACAATGTTGTGCTGAACCAGCTAAAAAGCAAATCAAAAAGCAACCCAAACACTAATCCCTCCTACCTACACCATGCCCATATCCCTCCATCTTTCTTACACCCATGGTCTATCCGAATGTCTCTTAAAAGCCCCTAATGTATTTGCCTCCATCACCATACCAGCCAGTGCATTCCAGGCACCCACCACTCTCTGAGTAAAAAAATTACCCCTCACATTCCCTTGAACTTACGCCCTCTCACCTTCAATGCATGCCCTCTGGTAGTAGATATTTCAGACCTGGGAAACAGATACTCCCTCTCTATCTATGCCTCTCATAATCTTGTAAAACTCTATCTGATCTCCCCTCTGCCTATGTCGCGCCAGGGAAAACATCCCAAGTTTATCTAGCCTCTCGTGATAGGACCTGCCCTCTAAACCAGGTAAACCTCTTCTGCACCCTCTCCAAAGCTTCAACATCCTTCCTATAGTGGTGCGACGAGAACTATATGTAATATTCCAGATGTGGCCTAACCAGGGTTCGATAAAGTTGCAACATAAACTCCTCACTTTTGAAACCAATGCCTCGACTAACAAAAGCAGGCATTCCATAAGCCGCCTTAACCACCTTACCAACCTGTGTAGCCACTTTCAAGGAGTTATGAACTTGGATCCCAGAGTCTCTCTGTTCAGCAACACTGTGAAGCATCTTGCCCTTAACAGTGTACTGTCTCCTTGCATCTTCCCTACCAAGGCGCAACACCTCACATTTACATGGATTAAACTCCATCTGCCATTTCTCTGCCCACATCTGCAGCTGAGCTATATCATGCTGTATTCTTTTCCAGTCTCCTACACTATCCTCAACTCCTCCAATCCTAGTATCATCCACAAACTTACTAACCCACCAATCTACATTTTCATCCAGGTCATTTATATATTTCACAAATAGCAGAGGTCTTGGCACAGATTCCTACGGAACACCAGTAATTACAGACCTCCAGCTCAAATAAGACCCTTCAATCACTATTCTCTGTCTTCTATGCGCAAGCCAGTTTTGAATCCCAATAGCTAATTTGCCACGGACCCATGCATCTTAATCTTCTGTATTGGCCTCCCATGAGGGACTTGGTCAAACATCTTACTGAAATCAATGTAGACAATATCACACTCCCCTACCCTCATTAATCGCTCTCACCTTGTCAACAAACTGAAATAAGTTGGTAAGGCATGACCTGCCATGCACAGAGCCATGTTGGTTCTCCCTAATTACGCCATGAGTTTCCAAATTCCATTATATCCTATCCCTAAGAATTTTCTCCAGCAATTTGCCTCCAACTGATGTGAAACTCATCTGTCTACAGTTCCCAGGATTTTCCCTTGTTCCCTTCTTAAATAGAGGTACAACATTAGCCACTTGCCAATCTGCTGGAACCTCACCCATGGCTAGAAAGGACATGAAGATACTGGTCAAGGGTCCAGCAATCTCACCTCTTGCTACCTTCAAAAACCTGGGGTAAATCTCATCAGCCTTGGGGATTTATCCATCTTATTACTCATTAGAAGACCCAGCACTTCCTCCTCCTTGACCTCTATATGCCCAAATGTATTTATACACTCAGCATTGACCTCCTGGTCCTCCAGATCCTTTTCCTTAGCATATAATGAAACAAAGTACTCAATAAGTAACTCACTCACATTCTCCACATCCAAGAAAATGCTTGAGTGATCCCACCCTCTCGCTAGTTATCCTCTTGCTCTTGGTGTATGTATAGGATGCCTTGGGATTCACCTTAATCCTGCTTGCCAAGGACTTTTCATGGCCCCTTCTGGCTTTCCCAATTCCATTGTTTAGTTCTTTTCCGCCTCATACTCCTCATGTGCTTCATTTGATCCAAACTTCTGAAGCTTTACACTCTTTTCCTTTTTCTTCTTGACTAAATTCATCACGTCTAGATTCTCTCATCTTTCCATCCCTGTCTTTCCTTCCAAAACAGGAGCATACATTTCCTGTACACTGTGCAATTGATCCTTAAACATCGTCAGCATGTCTAATGCAAACTTGCCAGAGAAAAGGTGTTCCCAATTAATGGTTCTTTGTTCCCGACTAATGCACTTGTAATTTTCCCTCCTCTAATTTAAAACTCTCCTGCAAGGACCATCCCTATTCTTATCTATAGCTATCCTGAAAGTTAAAGAGTTGTCATCACTGTTTCCTAACTATTTACCCACTGAAAGGTCAGTCACCTGGCGAGGACTGACACCAGGTCCAATACAGCCCCTCTTCTCATTGGACTGTCCACGTATTGATTAAGAAACCCTCCTAGATACACTTAACAAATTGCCCCACCACACCCCTTGCTCTAAGAAGGTCCCAGTTTATGTTAGGGAAGTTGAAATCCTCCATGACAACAACCCTATTATTTTTACACATTTCCTTAATCTGATTACATATTTGTACCTCAATGTCACGGTGGGTATTGAGGGGTCTGTAGTACAATCCTATTCCTGACTTCTATCCAAATGCACTTGGTGTCTGAACCCTCCATTATGTCTTTCCCAAGTGCAGCTGTGATATTGTCCCTGCCTTTTACCTCCTCCTCTCTCTTTTCTAAAACTTTGGAAACCTGGTACATTAATCACTCATCCCCGCCCCTCTCTCAACAAAGTCCCTATAATGGCTACAACATTTTAGTTCCATGTACTGATCCATGTTCTAAGTTCATCTCCCTCACCCATAATACTCCCAGCATTAAAATATGCATACTTCAAACTACCCAACCCATCATATCTGTTATTTCGATTTTGCCCTTCCAGTACGTTCCCTGACATCTTCTGATCTGCTCCTTTCCTTACTGACCTGGGGCTCTGGTTCCCAGACCCTGCAAAACTAGTTTAAACTCTCCCGAGTAGCATAAGCAAACCTCCTGGCTGGCTTATTGCTTCCCCTCCAGTTCAGGTGCAACCCGTCCCACTTGTATAGGTCACCCCTTCCCCAGAAAAGGTTCCAATGATCTAAGAACTTGAAACCCTGTCCTCTGCACCATCTCCTGTTTTGTGGACAAAGAATCTTCCTTCTGTCCCACCAGTTATCGAGACACACTATAACTACCGCACTGTATGCTTCCCCGTCAAGCCTCAGATGTCTGTGCAGATATCAGCTCTTAAGTACACCCTGCTGGCAGATGGTGATGTCTGATAATGACTGGCGACGTCTGGGAATTAAATCCATTCCTCATGACTAGTGAACGGACAAGAATCCATACTCTGCCTTAACACAGTATTTTTACTCTCCATGTGACACAAGCACCAATTCACTCAGTAATAATTCGTTTAACATTATAATGAACAAAGTCTTCTACTTACTAGTTTGTGAAGGTTCGAAAGTTGTGTTAAAGATCTCACTCTTATTGTATTCCACCCTGATCTTGTATACAGCACCAATGACCAAAGGTTGTTCCCCGAACTTGCATTGACAAGATGATCCTTGGTGATTCTCCATATCTGTGACTCTGAATAACAATAAAAGAGGCACTGTGTCACATTTTGTCCGTGTTCTTCTTTTAACCAAAATCCAATCTATTTTAGTTTGGGTGTGACACACACAAAATGCTCGAGGAACTCAGCAGTCCAGGCAGCATCTACAAAGAGTACAGGACTGGCGAAGGGTCTTGGCCTGAAACATCGACTGTTCTCTTTTCCTAAATGCTGAGTTCCTCCAGCATTTCGTGTGTGTTACTCAGATTTCCAGCACCTGCAGATTTTCTCTTGTTTGTGATTAGTTTGGGTGTGGCTATCTCAGTTGCCAGAACTTCCGGGAAATGTGTTGGTAAGGTATCTTCTGCCAGGCAGGAATGCAAACTTCAAAACTAGAGATGAAACACAAATCCCTTAATGCCTCGCAAAAGTGTCTGTGCCATTTCATGGGATGTGTCTGTCAGTACTTCTCCCAGTCAGTTGCTTCAAGCAGAATTGTCCTTAGTTGTGTGGATGGAAAAATGGACAAAGATGAACGTCGATGGGATGGGAACTGATCTGGCCCATTTACACTAGAATTAAGACTTGGTAGGCAAAGTGTAATTGAGCAATGAGTGACCTTTAAAGTAGAGAGATTTGAGTTACAGATTCAGTAGATTCCAACAAGAAAGGTCATAACTCTCCAAAAGTTAAAAAATTAGAGAGTAAAGCAGCTGGAATTTTTATTTTTAAAAAACATTTGGCTGGTTGTCAATATAAATGAAAAAATCAGATGGACTTCAGAAAATTCAGGAGGGGGTTGAAAGGGATATGAGGACAGATAGACAGCTTGAGAAAAAACTGACAGCAAACAACAGGAAATCTAAAAACCTGCAATAAACGTGTGAGCTGGGGAGTAATTATGAGAAGAGAGATTGGTCCAGAGACCAAAGAGAATCTACTCATGGATGTGGAGAGCATAGTGAGGTACCGAGCATCAGCTTTATATGGGAAAAGATGATGCTGGAGTGTCAGCAAAGTAAGATTTGGGACACGCTAAAGAAATGTTCTAGGAAAGCTTATCTCTACTTAAAAGTGCTTCACCCCCCTGGTCCAGAAAGGATGAACCCAGGTTACTGGGTGAACAAATTACAAAAGCTCTGGGTGGTGTCAGAAGATTGGAAAATTACAAGTGTTTCAGCCAAGTACAAAAACAATGTAGGGATAAACCCGGTCACGAAAGATGAGCTGGTGAGGTGGTATAGAAACAATAACTTTAAAGTTAGTGGCCACGTGGGCAAGTGTGAATTGATCAAGGAATTGCAGAATTGATTTGTTAAAGGCAGATTAAGGCCATTTAACTTGGCAGTCATTTGATTAACTAACGGATGAAGGAAATGAGATGGATATGCAGAATGTTGATCAGCAAAATTGAAAGTAGTGGAATAAAAGAGGTTGGAATGTTATGCCTAGAAAGTTAGAAAAGTAACAGGAAACAGTAGGGTAGTTTCTCACACAAGGAGGTGTACTGTGGAGTTCAGGATTAGCACCGGGACTTTTATTATATATCCAGTCCGTCGCTTGGTTATGAATTATGGACAACCCTGCATTCAAACGACCTCTCATAATATTATTAAATTCAAAAATCCAATCCACCCACGTATATTTATACTACACATGGCAGGACTGGTTTTTCCTTTCTCCACTTTTAGTAATGGTTCTTTCTTATCAGTCTTTCTTAAAGTTCAAAGTAAATTTATTATCAAAGTACAAATATCTTACCATTGCCTTGAGATTCATTTTTCTTACAGGCATTTATGGGGAAAAATACAAAAAAATTACAAAAAAACCTACTTATTTGTCAAAGACTGTCAAACAACCAATGTGCAAAAGGCAGACAGACAGTGTAAATAAAAACTAATATTGATAACGAGTCGTAAAGAGTCCTTGAAAGTAGGCTGTAGAATCGGTTCAGAGTAGTTGTGAATGAAGGTTCAGGAGTCTGACAGTGTAAGGTATTAACTGTTCCTGAACCTGGTAGTGTGGGACCTAAGACTACTGTACCTCCTGCTTGACTGTAGCAACGAGAAGAGGGCACGTCCTGGATGGAGGGGGGTCTCACAATTCAATATTCCTCCAAAGCTGCTTCCTCGTGGCAGTGCTCCATATGAATATACTCATTGGTGCTTTGATTCCATTCATGACTACTGGGGAGGTATGGTTACCACTGAGTAACCTTTGTGTACTTCCTGCCTCACAGACAAAATGGACATCTGTGAAAATGGAACCTCTTCCTCAGCCTCTACAGACATGTACGGACTTAGGTATTGTGCAGGGCATGATTTTTAGATAGCAGATGATAAATGATTTGAAGGCATGGTGACCCCTGAGGGGATGGTATTAAACTTACACGAGAAATGGACAGAATGGATAGGCAATGGGTGAATTTAAAGCCAGAAATTGTGAAATGTTGCATTGTTCGTGGGAAGAAAGTGACACAATGATATAAACCAAAGGACACAACCTAAATGAAGCACAGAGGCAGAGCTGCTCGGGTATATGTGCATGGATCATACAAGGATGCAGGGCAGCTTGAAAAAATGATTTTTTAAAAAACTATTTGAGACCCTGATGATATGCACTCTGATTTCTCTAACTTCTGGTAAACACTCTTCTCTTTTTAGTTACCCTCTCCCCACTTTTTGTTTTCCCTTAATCTGGTGACCCTCTCACCCCTTCTTTTCCTCTCGTCCACCCTCATGACTCATTCCGATTCCCCACCTCCTTCCCTTTATTCCATGGTCCAGCGTCTTCTCCCATTAGATTCTTTCTGCATTCCTTTACCTCTTCCACCTATCACGCCCCAGCTTCCTCACATCAGCACCCCCTTCCACCACCTACCCTTCTTCTCCCTCACCTGATCTCGCCTATCACTTGTACTCCTTCCCCTCCCTCAACCTTCCCATCCAGCTTCTGCCCCCTTTCTTTCAAGTCCTGACGGCCCTGATGACGGGTCTTGGCCTGAAACATTGACTGTTCCCTTCCCTCGACAGCAGCTTCTTAACTTGCTGCATTCCCCAGCGTTTTGTGTGTGATGCTATCTGAGAACCTAGCTTTCATATTGTTACCTTACTGTTCATCCGGAGAACCAGTACTTACTCAGAACAGTTTGCAAAAGAATCCAAGGTCTGATACCACATAGTATAATCAGTTGAACAGTCGGTGTCTGGCTTGGCAGGCCAGATGCACGTCACATCTTTGATGTAGTCATTGAAGCACACAATGTGAGCATCACAGCCTGTTAACAGGTAATGCACAGTGTCAGTTTTAGGCCATTCTCAGTGGTCATGATTACAGAAATCACCAACCCACAGGGGTACAAGCGAAGAATGGACAGTGAGAGGGACACAAAGGACAAACGTAACAGCTGTGATTCTGCACCTTATGCCAGCTGTTCAACAGCTTCAGTTGAACATCATTCCAGCATCTTCACTTCTGACAGTCCTTCAAAACATCACATTATTGATCAGTACTCTCACTTCCTACACCTTTGTCTCCAACTCTTGTGGTTGAATCTCTGCTGCCTTCTACTCCGTCACAACCTTTCACCTCCGATTTCTCTCTGCCTCTCGCATTTCCTGTAAGTATTAAAGCTATCTTATCTCCATTTGGGCAGATCTGCTGATAGCTTCATCAACTTGAAACACTGCTCCGTCGATGCTATCTGGCACACTGAGTTTCTATTTCAGATTTTAAGAAGCCACAGCATTTTGGTTTCGAGGTATTGAAGAAAAGGGGAGAGTGATGGTTGGAATATGATGGAGAATGGAGGATATTAAAGATCTGTGGATTAGACTGGGTGTGATATTGACGTACATGGGGAGGAGGGAGAAACTTTGGTTAGACTGGGTGAGGTAATAGAGGAGAACATTGGATCAGGCAGGCAGGAATTTTCCTCAGCCAAGAGAAACATCATTCTAGATCTATCCCACTCCATTGAGACGTGGGTACAACAACACCCAGCATATCACAGCAATCTTCTGCAGAAGGCCCACTGCCCCCCTCTTGATTGGGACAGTTCCCACAGAATGTGGAACACACAACTTCTATTTTATAGGCAACAAGCGGATTTGTTCTCTTCGCAGCTGTCAGGGGGTGGGCGAGTGCACTTGTAGTGTGCCCACCCTCCTCACCCCTCCACCTCAACACCAGCGATCCTCAGATCCCACATGGATAAACTGAAAGTAGGTGCCAAAAAATTAAAAATACATTTATTTTTAAAAATGATGCCAGATTGTTAAATCTTGATATTCAACTAAGATCTGGATGTCTTTGTAAATACACCTCAATGAAGTGGCAAAGATCTAGAATTGGTGCTTCCCCTGACTAATCCACAGCATCTGTCTAATCGCCTCACTCTCCAAACCCTTTACTTCCCCAGCCAGTCTAATCCAATTATCTTCTTCCTCCCCATGTACATTAATATCACACCTAGTCTAATGTATAGTCTTCCACAGAATTTTCATACTCCAGCCAGTCTAATCTCACTCTCCCCTCAATCCCCACACCTTACAATATCCAGCCGGTCTGGACCTATTCTGTCACGCTTCCCTATTCTTAGAAGGGAGATGAACTGGCTAAGTTACCACCACCATGCAAATCGGCAGTGGAGCTCTGGGAATAAATGACTTCATTCAGAAATTTACCCCATCTTCTCCTTGCTGATCATCAAATATCCATCTCTACTTATCCCATTGTCCAGCCCCTCTCCAGTTTCTTCCATGTCCATAGTCTCCATTTAAAGATTGCTCTGTGAACTGTTTCAGAGTGAAAGTGCTATCTCTTTTCATGCCTAGAACCACTTGTTAAATAAAGACTAATTGGTCGCTGTGCGAATATCACTGACCTTGACCTTGACTGAGCCAAAAGGCGATGATGAAGAGGCACCAGAATGCCATCCCTGATCCTCTCAACCGAGTGGGCCAGCAGTGAGTCAAGTCAAGTGCAGGCAGCTAGCCGTTCTGTAAAGAAGAAACACTGCGTAAACAATCTGCCATGACGCTGCATCCCCATGCTGTCTATTGTCCCCAAATGCTGGAACCAGGGCAGCCAGCTTTCACACAGTGAATTCTACAACAGATTGAAACTCTACAACAGATTCACCATCTGTGTGCGTAATTCACCATCTTGCACACAGTGAATTCTACAACAGCCAACTAAGTGGATAAATAGTCATAGCCATACTTTATTGATCCCAGGGGGATTGCTTTACAGTTGCACCATAAATAATTAAATATTAATAAAACCATAAATAGTTAAATAGTAATATGTAAATTATGCCAGGAAATAAGTCCAGGACCAGCCTATTGGCTCAGGGTGTCTGACCCTCCAAGGGAGGAGTTGTAAAGTTTGATGGCCACAGGCAGGAATGACTTCCTATGACGCTCTGTGTTGCATCTCGGTGGAATGAGTCTCTGGCTGAATGTACTCCTGTGCCCAACCAGTACATTATGTAGTGGATGGGAGACATTGTCCAAGATGGCATGCAACTTGGACAGCAACCGCTTTTCAGACACCACCGTCAGAGAGTCCAGTTCCATCCCCACAACATCACTGGCCTTACGAATGAGTTTGTTGATTCTGTTGGTGTCTGCTACCCTCAGCCTGCTGCCCCAGCACACAACAGCAAACATGATCGCACTGGTCACCACAACTCATAGGACATCCTCAGCATCGTCCAACAGATGTTAAATAACCTCAGTCTCCTCAGGAAATAGAGACGGTTCTGACCTTTCTTGTAGACAGCCTCAGTGTTCTTTGACCAGTCCAGTTTATTGTCAATTCATATCCCCAGGTATTTGTAATCCTCCACCATGCCCACACTGACCCCCTGGATGGAAACAGGGGTCACTGGTACCTTAGCTCTCCTCAGGTCTACCACCAGCTCCTTAGCCTTTTTCACATTAAGCTGCAGATAATTCTGCTCACACCATGTGACAAAGTTTCCTACCGTAGCCCTGTACTCAGCCTCATCTCCCTTGCTGATGCATCCAATTATGGCAGAGTCATCCGAAAACTTCTGAAGATGACAAGACTCTGTGCAGTAGTTGAAGTCCAAGGTGTAAACGGTGAAGAGAAAGGGAGACAAGGCAGTCCCCTGTGGAGCCCCAGTGAGATATTGAGAACCACTTGACAAGGCAATCTAAAGGCCTTGGTATCCATGACTCGGGCTGGGAGAAGCTGTGTTAACAGGGCTGAGATTGAGGGTCTGAGGAAAACTAATAGTAAGCAGTGTTCAGGGAGAGCATAGACAGATCAGAGTTGAGGAGTCTGTTGTTCAGATAGGAAACTGGTAATGCAGTTCCTCAAAACCTTCCCTGCGTGGCTTTTCTCAGAAAAATCTGCAAGTGCCAGAAATCGGAATGGGTCAGAGTACAGGAACACTGCAGCAAGTAACTCACCTCCTAACTCCCCAAAGCCCTCCCACCATTGACGCGACACAAGTCAGGAACATGATGAAAATCTCTCCACTTGCCTGGATGAGTGCAGCTTCTAAAGTTCTCAAGAAGTTTGACAGCATTCAAGTTAAAGCAGCTTCTTTGATCCGTAAACAATCAGAGTGTCAGGTCTGTTACCTTCCAAAAACATTAACTGTTTTTAAAGCCCAGCGGCAGGAATTGATCCTGGGTTGCAGGTACTGTAAAGTGTTGTAGCAACCCCTCCCTACGCTATGGTGCTGCCCCTATACAGTACAGAATTGGCCCTTTGAGCCATACTGCCCAGCAATTGCCCAATTTAACCCTACCCTGATCACAAGACAATTTACCTACCAACTGGAACGTCTTTAGACTGTGAGAGGAAACCAGAGGACCCGGAGAAAACCCACATGGGGAAGAACATACAACCTTATAGACAGTAATGGGAATTACTGTAAACTGTTGTGTTAACCACTACGCTACCGTGCTGCTGTTCCCTGTTTTTATTTTGGACTACTGACATCTGCAGTTTAAAAACAAAATTAAACCCTAATTATCAGCTCCCTTCACCATTGCCGCAGTGTACACTTAGTCAAATACATTCCACTTAGTCACCCACAGTGTTCCAAGACCCCAAACCCAAGACTGAATCCGGAGGGGTACTGGTTCATGGAAAAATCGCCATTTGCAGATTCCATTCCTGGTCGCACACCATCCCGACTCGGAATTATATCATTGTCCCTGGGTCTGAATCCTAGAAAGCTCCCCCCCACCCCACAACAGCACAGTAGGAACATCTCCACCAGAAGTAGGGTAAGAAAGCAACTCATCCCCACCTCCTCAAGAACAATTAGACTTGAACAGTAAATGCTGAGAACTCTGGTTCCCTGATTCTGAAAAAGACCCCCCCCCCACCCCACCCGTGAACTCTGTCTACAATTCTCAAGATTCAGGATTGTTCAATGTCATTTCCAGTACACAAGTGTGTAAAGGGGAATGAAATAATTGTTCCTCCAGATCCAATGTAACACAAAAAAACCACAGTAAGATAAAGAACACAATAATAAATAAAACACAGGGAATACATAAGATGGCTTATATACAGTACATACAGTGATGCTGGACACAGGAGTGTCTGTACAGAAGGTGACCAACAGGAGCTGGTAAAGGAGTGGTGGTGAGGGGACGGAGGGTGGCGGAGAGAGGGTTCGTTGGCGGAGGTGTTGAGCTTTCTGCTTGGGAAAAGTAACTGTTTTTGAGAGCTGTGGTCCTGACGTGGATGCTACCGCCTCCTCCCTGATGGGAGTGGGATGAACAGTCCATGATCAGGGTGGGTGGGATCCTTCATGATGTTTCTGGCCCTTTTCCGGCACCTTACTGCACTGTATATACGTCTTTGATGGTGGGGTAGGCTGGTGCCTTTGATGCCTTGGGCAGTTTTGACTACCCGTTGTAGAGATTTTCTGTCTGCTGCCTCAGTAAAGCAGCCAGCATTGTCATCCAGCCGAAACGTCAACTGTACCTCTTCCTAGAGATGCTGCCTGGCCTGCTGTGTTCACCAGCAACTTTTATGTGTGTTGCTTGAAATTCCAGCATCTGCAGATTTCCTCGTCTTTGTCATTCACTCTCAACATTGACTCTTCTCCCACTCCCATCGGGCAGAAGACACAAATGCCTGAAAGAATCAAGCTCAAGGACAGCTTCCATCCTGTTGTTGTGTCTATTCCCTAGTCAGGCACACAGGATCCTACAGATACGATAAGGTCTTTTCGGAGACTCCTGCATAGGTACATGGCAATGGACTCTTGGCCAATCCACTTCAATATGATCTTGCACCTCCGCACTTTCTCTGTAGCTTTTGAACTTTATTCTGATAAATCCACAAGATATTGGAGCAAGATTTGGCCCATTGAGTCTGCTCTACCATTTCATCAAGGCTGATCCATTTTCCTCTCAGCCCCAGTCTCCTGCCTTCTCCCCATATTCCTTCATCCCCTGACTAATCAAGAATCTTCCTTAAACATGAGCTAACTATGTGGTGACACGTATGTACTGTGATAATAAATTTACTGTGAACTTAGAAATACCTGTATGCCCAATGACTAAGCCTCCACGGACACTTGTGGCAACTAATTCCACAGATTTAACACTCACGGGCTAAAAAAATTCCTCCTCATCTCTGTTCTAACAAGACACCCCACTATTCTGAGCTGCTACTGTGGTCTTAATTATTAATTTACTTTGTAGTACAGTAATTCAATGCAGTGTGTAATGATTTGATCTGTGGAGCAAGACAAGCTTTTCACTGTACTTCAGTAGAGAGAAACAAAATCCA
This sequence comes from Mobula hypostoma, assembly GCF_963921235.1. Lineage (NCBI taxonomy): Eukaryota > Metazoa > Chordata > Chondrichthyes > Myliobatiformes > Myliobatidae > Mobula > Mobula hypostoma. Next base: position 98,624,691 of record NC_086105.1, on the reverse strand, counting down.
ATTGAGCTTTTTTTAAAAAAATTCCCATCCGCAGTGCAGTGTTATGTGCTACCTTGAATTCACTTTCTTGTGGGCATTCACAGTGGAACAAAGAAATACAAAACACTGACAGCCAATACGCAAAAGACAAACCACACATACAAAAAAGAAACCAACAATAAGGTAGTCAATAAATAATACTCAGAGCAGGAGTTGTGTTGTCCTGGAAAGTGAGTCCATAGGTTGCGGAATCGGCTCTGTCAGTGAGGATTAGTCAGGGGTTTAAATGCTGCACCAGGGGTTTGAGTCATGAGCACTCGTTCCCCATTTCGTTCTGAGACACTGTTCCTCCGACTCTGTCGTGTTCCCTCAGCCCTGCTCCTCTGATAGAGCCCTTCCAATGACAGGGAGCTGGCCCTTGGTCTGCGCGGATCCTTCCCGGGACTATATCGCCAACCTCGGGGTTGACTCTCAGAGGCTTTTCCTGTCGCTCCCCCGAAGCCGAAGGGCGAGACGTCTTAACGACGGGATAGTATCTCGACTGCTTTAACGAATACATTCTGATAGTGGCGTGGCTAGCTTAGTCTATTCCGGGCAGGATCTAGGGAGGGTATCGATCTCTCAAACCAGAGGCGGAAAGACAGGGAAACCCCAAAGCTGGCTATAAAGCACAGAATCCCCCCAAAAAATGTGTGTTTTAAAATTAGCAGTTTACCGAACAATAACGCAAAGTACTGCTTGCTCTGATTAATTTCCGTGTAAAACATTGAATGAAATCCTAGGTTTCCCACAGCGTGGGCAACTACCCCCCACGACCCCCTCTCCGCAACGGACCGGACCGGACGTGTACCTTTGAGTAAGTGGCCGAGCTCCCTCTCCAGGTGTGTCCGTTCGCAGACTGGTCTTGTTTGAGGAAGTTGAAATGTTCAAAAAATAGTTAGCTGTGCAAGGGAGATTTACATATTGACTTCCCTCTCTAAGCCGTGCCAGGTTATACACATAGCCACTTGAGTCAATGTATTACGTTGCTGAGTTTAGGGATTTAACTCTTAGTGTGCCTTCCACCCCGAGTGCAGAGTGGTACAGCTCAGTCAACGCAGCGTAGGAGTTGATCTTCAGGAGTTAAAGACATTTGTGGGAACTTCCCTAAAGCCAGAGAGTAGGTTGGAGTTCACTTCCACTTTGACAGATCGATGACTAATTCAGAGTACGTAAATGTTGACTGGAAATTACAGACCACGCTCCGAGCCCTTACCATAATGCAAATGATTCACTCCGGACCAACACCTCCTGAGCCTTTGTTTTAAGTCAATTCCCTCAAGGACTGTCCGGACAGACAGAGGAATTCCACGCTCGGCTATTCCATGAGCGATACACCGCTCCCGTATAGCGCCTTGCTACTCACAATCACAATTCCCTTATTTACACAACACTGAAGATGGTTCGGACCATTGCGTATGTGCCAGATCTCAGAGAAATCCCATGAATTCCATTGCCTCACAGAGGAATCCCAGCCAGCCCATTTCCTCCCACTCGCCCACCATTCTCTTGCCACCTATCTATACTGGGGCCAAATTGCTGTCTTTTGTGGTGTGGGGAGGGGGGAACGGTAACACCCAGAGGAAGCCCACGTGGTCGGTCACAGGAGAACGTGCAAACTCTACACGAACACCACCCGAGGCCAGGATTGATCATGGAGCTTTGTAGCAGTGCTAACTACTTCCCATCGATCTGAGTTGTGTTGAAACAGAAGTCAGTGATGTAGAACAAGCACAGAACAGCACGGCACAGGAGCAGGCCATTCGGCCCACAATGTTGTGCTGACCCAGCTAACAAGCAAATCAAAAACACCCAAACACGAATCGCTCCTACCTACACCATGTCCACATCCCTCCATCTTCCTCGCATCCATGTGCCTATCCAAACGCCTCCAACCCCTCTAATGTTTTACCTCGACCACCATACCAGGCAGCGCACACCACTCTGAGTAAAAAACTTAACCCTCTGATTCCACTCGCACCTTCTACCCTGGGAAACAGATGCTCTCTGCCCTCATCATCTTGTAAACCTCTATCAGATCTCCTCTCAGCTCCAGAGAAAACAACCCAAGTTTATCCAGCCTCTTGTGATAGCACACGCCCTCTAAGCCAGACAGCATCCTTGTAAACCTCTTCTGCACCCTCTCCAAAGCCTCAACATCCTTCCAATGGTGGGGCGACCAGAACTGTACGCACTACTCCAGTCGTCTGTTGCAATCTCTAGTTGGATTCCTCCTCTCCCAACGTGGCACCCACCCTGACATCAGTTGCATCCCTCATTTGAAACCCTAGCATTTGATCGTGAATTATTCATCTGCTCCCCAATTCTCCCATGTCGACTCTTGTGATTTTATCTGATGACACCCCCTTGAGTCATCTTGTGACATTCTTCTTCACTAAAGGCACAGTCTGCGTAAACAGGAGCAATAGTGAACTTCACGAACCCAGTGCATCTGCATGACCTCGTCACTCGGCAACACGGAGGTACAAGCAACTGCAGATGCTGGAATCCGGAGCAAATAGCAAACTGCTGGAGAAGCTCGCCAGGTCAGGCACCATCAGGAACTATTGCCCTGATCCTTGTAGAAAGGGGTTAGAAGAATATGGTCTGAACATGGGCACATGGTGGGAATTTTGATTGGAATGGACCATTTGGGCTGAAGACCTTCATTCCAAGTTCTATGACTTTATGACTCTACCTCTCTTCCTCCAAAGATTCTGCTCGAACTGCTGACTTCTTCCAGCAGTTTTTTTTGCAATCATTCAAATACTTGCAATATAAATTAATATTTAACAAGGATCAAGTTTATCTAATTGGTGAACAGGTTAATGAGACGCAGCTCACTTTTACTGCTCCAGGAATTTCACCCACTGCTGAAGTATCGAGTGATATAGTCATTTTCGCAGACACACCCAGTCATTCACACGTAATGCAGAAAATAGATTATTAACCTGAACTGCCTTCAACTGCCAAAGGGCTGATAAGTGTCTGGGGGTTGCACTGGAGTGATCTTGCCTCATTCTATAGGCAGTGATGCCCCTATCACTCTGAAAATCACCCCTGATTTTCCACACTTCCCATATTTTCTAATGACACAAATGTGGCCAGTCTGCCCATCAGATTCATGTCAGCTCACAGATAAACCATTCTCTTTTCCTTGTCACCTATTCTTCCCACATTCCAACCAACTCTCATCAGAGTCTACCACGGCAGGGGCAGTATACAGTGAGCAATTAACCTATCTGGTCACAGGGAGATCGTGTCGAAACTCCGCACAGCACCCAAAAGCAGGATTGGTCCCGGGTCAGCTGAGGTGTGCGGTGCCAGTTCCACTGCCCACTGCTCCTTATAGATCAATCTGTTGTAGTGGTGCTGGATTCCTGACGTGCGGTTCTATTGAGTAATGACGTGTGCCCGTGTGTTTGCATGAGTGTGTATGTCTATGTGCATTAGTGAGTATGTGTCCTTGTATTTGAGCATCTGTGTGAGTATACATCTTTGTGTATATGCATATGTGTGTGTGGCTGTTTGTGGTCTTACTAATATTTTATATCTGCTTGTATATGGGAGGACTAAGCCTCGGTATTGCCTAGCGGGCAATGGGGCCGGTGGAGAGGTGATTTCGGTGGGCTGGGAGGTGTGGGTTATATACATCCACATTCTGTGTCGCTGTCTCTCTACTAATATTCTATCTGTGCCTGTGTATGCGAGGACTGGCCTCTGAGCTGTGGTATTCTCCTAGTGGGCATTGGGGCAGCTCGACAGATGGCCTCGGTGTGCTGGGGGTTTCGGACGATGTATTGTGTGTCTTTGTACATTTCTGATATTCTAAGTGAGTTTGTTGGCTTGTATGTACGAGGACTGGTCATCAGGCTGCAGTGTCGCGGGGGTGGGGGTGGGGGCGTTGGTACTCTTTTATTCCGTGAATGTGTTCTTGTGTGTGACTGTTGGTAATGTGTTTTAGCTCCTTGACCCCGTGGTAACTTGTTTGGCTGTACTCATGAACATTCATTATCGCTGATTCAGAATTAAACTTGAATATGTGTGTGTGTGTGTTTGTATCTGTGAGCCCATGTTTGTGTGTCTGCAGCTTTGTCTTTGTCTCTGTGTTTATGTTTGTCTGTGTGTCGTCGATACTTGTGTGTGCATGTGTGTGTTTTTGTGTTGAGGGTCTGCATGGTTTTGCTCCAATCTGCCTGACTGGGGGATGCAGGGATGGAAATGGAATGAGGTACATGTGCTCAGCTGGTTTCTACCTTTAACCAAGTCCATTCCAGAGCGTAGAGGCTGAAACGTAATCGATGTCTAAATGAGTCCGTTCACCTGAGACCTGGCTCGGCATTGGGCCTCTATTTGTAGTTTAGTGACACGTGACATATGTAGAGCTCAACCAAAGAGTGTGCGTGTGTGAGTGTGTGTGTGTGCGTGTGTGAGTGTGTATACATGTTCAAGGCCACTTCACAGCTTGTTTCTGGGACGTTCCAAGACATTATTGCAACTCATAGTACACTATGATGAAACAGTAGAACAGTATTTTATGTTCCTTTGATCAAATGGCGCAATCCAAACTATGGACTCTTATCTCCTTCAACACCTTTTGCAAGACAATGTGTGGTGAAGATAAATTTTATTTCCTCTATCAGTGCACGCTGAGGTAACCCATGGACAAAAATGCTTTGCTTCAAACCATTTCAACAGCTATCAGGCAATACTAAAAAGCCATCCAATTCTTTCTCAGAATAATCAATAACTGACCCACTTGCGCACTGGGAGTGGTGCATTATGAGGCTGTGTTCTGCAGCCATGCTGTACCGTGTACCTGCAGGCTGGGTCTTGTTCATCTCTAATGACACCAGGCTAATAGACAAAACCTCTTCCACTGCACCCATGTGTTGTGAGTGGCGTTCTTCCATAATCTTGCTTTGTAATTCCTTTGCTATCACTCTTTGCATCTTCATTTAATGCAGCCTTGGTTAGCACACAGGTCATCTTCAATTCAGGACTGTGTTTGAATCAGTCCATTCAATTAATGCCTGCCTCAGAATTGGGCATCTTTATGGAAAATCACCTACTGCCTGTAAAGGAGGAATTTTACTTTTCAGGTATGGCGTGGCCTCTTTGTGAAGTCGGCTCAACGTCGATGTTGAATTTTGACGTGGAGGCTATGGAGCCATGGTCATGGTCATGGGAGGGAGGATGGATCACCTCTGTCCTCAGTGTTTGAACAGCAGATCAGTACCAGTGACTTGTAATCAGTAACTAGTGTGTCTTCTCAGCAAGTTTAGTCACCGTAATTCACTAAAGAAAAGTTGGCTTCTGAAACCAGACCAGTAACGTTGAGGTCTGGTGATCAAGTAAGATACACGAGGTCAAGGTACGACCATCTCACACGGAAGAGGCAATTCTGGACCAAAGTTGAAACACTGAGGGGTGCTTGACAGCCGTGCCCACAAAGCGAAACCAAATAACCTAGGTGAAAACAACAGGAATTCTGCAGATGCTGGAAATTCAAGCAACACACATCAAAGTTGCTGGTGAACGCAGCAGGCCAGGCAGCATCTATAGGAGGAGGCGCAGTCGACGTTTCAGGCCAAGACCCTTCGTCAGGACTAACTGAAGGAAGAGTGAGTAAGGGATTTGAAAGCTGGAGGGGGAGGGGGAGATCCAAAATGATAGAAGAAGACAGGAGGGGGAGGGATAGAGCCGAGAGCTGGACAGGTGATAGGCAGAAGGGGATACGAGAGGATCATGGGACAGGAGGTCCGGGAAGAAAGACGGGGGGGGGTGACCCAGAGGATGGGCAAGAGGTATATTCAGAGGGACAGAGGGAGAAAAAGGAGAGTGAGAGAAAGAATGTGTGCATAAAAATGAATAACAGATGGGGTACGAGGGGGAGGTGGGGCCTTAGCGGAAGTCAGAGAAGTCGATGTTCATGCCATCAGGTTGGAGGCTACCCAGACGGAATATAAGGTGTTGTTCCTCCAACCTGAGTGTGGCTTCATCTCCGCAGTAGAGGAGGCCGTGGACAGACATGTCAGAATGGGAATGGGATGTGGAATTAAAATGTGTGGCCACTGGGAGATCCTGCTTTCTCTGGCGGACAGAGTGTACAGAGCGGACAGAGTTGACTGGGGTGATATACTGCGTCCGGTGCTCCCGATGTGGCCTTTTATATATTGGTGAGACCCGACGCAGACTGGGAGACCACTTTGCTGAACATCTACGCTCTGTCCGCCAGAGAAAGCAGGATCTCCCAGTGGCCACACATTTTAATTCCACATCCCATTCCCATTCTGACATGTCTATCCACGGCCTCCTCTACTGTGGAGATGAAGCCACACTCAGGTTGGAGGAACAACACCTTATATTCCGTCTGGGTAGCCTCCAACCTGATGGCATGAACATCGACTTCTCTAACTTCCGCTAAGGCCCCACCTCCCCCTCGTACCCCATCTGTTACTCATTTTTATGCACACATTCTTTCTCTCACTCTCCTTTTTCTCCCTCTGTCCCTCTGAATATACCTCTTGCCCATCCTCTGGGTCCCCCCCCTTCCTTGTCTTTCTTCCTGGACCTCCTGTCCCATGATCCTCTCGTATCCCTTTTGCCAATCACCTGTCCAGCTCTCGGCTCTATCCCTCCCCCTCCTGTCTTCTCCTATCATTTTGGATCTCCCCCTCCCCCTCCAACTTTCAAATCCCTTACTCACTCTTCCTTCAGTTAGTCCTGACGAAGGGTCTCGGCCTGAAACGTCGACTGCGCCTCTTCCTATAGATGCTGCTTGGCCTGCTGTGTTCACCAGCAACTTTGATGTATGAACCTAGGTGAGAACGCGGTTTTGCTCCCAGATAATTTCCCTTTGACTGTCAAAACATGGAGTCATCTTCCACAGACGGTCTGATTTACGTCTCTGAAGCCGACACGAGAGTGTCTTCAGGAAGGTGAACCCGTGGAAAGAATTTGGCCCAGAAGGAGTACCTTGCCAAATATTAAAGACCTGTGCTGATTAACTGGCTGTAGTGTTCAATGAGATCTTTAACCTCTTGCTTTGGCTGTCTGAGGTGCCCACCTGCTTCAAGCAGGCTTCAGTTATACTGGTGCCTAAGAAGAACATGGTGGCCTGCCTCAATAATTATTGTCCAGTAACACTTGCATTCACTGTAACTGTTCCCACAACCTATGGACTCACTTTCAGGGACTATTCATCTCATGTTCTTGAAACTTGTTGCTTATTTATTTATTTTTAATCTTTTACTTGTTTTTTGTTGTTTCTTTGTATTTACTGTGAATGTCTGCAAGACAATGATTCTCAACGATGTATTTGGTGAAACATGTGTATGTACTTTGATAATGAATTTACTTTGAACTCCAAAACTTTCTTACTAGCAAGGCTGGGTAGAAATTTGGCATGGTATTTGATCAACTCAGGAACATTTTGTGGTTTTCTGGACTGGTGGTCACCCACCCCTTCTCCTTAATTGGTTGGAGCCTGCTTTCCATGATGCATAGACATAAATAATTCTCTTCCTTTTGCACTTCTGTCAGCCTGATAACACATCGACATTCTCAAGGACTACTCCTTTATGACGTTTACAAATGTTAAATCATAGTCATCTGGAATACATCTGCTGATGATTTTATGCCAAATAACATCTTGTATTGTTTATCAAGTACCATTGACTGCCTTTGGCTAAGTTATGATGTGAATGGGTGTGAGACAGATCTAATTCAAAGAAGGTGTTCACTTCTGACAATTCAGCTTGCAAACCTTGAGATGATGGCTAGAAGTATGATTCATGAGCAACTGCTCTATCGGGATCACAAATAATCCTCACAGAAGTCAGTCTTATACTCTGCAGACACTGGCGATTGCAGAATCTGGACTCAGGAGCAGGGAGGAGCTCAGCAAGTTGGGCAGCATCTGTGGGGGTCAACATTTCAGATCGAAACCCTGTCCTGTCCTGATGCAAGGTTTCATCCAGATTATACATTACCCTCCAGATGCAGCCTGATTTGCTGAGTTCCTCCAGTGCCTTTAGTTTCATACTTCACTCCAATCTCCCCTTTTTCTACCTGGTCTTTTCGTTCACTTTGTTTGGTCTGGAGTTACAGATCGGTTTGCTCTTCAATCCACTATTCATGCCTTAATTTCTAAAACCTATCTTTATATTTAGTTCTTTTCCAGTGTATATGACTCCAGAAGAAGATGGCAGAGTTGGTCATTGACACGTCAGTTATAATCGTTACCCGTACCCAGCTGGAAGCCTGAGAAGAGTTTATTCATATCTTTATATTATTCTGAAATCTCCCTTAAACATGATTATGATGCATTTAAAAATATTCTCAATTCTCTCAGCTAATCTCACAGGAGCAGTGTTTATCTGCTTAATCACATAACCAACAAGTAGAGTTGGTAGCCTTCCCTCTGCCCTTATGGAGCACTACGCACTCTATTTGTCCCAGTCTGTTCTGAGTCTCATTAGAATCTGTCCTCCTTTAGTTGCTTCTTGCTTATGGCACTTCTGAAACTTTTGGTTATATGTATAGTTATTGATTAGCCAATATTAATACCTTGATTATTGATCACTCCATTTGAAATTACCGCTTACTTTCTGATTAGTACAAGCGTCATACACACTGGCTTCACATTGTTTAGCTTCTCAAATGTTATCTAAACCATGTTTCTAGGGTTTATGTTGTGAATATTTGTCTTTCAGTGGGACATTGGCTGGCTGCCAGTATTTTTTGCTTGTTATGCTCTGTTTAACAGCTGTGTCCTGCCTTACTACAATTAAGGCATCTTGTTTCTCAGAAATGACATAACATGCTGAATTATTTCAGAGAAATGAGAAAAGGGTTACTGCCAAGTTACTCTTACACGTCTTATGTTTATCATTGGAGTTGGAACATAGAACATAAAACCTTACAGCAGAGTATAGGCCCTTTGGCCCATTATGTTGTACTGAGCTTTTAAGACCATAAAACCATAAGATATAGGAGCAGAATTGCTATGAGATGAGCTATTTAGCCCATCAAGTCTGCTCTGCCATTTCATTATCACTGATCCAATTTTCCTCTCAGCCCCAGTCTCCTGCCTTCAACCTGAATCCCTTCATGCCCTGACCAATCAAATATCAATCAACTTCTGCCTTAAATATACATACAGATTTGTCCTCCACAGCTGCCCGTGGCAAAGAATTCCACAGATTCACCATTATCTGGCTGAAGAAATTCCTCCTCACTTCCGTTCTTAAAGGACACCCCTCTATTCTGAGGCTGTGTCCTCTGGTCTTAGACTCTCTCACCATAGGAAACATCCTCTCCACATCCACTCTATCGAGGCCTTTCAACATTCGATAAGTTTCAATTAGGTCTCTCTTCATTCTTTTGAATTCTAGTGAATACAGGCCCAAGTCCATCAAAACGCTCTTCACATGACAAGCCATTCAGTCCTGGAATCATTGTGGTGAATCCCCTTTGAACAGTCTCCAATGTCAGCACATCCTTTCTAAGATAAGGGGAAAGTCTCACTATTACATCACATTCAACCAACTCTAAGATCAATCTGACCCTTCCCTCCCACATAGTCCTTCATTTTTCTATCATTCCATATGCCTGTCAAGGAGCCTCTTAAACGTCCCTAATATATCTGCCTTTATCATCTCCCCTGACAGGGCCTTCCACGCACTTACCACTTTCTGTGTAAAAAAACCTACCTCTGATATCATATAACCTACCCCTGATATCATATAATCATATAACAATTACAGCACAGAAACAGGCCATCTTGGCCCTTCTAGTCTGTGCCGAACACTTACTCTCACCTAGCCCCACCGACCTGTACTCAGCCCATAACCCTCCATTCCTTTCCTGTCCATATACCTATCCAATTTAACTTTAAATGACAACATCGAACCTGCCTCAACCACTTCTGCTGGAAGCTCGTTCCACACAGCTACCACTCTCTGAGTAAAGAAGTTCCCCCTCATGTTACCCCTAAACTTTTGCCCTTTAACTCTCAACTCGTGTCCTCTTGGTTGAATCTCCCCCACTCTCAATGGAAAAAGCCTATCCCTGCTATCCTTTCCTCCAATCACGTTAAAATCATGCCCCCTTGTATTAGCCATTTCCAGCTTGGGTAAAAGTCTCTTTCCATCCACTCAGTCTGTGACTCTTATCATGTTGTACATCTCTACCTAGTCACCTCTCATCCTCCTTCGCCAAACCAGGTGGCATCCTGGTAACTTTCCTCTGCCCACTCTCTAAAGTGTCCACATCCTCCCTATAATGAAATGACCAGAACTGAGCACAATACTCCAAGTGTGGTTTAACCAGAGCTTTATAGAGTTGCAACATTAATTTGCTGCTCTTGAACTCAATCCCCCAACTACTGAAGGACAACACACCATACTTCTTCTTAACCACCCTATCAAGTTGCGTGGCAACGTTGAGAGACCAATGGATGTGGACCAACACCTTTGTTTTGCTGTTGGTCCCTAACGTAGGTTTAGATTAAATTTCTTCATATTTTTAAAGGCTTATTATGTCTATTTTGAACAATAAATCTAGCCTGCTCAGTACCTTGAACAGGATGGGTCATCTGCTTGCCCACAGACAAACTTAGCTCTCAGTGTGTGACCTAAGATGCCATGTTAAGATAGATGTGCAGAGAAAGCTCAGAGAAGAGCACAGATGGACTATTCAGCTACAATTGCAATCAATAGCCTGTAATTTCCATTTTGGATTTGAACCCGTACAACCTGCCATTTTTGTGGTGTGAATTGAAGTCCTGAAGGTGCAAGATGGTTGTAGTGTAGTGTGCACAGGCTAAGTCGAGGCGGCTTGGCCCGGGCATGAGAGTGGAGAATGAGCCAATGTTTGGCCATTTCTGGAGTGGACTTGGAGGTGACTCGTTGTGGCAAACCCGAGGCAAGGCAGAGTTGAGGTGGAGCCCTGGCCCGAGAGCAAGTTTGATTGATTTGCGTGCCGGGCCGAATTGGAAAGGTCCATTACAGGTCAAATCAAGGCAGTTGGGCCCGGGGTCCGAGAGCGTGCTGAGGCAGCAAGGTCCAGGTCTGAGCACAAGGACCAGCTCGAGGTCTGGACAATTTAAACGCCGGGCCTGATTGCAAAGGTCAGGGTGCCGGGGCCAGAGACAGGAGACAGGCTGGTTCAGCTCGCTGCTCTGTGAGGGTTACTCATCCCTGCGCTGAACTGAGCCTAGGCCTTCAGCGAACAGGCCCCTGAATTGGATGCTGCTGTGTCTCACTTCCCTTCCCAGTGCTATTTGCTTACTTTTATTATTTTCACGGCTTGTTTTTTTGCCTGCACATTGGGTGTGTGACTGTCTTTTTTAATGGGTTCTATTGAGTTTCCGTGTTTTTGCGGGTGCCTGTAAGGAGATGAATCTCAAGGTATGTATATAGTATACATACTTTGATAATTAATGAACTTTGAAGTAGCCTCCTACAGCCAGGAACCAGCCCAACTGAAATTGTTAATTTCCTTTCTACAATTTGGGGATTGTCGGGGGTTTCATTTGTGATTTCTGATCATCTCCCAGTTCTTTTCCTGCTGAAGCTGACTGCCAAGAGAATAATGTGTAACATGTATGAGCAGATATTTGCAAGCTGTGCAGTCAGGCATTGCATTCCCAGAATGTGGACACACCCATAGAAATTAGAGCAGGAAAAACACATGGAGTGGTGCAATCCGTTTTCCAGTGCTTGATTTAGAAGCTGGAGGGTGAAAGAAACAACATTCCAGCTTAGTCAATCAGTCTCCTTTGAGTGATTGACTTGTTCCACTTTCTGGTGGATTTTCCATTGTGTTCATATATAATGCCAGCCTAATGCACACAGTCTGGAAAAAATAATGTTTTTTTTAAAATTGAAGAATGTACAACAATGCAGCCCCTACATTACAGAATGTAGCTGGAAAATATCTTAAATATTTTAAATCAGCAGAAACAAGGCAACAAAGTGGATTTTTCCATTTCAAATGTATATATTATTCAGAATAACATGTACAATAGGTACAATGAATTAAAGACACAAACAAATAAATGAAATCACCATATCAAAGAAACATAGAAACATAGAAAATCTACGGCAAAATACAGGCCCTTCGGCCCACAAAGCTGTGCCGAACATGTCCTTACCTTAGAACTACCTAGGCTTGCCCATAGCCCTCTACTTTTCTAAGCTCCATGTACCGATCCAGGAGTCTCTTAAAAGACCCTATCGTTTCCACCTCCACCACTGCCGCCGGCAGCCCATTCCACGCACTCACCACTCTCGGCGTAAAAAACTTACCCCTGACATCTCCTCTGTACCTATTTCCAAGCATCTTAAAACTATGCCCTCTTATGGTAGCCATTTCAGCCCAGGGAAAAAGCCTCTGACTATCCACACGATCAATGCCTCTCATTATCCTGTACACCTGTATCAGGCCACCTCTCATCCTCCATCGCTCCAAGAAGAAAAGGCCGAGTTCACTCAACCTATTCTCATAAGGCATGCTCCCCAGTCCAGGCAACATCCTTTTAAATCTCCTCTGCACTCTTTCTATGGTTTCCACGTCCTTCCTGTAGTGAGACGACCAGAACTGAGCACAGTACTCCAAGTGGGGTTTGACCAGGGTCCTATATAGCTGCAACATTACCCCTCAGCTCTTGAACTCAATCCCACAATTGATGAAGGCCAATGCACTGTATGCTGCCTTAACCACAGAGTCAACCTGCGCAGCTGCTTTGAGTGTCCTATGGACTCTGACCCCAAGATCCCTCTGATCCTCTACACTGCCAAGAGTCTTACCATTAATACTATATTCTGCCATCATATTTGTCCTACCAAAATGAACCACCTCAAACTTACCTGGGTTGAATTCCATTTGCCACTTCTCAGCCCAGCTTTTTGCATCCTATCAATGTCCCGCTGTAACCTCTGACAGCCCTCCACACTATCCACAACACCCCCAACCTTTGTGTCATCAACAAATTTACTACCCATCCCTCCACTTCCTCATCCAGGTCATTTATAAAAATCACAAAGAGTAGAGGTCCCAGAACAGATCCCTGAGGCACACCACTGGTCACCGACCTCCATGCAGAATATGACCCGTCTACAACCACTCTTTGCTTTCTGTGGGCAAACCAGTTCTGGATCCACAAAGCGATGTCCCCTTGGATCCCATGCCTCCTTACTTTCTCAATAAGCCTTGCATGGGGTACCTTATCAAATGCCTTGCTGAAATCCATATACACTACATCTATGGCTCTACCTTCATCACTGTGTTTCGTCACATCCTCAAAAAGTTCAATCAGGCTCATAAGGCATGACCTGCCTTTGACAAAACCATGTGGACTATATTTCTGAACATTCATCGTATCATCAAATCAATGCATTCTAATACAGTGCACTGCTCTACTCTCTCTAAACTTATGATTGTGTGGCTAGGCACAGCTCAAATGCCATCTGTAAATTCACCGATGACGCCGCTGTTGTCTCAAATGGCAATGAGGAGGTGAACAGCAGGGAGACAGATTGGATGGTTGAGTGGTGTCGCAGCAACAATCTTGTACTCAGCATCAGCAGGAACAAGGAATTCATTGTGAATTTCAGGAAGGGGAAGTCAGGTGAAACTACACCAGTCCCCGTTGAGAGGTCAGTGGTCAAAGGGTGAACAGCTTTGAGTTCCTGGGTATCAGAATCTCAGAGGATCTATCCTGAGCACAACACAAAGACAGGCCAGCGGCTATACTTCGTTTGGAGTTTGAGGAGATTTGGTATGTCAGCAAATACTCCAGCAAATTTCAACAGATATACCTTGGGGAGCATTCTGACTGGTTGTGTCACTGGTTTAAAGCCTTCAAAGTGCTGGATCGAAAGAGACTGCAGATGGTTGCAGATTCAACCAGCTCCATCACGGACACAAATGTCCCTACCATGAAGGACATCTCCAAGAGGTGATGCCTCAAGAAGGTGGCATCCATTGGGGAGGAGATGCAGGAGCCTGAAGACCCACAATCAACATTTTAGGAACGGCTTCTTGCCCTTCACCATCAGAATTATGAATAATCCACAGACACTGCCTCACTAATCCTCTTGTTTTATTCTTTTTATTTTTTTATAGTTTGTAATTTGCAGTAATTTTTAAGACCATAAGACCATAAGATATAGGAGCAGAATTAGGCCATTTGGCCCATCGAGCCTGCTCCGACATTTCATCATGGCTGATCCAGTTTTCCTTTCAGCCCCAATCTTCTGCCTTCTCCCTATATCCCGTCATGCCCTGACCAATCAAGAATCTATCAACCTCCACCTTAAATATAAAGATTTGGCCTCCTCAGCTGCCTGTGGCAAAGAATTCCACAGATTCACCGCTGTCTGGCTAAAGAAATTCTTCCTCATCTCTGTTCTAAAAGGACACCCCTCTATTCTGAGGCAGTGTCCTCTGGTCTTAGACTCTCCCACCATAGGAAACATCCTCTCTACATCCACTCTATCAAGGCCTTTCACCATTCAGTAGGTTTCAATTAGGTCACCCCTCATTCTTCTGAATTCCAGTGAATATAGGCCCAGAGCCATCAGACACTCTTCATATGACAAGCTGTTTAATCCTGGAATCATTTTCGTGAACTTTTTCTGAACCTTCTCCAGTTTCAGCATGTCCTTTCTAAGTTAAGGGGCCCAAAACTGGTCACAATTGTCTAAGTGAGGCCTCACCAGTGCTTTATAAAGTCTCAACATTACATCCTTTTGTTTGTATTCTAGTTGTCCTAAAATGAATGCTCACATCACATTTGCCTTCCTTACCACAGACACAACCTGCAAATTAACCTTTTGGGAATCCTGCACAAGGACTCCCAAATCCCTTTGCACCTCAGATTTTTGTATTTTCTAGAAAATAGTCAACCCTTTCATTTCTTCTACCAAACTGCACTTCCAAACACTGTATTCCATCTGGCACTTCTTTGCCCATTTTTCTAATTTATCCAAGTCCTTCTGTAGCCTCTCAACTTCCTCAATACTACCTGCCTCTCCACCTATCTTTGTATTGTCCGCAAACTTTACAGCAAATCCTTCAAATTCCATCATCCAAATCATTGACATATAACATAAAAAGAATCGGTCCCAACACAGATCCCTGTGGAGCACCACTAGTCACCGGCAGCCCATCAGAAAAGTCTTCCTTTATTCCCACTCTTTGCCTCCTGCCAATCAGCCACTGCTTTATCTGTGCTAGAATCTTTCCTGTAATACCATGGGCTCATAGTTTGTTAAGTAGCCTCATGTGTGGCACCTTGTCAAAGGCCTTCTGAAAGTCCAAGTACACAACATCAAGTGATTCTCCTTTGTCTATCCTGCTTGTTATTTCTACAAAGAATTCCAACAGATTTATCAGACAAGACTTTCCCTTGAGGAAACCTTGCTGACTATGGCCTATTTTATCATGTGCCTTCAAGTACCCCAAAACCACATCCTTAACAATTAACTCTAACATCTTTCCCACCACTGAGGTTAGACTAACTGGCCTGTAATTTCCTTTCCTCTGTCTCTCTCCCTTCATGAAGAGTGGAGTAACACTTGCAATTTTCTAGTCTTTTGGAACCATTCTAGAACCCAATGATTCTTGAAAGATTATTACTAATGCCTCCATAATCGCTTCAGCCTTCTCTTTCAGAACTCTGGGATATACACCATCTGGTCCAGGTGACTTAGCTACCTTCAGGCCTTTCAGTTTCCCAAGAACCTTCTCTCTAGTAATGGTAACTTCACACACTTCATGACCCCTAACACCTGGAATTTCCACCATACTGCTAGTGTCTTCCACAGTGAAGACTGATGCAAAATATTTATTCAGTCCACCCACAATTTCTTTGTCCCCCATTACTACCTCTCTAGCATTGTTTTCTAGTGGTCTGATATCCAGTCTCGCCTGTCTTTTACTCTTTATATATCTGAACACACTTTTGCTGTCCTTTTTAACAGTACTGGCTAGCTTACTTTCATATTCCATCTTTACTTTCTTAAAAATGTTCAAGTTGCCTTCTGTTGGTATTTACAAATTTCCCAATCTCCAAATTTCCCACTAATTTTTGCTCTATTATAGGCCTCTCTTTGGCTTTGACTTCCCAAGGTTGTGTCATCTTGCCTTGAGAGTACTTTTCCTCTTTGGGGTATATATATCCTGTGCCTTCCGAATTGCTTCCAGAAATTCCAGCCATTGTTGCTCTGCCATCATCCCTGCCAGTGTTCTCTTCCAATCAATTCTGGCCAACTCCTTTCTTATGCCTCTGTAATTCCCTTTTCTCCACTGTAATACTGATACATCTAACTTCAGCTTCTCCTTCTCAAATGACAGGGGGAATTGGATCAGATTATAATCATTAACCCTAAGGGTTCCTTTACCTTAAGCTCGCTAATGAATTCCACTACATTGCCCAACACCCAATCCAGAATAGCTGTTCCCCTAGTGGGCTCGACCACGAGCTGCTTTAAAAAGCCATCTCATAGGCATTCTAGAAATTACCCCTCTTGGAATCCAGCACCAACCTGATTTTCCCAATCTACCTGCATATTGAAATTTCCCATGACAATTGTAACATTGCCTTTTTGGCATGTACTTTCTATCTTTCATTATAGACTACATCCTTACTACTGTTTGGGGGTCTGTATATAACTCCTATCAGTGTATTTTTACCCTTGTGGTATCTAGGTGCTACCCACAGTGATTCGACACCTTCTGACCCTATATCACGTCTTTCTAGTGATTTGATTCCACTTTTTACCACCAGACCCATGCCGCTCCCTCTGCCTTCCTGCCTGTCCTTTCGATACAATGTGTATTATTTGACATTAAGATCCCAGCTATATTCTTCTTTCAGCCATGATTCAGTGATGCCTACAAAGTCATACATCACAGTCTGCTACAAGTTCATCGACCTTATTCTGTATATCGCACACAGTCAAATATAAAACTTTCAGCCCTGTATTCACCCTTTTCGATTTTGTCCATCTTTTACATTGCAATCCTGTTGACCGCCATTTTGCTCTATCTCAGCCTCTTCATGCTAGGAGTCTCAGTACACATCGCCCCTGTTTGTAATCCAGCTACCTCATCCTCAGCACTATCACTCCGTTTTCCATCTGCCTGCCAAGTTAGTTTAAACCCTCCCAAGCAACCCTAGCCAACCTGCCTGCAAGGATTTTGGACTCCCTCGGAAGCAAGTGTAACCCATCCCTTTTGTACAGGTCATACCTTCCCCAGAGAAAATCCCAATGATCCAGAAATCTGAACCCTTGTCCCCTGCACCAGTTCCTCAGCCACGGATTCACCTGCCAAATCATCCTTTTCTTACCCTCACTGGCACACGGCACAGATAGCAATCCAGTGATTACTACCCTGGACGTCCTATTTCTCAGCTTTTTACCTAGCTCCCTAAAACGACCTTCAGGACCTCCTCACCTTGTCTACCTATGTCATTGGTGCCAATATGTACCAAGACTTCTGGCTGTTCACCCTGACCTTTGAGAATGCCATCAACACAATTTGAGGCATCCCTGATCCTGACACCAGGGAGGCAACGTACCAACCAGGTGTTTCTATCACGCCCACAGAACCTGGTCTCTATTTCTCTGACTAAAGAGTCTCCAGTCAATGCTGCAGTCCTCGTCCCCTCTCTGCTCTTCTGAGCAACAGCACTAGATCAGTGCCAGAGACCCGGTCGTATGTTGTGAAATTTGATGTTCTGTGGCAGCAGCACATTGCAATACATAATAATAGAACCTATACATTACAATAAATGTACATACAGAATTTTAAAAGAAGTAAATTAAATAAACAGTGCACAAAGAGAGGAAAAAAATAATGAGGTAGTGTTCATGGGTTCATTTTTCATTCAGAAATTTATTAGTGGAGGAGAAGAAATTGTTTCCAAAACATTGAGTGTGTCTCTTCAGGCACCTGTACCTCCTCCTCGATGGTAGTAATGAGAAGAGGACATGTCCTGGATGACGGGAGTCCTCAATGATGGATGCCCCCTTTCTCAGGCATTGCCTTTTGAATGCTGGGGAGGCAGTGCCCATGATGGAGTAGGCTGAATTTACAACTTCCTGCAGCTTTTTCTGATCCTGTGCAGTGGCCCCTCCATTCTAGTTAGTAAAGTAACCAGTTAGAAAGCTCTCCATGATACATCTGTAGATATTTGCGAGTGTCTTTGGTGATATACCAATTTTCCTCAAATTCCTCATGAAATATAGCCATTGTCGTGCTTTCTTTGTAATCATATCAATATATTGGGCCCATGATAGATCCTCAGAGATATTGACACCCAAAAACTTGAAAGTGCTCATCCCTTCCACTTCTGATGAGTACTACTGGGTGTTCCCTCAACTTCCCCTTTCATGAAGTCAACAATCAATTTCTTGGTTTTACTGACGTTGAGTGCTAGGTTGTTGTTGTGACACCACTCAACTGGCTGATCTATCTCACTTCTGTACGCCTCCTAGTCACCATCTGATATTCTGCCAACAATAGTGGTGTTGTTGGCAAATTTATAGAGGATGTTCGAACTGTGCCTAGCCAAACAATTGTGGGCATTGAGAGAGCAGAGCAGTGGACTAGGCATACATCCTTGAGGTGTGCCAGTGTTGAAGGTCAGTGAGGAGGAGGTGACATTTCTAATCCATACAAACTGTGGTCTTGCAGTGAGGAAGTCAAGGGTCATGTTGCAATGCCTACCTGAGGGTTTTGGAATTGGTTTATTATTGTTACATGTACTAAAATACAGAGAAAGACCTGTTTTGCATACAGATCTAATCATTACATAGTGCATTGCGGTAGATTAAGGCAAAATAGTAAGGCAGAATAAAGTGTGAAAGCTACCGAGAAAAGTGCCGTGCTGGTAAATGATAAGGTGTAAGATCATAACAAAGTAGGTTGTCAGGAGTCAAAAGCCCCATCTTATTGTACAAGAGGTCCATTCCAAAGTGAGAAAACAAGCTGTCCTTGAAGTGTGTGATACGTGCTTTCAGCCTTTTGTATCTTCTGCCCAACAGGAGAGGGGAGAAGAGAGAAAGCCCTGGGTGGGTGGGTCTTTGATGATGCTGTCTGTTTTACTAAGGCAGTGGGTAGTATAAACCAGAGTCTGTAGCTTCCCATCCACAATTCTCTCAGTTTCTTATGGTCACGCGCCTGGAGCAGTTGCCGCATCAAGTTGTTTTGCTCCCAGATAGAATACATCGATAACATAAAAAATAGGAGCAGGAGTAGGCCATCTGGCCGATGGAGCCTGCTCCACCATTCAGTAAGATCACGGCTGATCTGGCCGTGGCCTCATCTCCACCTACCTGCCTTCTCCCCATAACTCTTAATTCCCCTACTATGCAAAAATCTATCCAGCCTTGTCTTAAATATATTTATTGAGGTAGTCTCCACTATTTCATTGGGCAGATTCACCACTCTCTGGGAAAAGCAGTTACTCCTCGTCTCAGCCCAAAATCTACTCCCCCAAATCTTGAGGCTGTCTCCTAGTTCCAGTCTCACCTACCAGTGGAATCACCTTTCCTGCCTCTATCTTAACTATCCCTTTCACAATTTATATTTCTATCAGATCTCCTCTCATTTTTCTGAATTCCAGCAATCTCACCTCAAAGTCTAACTCCCTCATCACTGGGATCAACCCGGTGAGCCTTCTCTGCGCTGCCTCCAAAGCTGATATATCCTTCCCCAATTAAGGAGACCAGAATTGCAGTAAGGAGAATAGAACTTACTGATAAAAAGGGTCAATGGAGACATGCTGCATTTCTTTAGCCTCCTGAGGACTGTTGCGCTTTTTCAGGTGCTGTGTCTTAAACAGGCATTCTGCTTGTTCTCTCAGATGAATGTAAAACAGTCATTCAAAGCAGTGGAGACCTGACCAATGGCATATAACATGATTAACACAAATGATTTGGTCAATATTACATCACCAGTTGCAAATTCTGGGCACATATTGGCTTCATGGTGTGGCTACATCACATGTACTTCATCGGCTGATGTATTGGGAGGAATAAAGGAATGGCTTCTTTCTCATTTACATCAAGGTAGTTTCCCACTTCACCTCGTAAATTCAGCAACAAAGTAGGTCTGTTAATTTTTCATCAAATTATCAGTTTCGTTGAAGATAGGAAGCAAAGCAATAAAATGGCAGATGGCAAGGGCCCACATGAAAAGATTATAGAATAAAGGGAAGTGAATTAAGTATAAACAATGACTTGACTATACTGCGGTCACTACGTAATCAGATTTTAAACATTTACTGGTGCAGAATCCAGGATATTACAAAACAAAGGTCCTCTATCAACCAGAAATCCCCACCTATCTCATAACACTGCCTTCCAACAAAGAAAATACATTGCAAGATCCTAGTATACGTGGACCACGTACCTTGGTAGCCATCTCTCAGTGAAGGTGGACATCGAGAATGAAGTTCTTCATTGTTTCTGAGCATCAGCACAGACTTCAGCCAAAATCAATTATTTGAAGATCAAGACACCAAACTTGCAACAAATCTCATGCCCAGGCATTAAGGCTTTAAATCCACTTTGTAGGCTTCTCAGTGGAGGCAATGGTGCTTGTGTACCTGATACCAGTCTCTCAAAACAGACATCCTGTTCCAAGTTGTGTCTAGACATTGCTGGACATTGCTGGGCATTGCTGGGCATTGCTGGACATTGCTGGGCATTGCTGGACATTGCTGGGCATTGCTGGGCATTGCTGGGCACAGCAGCTGCACTCAGATCGCATCACTTTCCTGGCTCTTTAATCCTCCTAAGCTCTTTCCTGTACTGTTACAACGAGAACCAAAATAAGCTGAGGCGAAACACATCATTTATCGTCCGGGCATGCAATAACTTGAAGAGGCCGATACTGAATTCCTTTCTTGTTTATATGAGGACTTACACACACACAAACAATGCCGGAGGAACTCAGCAGGCCAGGCAGCATCTATGGAAAAGAGTAAAGAGTCGATGTTTCAGGTCGAGACCCTTCACCAGGAGACCATCGGGAGTTTATGCTTTTTTGCTTGACATCCTTCTCCCCTTTTCTTTCATTTGTTTCCTTTTAATTTGTATATCCTGGCCTTCTACATATTTCCTTGTAGGCCAGACATCATGTAGCACATTACACAAAGGAGCTTAACTGTCTCTTAACTTTCCCCTAATATTGGTGAAATAGAGAAGTTCCCCATATTCTCTAATTTGGGGAAATTCCATATTCTCCAAACAAGAATGTTCTCAAAATCTTCTTGGAAAAACTTCAGCATTCCCATTGATTCTCAGGACCTCAATCTCCAAACCATTCGAAGTGAAAAAGAGCATTTGGGATGGCATTGAGCACCTTTGGTCCATTCATCAGAAACTTGTGTAAGCCCAGCCGAAATGGTGGAAGGGACACCCTCAGGCACCCTCCTTCCTATCTGCAGGTCCCTCACAGAAGCCAAGATGGCACTGGTGAACCGTGACGACGTTCTGCGGGCTATGTACAATAATTCTAAATATACCTCTTTTGAATTACTCTCACTGCAATCTGCAGCATGCAATTTCCCTTTAAGCAATGTAAATTAAATCAGCTTTATAATCTGCAGATCTTATGAAGAACTTGGCAAACAAAGCAGTATGCCACATTACGCGGACGCAAGTTCATAGTCATGACCGGAAGCAAGGCAGGAGGGTGCGTGGGGGGTTGACTCCAAGCCAGGCTGAAACACAGGTGGATGAGTCATCTTCCACACATTATCCTGCTGGCAAACGTGCAATCACTAACTGAGGACCCGATGGCGAGATTGCTGTATCGGAAGGAAATGAGACATTGTTGTGTCCTATGTTTGACCGAGACACAGCTTACTCCCATCACTCCAGATATGGCAATCGAACCCATAAGCTTCTTGATTCACGGGATGGACTGAAATGCCAATTAGGAAAAGGCAAAAGGTGGAGGTGTGTATTTCATGATCAACTCATAGTGGTGCTTGGTTTGGAGGTTTTGTCATACTCTTGTTCCCTGACCTCGAGCACCTAATGGTCAAATGCTGTCCATTCTATTTACTTAGAGAGTTCTCCTCCATAATCCTGACCACAGTTTACATACCACCAGTGGCCAACTATAATCAAGCGCTTGAGATACTGTATGATGCCGTCTCCAAACAAGAAATAGTCCATCCTGACTCATTTCACATCATAGGCAGACTTCAACCAGGCTTGTCTGAAGAAAACCCTGCCCAGTTACCATCAGCATATAACCTGTGGCACCAGAGGTCCCAACACACTAGACCACTGTTATACTAAGGTAAGGAATGCCAACCATTCCAAGCGTAGACCACATTTTGATAAACCTGATCACTTGGCTGTCCATCTCCCGGCAGCGTACAGGCAGAGGCTAAAGGGAAAAGCTCCAGAGATTAGGATAACCAAGAGGTGGTTGTGGGAGGCAGGGCAGCAGCTACGGAATTGATCTGAGTGGGTGAACTCGGCTGTGTTCCATCTCACAGGTGAAGTGGCAATTCCGGACTAAAACTGAATCAATGAAGGCTGTGTGAAAGTTCTGGCAGGGATTGAACATAATCAACTGGCACAGGCGACGACAGCGCTTCGCTTCCAGATGAGCTCAATGCCGTCTATGCTCGCTTTGACCACAGAACATGGAGAACCATCATGAACAACCACAGCCCTCGAAGATCCTGTGATTTCAGTCTATGAGGCTGATGTGTGCGCAGCCTTTAGGAGGGTGAACGCAGGAAAAGAATCCGGCACAGACGGGGTACCAGGCCAGGCCAAGTACTAAAGACCTGTGTTGATCAACTGGCTGGAGTGTTCACTGAGATCTTTAACCTCTCACTTCGGCAGGCTGAGGTACCCACCTGCTTCAAGCAAGCTTCAATTATACCGGCGCCTAAGAACAGGGTGGTGACCTGTCTCAATGACTATCACCCAGATGCGCTTACATCCACAGTGATGAAGTGTTTTGAGAAGTTGGCAATGAAACGTATCAACTCCTGCCTGAGAAACAACTTGGATCTGCTCCAATTTGCCTACTGGCACAACAGGCCTGCAGCAGATACCATCTCATTGACAATCTGGAACATCTGGATGGCAAAGATTCCTACATCAGGATACTCTTAATCGACAAACAACAGGAATTCTGCAGATGCTGGAAATTCAAGCAACACACATCAAAGTTGCTGGTGAACGCAGCAGGCCAGGCAGCATCTGTAGGAAGAGGTGCAGTCGACGTTTCAGGCCGAGACCCTTCGTCAGGACTCCGTCTCAGCCTGAAACGTCAACTGCACCTCTTCCTACAGATGCTGCCTGGCCTGCTGCGTTCACCAGCAACTTTGATGTGTGTTACTCTTAGTCGACTATAGCTTGGCATTCAATACCATCATCTCCTCAAAACTAATCAAAAAAAACTTCAAGGCCTTGGCCTCAATACCTACTTGTTCAATTGGATCCTCAATTTCCTCACTTGCAAACTCCAGTCAGTTTGGATTGGCAATGACATCTTCTCCATGATCTCCATCAACACAGCTGCACCGAAAGACTCTGTGCTTAGTCCCTGTTCTACTCACTTTGCACTTATGACTGCGTGGCTAAGCACAGCTCCAATGCCATATTCTAGTTTGCCGATGACACCACTGTCTTTGGCTGAGTCAAAGATAGTGACAAATCAGCATATAGGAGGGAGATTGAAAATCTGGCTGAGTGGTGCCAGAGCAACAGCATCTTTCTCAATGTCAACAAGAGCAAAGAGCTGATTATTGACTTCAGGAGGAGAAACCAGAGGTCCATGAGCCAGTCCTCACTGGAGGATCAGAGGTAGAGAGGGTCAGCAACTTTGAATTCCTCTGTGTTATTATTTCAGAGGACCTGTCCTGGGCCCGACAGTTATGGAGAAAACATGGCAGTGCCTCTACATCCTTAGGAGATGGTGCAAGAGAGATAAAACCTTGACAAATTTTTATAGAAATGTAGTGGATGTACATTGGCTGGCTGCATCACAGCCTGGTATGGAAATACCAATGTCCTTGAACGGAAAATCCTACGAAAAGTGATGGATACAGCCCAGACCGTCACGACTGAAACCCTTCCCACCACTGAGCACATCTACCTGAACCATTGCCGCAGGAAAGCAGCATCTATCATCAGGGACCCACACCACCCAGGACATGCTCCTTTCTCACTGCTGCCGTCAGGAAGAAGTTACAGGAGCCTCAGGATTCACGTCACCAGTTATTCCCCCTCAACCATCAGGCCCTTGAACTAAAGGGGATAACTTCACTCAGCTTCACTCACCCCATCATTGAGATGTTCCCACAGCCTGTGGACTGGCTTTCAGGGATTCTTCATCACATGCTCTAGATATTTATTGCTTGCTTGTTTGTTTGTTTGTCTGTATATTAATTTATTTATTATTTCTTTCTTTTTGTACTTGCATGGTTTGTAATCTTATGCACGCTGGCTGGGTGCCTAAGTTAGTGTGGTGTTTCATTTATTCTGTTATGATTATCACTCCGTTATGGGTTTTATTGAGCACACCTGCAAGAAAATGAATCTCAGGGTTGTATATGGTGACGTATATGTACTTTGATAATAAATTTACTTCGAACTTTTCTGGGAATGTGTAGGTCATTAACAGGACCACGTGAGCAAAGAGTGGCAAACACTTGAGAGCAAAAGTGAAAATTCATCAGACAGTTTCCAGCGATTGTAGATTTGCTTCATGAGAAGTTGGAAGAAGAGGAGATCTTACCAAAAGGATTTTACAGGCCAGATAGAGAGAAGGCTCTGAAGCCTTAGATCTGGGAGCAGCTTTAGGATAAGGGGTGGGTGGTTTGGAATCAGGATGAGAAATACCTTCACTCATTGATGGTGAAACATTGTACTTTAAATTAAAGTCAAAGTCAAGTCGATGTATTATCAAAGTATGTTTATGTCACTATGTTTTACCTCGAGGTTAATTTTCTCAAAGGCAGGAAATCAAGAAATACAATAGATTTTATGAAAAACTATACATCAATAAAGACTGACAAACAATGAATGTGCAAAAAGTGACAAATAGTGCAAATAAAAAATCAACAAATAATACTGAGAACGTAAATTGTAGAGTCCTTGAAAATGAGTCTGTAGCTTGTGGAATCAGTTCAGAGTTGAGGTGAGTGACATTATCCATGTTGGTTCAGGAGTCTGATGGATGTAGGGTAATAACTGTTCCTAAACTTTGTGGCGTGGAACCTATGGCTTCTGTATTTCCTGCCCAATGAAGTGAAAAGAGAGCATGGCCTGGATGGTGGTAGTTTGTCCTTGATGACAGATGCTGCTTTCTTGTGGTAACCCCTTGTAAAATGTGGACAAAGATGGCGAGGTCACTGTCTGTGATGGACAGGGCTGCATCCACAACTTTTTACATGTTTTTTTCTTTCTTGGCAGTGGTGCGTCCATGCCCAGGTAATGCAATCAGTTGGGATATCTTCCACTGTGCATCTACAGAAGTTTGTCAAAGTTTTAGATGACACACTGAATCTGTGCAAACTTCTAAGAAAGTAGAGGCACTGTTGTGTCTTCTTTGTGATGGCATTTACCTGCTGGTCCGAGAACAGAAACTCCACTATGATAATGCCAAAGAATTGAAAGTTTCTGACCCTCCCAACCTCCAAACCCCTAATGAAGACTGACTCATGGACCTCTGGCTTCCTCCTCCTGTAGCCGATAATCAGCTCTTTGGTTTTGCTGACGTGGAGTGAGAGGCTGTTATTGTGTCACCATTCAACTGGAGATTTAATCTGCCTCCTATAAGCCAATATATCACCACTGTTGATTCAGCCACTGCAGTGGTATTGTCAGAAAACTTAAATATGGCATTGGAACTGCACTTAGCTACACAATCATAGGTATAAAGTGGGTAGAGCAGGGGGCTAAGCACAAGGCCTTCTAGTGCACTTGCGCTGATGGTGATCGAGGAGCCAACATTATTGACTGGGGTTTGCAAGGGAGGAAATTGAGGATAAAGTTGCACGGGGAGGTCTTGGAGATGAATGGCCAGTTTTGAGGGGATGATAGTGTTGAATGCTGAGCTGGAGTCAGCGAAGAACATCCTGATGTATGCATCATTGCCCAGACGTTCCAGAGCTGAGTGACAAGCCAATGAAGAGGCACCTGTTGCAATGGTAGGCAAATTGTAGTGGATCCTGGTCACTCCTCAGGCAGGAGTTGATATGTTTCATCACCAGCCTCTCAAAGCACCTCATCACAGTGGACGTAAGTGCTACTGGATGATAGTCCTAGAGGCAGCTTGCCACATCCTTCTTAGACACTGGCATGAGTGAAACCTGTTTGATGCATGTGGATACCTCCGACTGCTGAAGTGAAAGGATGAAGATGTCTGAACACTGCAGCTAGTTGATTAGCACAGCTCTTCGGTACTCAGCCAGGTATGCTGTTTGGGTCAGGTGCTTGTAGTGGATCCACCTTCCTGAAGGATGTTTTCACTTCAACCTCAAAGATGGAAATCACAGGGTCATAGGGGCCGTGTTATTTCTGTTGCTTGGTTTTGCTTTGTAGGAGGTGATGCCATGCAAACTCTTAATATCATAGGCTGTGTTGTCATTCAAAATGCAGATTGCTGGTTTTCTGGACACGAAAGGAAACAGGATCCAGGACAAAAACAGAAAATACTGAAAAAACTCAGCAGGAGATACTGCTAGAAGATGATGCTGACGCAGAAGATAAGTCATAATCCTAATGAACAGTGGTGAAAGCTCGAAGGAATGGGTGGTCTCCACTGTTTCTATCTCTTATGTAATGTTTTTAAAAAAGTCATACAATGTTAAAAGTGAGGAACACTCACAACACGCTGGAGGAACTCAGCAGGTCGGGCAGCATCCGTGGAAAAGATCGGTCGACATTTCGGGCCAGAACCCTTCGTCAGGACATTTCGGACCGAAACATTGACCGATCTTTTCCGCAGATGCTGCCCAACCTGCTGAGTTCCTCCAGCATGTTGTGAATGTTGCTTTGACCCCAGATTCTGCAGATTATTTTGTGTTAAACATGAGGATTTGTATGGGGTGGGAGAGATATGTATGGAGATCTTGAGATCAGGTCCTATTGAGCTGATTACCACCCAATTAGTCATCAGCAGGGTGGTGGAAGGTGTGGTTGATAGTGCTATCATGATGGGCTGCTCGGTTTCAGTAAAATCTACTGTTTTAACTGCTACAGGCAAGGCAGTCCTTGCCCTCCTCTGAGGGTGCAGACGGATTTCAATAGATCAGAATCAACATCAGGTTTATTATCATGTGTCATGAAATTTGTTAACTTAGCAGCAGCCGTTCAATGCAATATATTATAATATAGATAAAATAGGTAAATCTATTACAGTAAGTAGATATATGTGTATTAAATAGCTACATTAAAAACAGTGCAAAAACAGAAACAATATTAAACAAAGTGAGGTAGTTTTGGTGGGTTCAGTGTCCATTTCGGAATCAGCTAGCAGGGGGGAAGAAGTTGTTTTTGTTCCACTGATTGTGTGTCTTCAGACTTCTGTACCTCCTTCCTGATGGTGACAATGAGAAGAGGGCATGTCCTGGGTGATGGGGGTCCTTAATAATGGACACTGCCTTTCTGAGGCACTGCTCCTCGGTGGCAGGTTACAGGCAGTCCCATCTCCTGCAAAGCTCCCATTTCTGACAATTGTCTGTAAGCCGATTTCCATTAGTCTGAAATGTGTGCTTTCTTTTGTAGCTCACATTGCATCACTCCATGTACACTAGCTGTAGTTCTTTCAGGCCATTGAATAGTCACCCAAACACTGGAACAGAATTCAGTCATCAGTGAAGCAATTTTAAAAAATTATTTTATTACTAGCTTGAAAAATGGAAGAATTTACTTGAGAGTCAGATTTCTATGGGTCTGGACTGTGGTAATTTGGGAAGGCTCTGTACAGTGGGCACACATATTTACTTAAGTTTGCATGTTGCTTGCTGGGAGCTCATGGGAACATTGCTGCCTGGTCTCCTAGTGACAGCTTTTCTCATCCTCCTCCACTCACTTGTCCTCTTTGTGTGTCCTATGACTATAAGATATAGGAACAGAATCAGGCCATTCAGCCCATCGAGGCTGCTCCACCATTCCATCATGGCTGATTTATTATCCCTCTCAACCCCATTCTCCTGCCTTCTCCCTATAATCTTTAAGACCATTACTAATCAAGAACCTATCCACCTCTGTTTTAAGTATACTCAATAACTTGGCTCCACAGCCACCTGTGGCAATGAATTCCACAGATTCACCACCCTCTGGCTAAAGAAATTCCTCATTTCTAATCTAAACAGATGTCCCTCTGTTCTGAGGCTATGACCCCTGGTCCTAGACTCTCCCACTATAGGAAACATTCTCTCCCCATCTACTTGATCTAGGCCTTTAAATATTCAACAGGTTTCAGTGAGATATCCCCCCTCATTCTCTTAAACTCCAGCGAGTACAGGCCCAGAGCCATCCTCATATGTTAACAGAATCATACTTGGACCCTCTGGACCCCGTTCAATGCCAGCACATCATTTCTTAGATAAGGGATCAAAACTGGTTGCAATATTCCAAGTGAGGCCTCACCAGTGCTTTATAAAGCCTCAGCTTGTTTTTTATATTCTTGTCCACCCAAAATGAACCCTAACATTGCATTTGCCTTCATAACCACCAACTCAACCTGCAAGTTAACATTTAGGGAACCCTGCATGGGGTCTCCCAAATCCCTTTGCACCTCAGAATTTTGAATTTTATGCCTTTATTCCTTCTGTCAACTTCCCTACACTACATGCCGTCTGCCACTTCTTTGCCCATTTCTCAATCTGTCTGAGTCCTTCTGCAGACTCCCTGCTTCCTCAACACAACCTGCCCCTCTGTGTATCGTCCGCAAACTTGGCCACAAATCTATCAATTCTGTCATCCAAATCATTGGCATATAACAAGAAAAGAGGTAGTCCCATACTGACCACTGCAGAACACCACCACTCAATGGCAGTTAAACAGAAAAGAACCCCTTTATTTCCAATCTTTGCCACCTGCCAGTCAGCCAATCTTCTATTCATGCTAGTATTTTTCATGTAATACCATGGGCTCTTAACTTGTTAAGCAGCCTCATGTGTGGTACCTTGTTAAAGGCTTTCTGAAAATCCAAGTAAGCAACATCCACTGACTCTCCTTTATCTTTCCTGACTCTTATTTCCTCAAAGAATTCATCAAATTTGTCAGGTAAGATTTCCCCTTTAGGAAACCATGCTGCCTTTGGCTTATTTTATCATGTGCCTCCAAGTACCCCAAAATCTTGTCCTTAATAATGTCCAATGTCTTCCCAGCCACTGAAGTCAGGCTAACTGGCCTATCATTTCCTTTCTTCTGATCCCTCCCTTCTAAAAGAGTGGGGTTACATTTTCAATTACCACCCCCCGCCCCCCTGGAAATCATTCAAGAATTTAGTGATTCATGAAGGATCATTACTAATGCCTCTACAAACTCTTCAGCTACCTCTTTCAGAGCTCTGGGGTGAAGTCCACCTGGTCCAGGTGACGTATTTACCTTCAGACCTTCCAGCTTCCCAAGCACCTCCTCCTTAGAAATAGCAACTCCATTCGCTTCTGCCCCCTGACATCCACAAATTTCTGGCACACTACAAGTGTCTTTCACAGTGAAGAGTAGTGCAAAATATTTATTAAGTTCGTCCACCATTTCTTAGTCCCCCATTACTAACTTTCCAGTGTCATTTTCCAGTTGTCCAATATCCACCATCACCTCTCATTTATTTTTTATATATCTGAAAATACTTCTTGTATGATCTTTTATATTATTGGCAAGCTTACCTTCATATTTCATCTTCTTTCTCCTTTTGGTTTTTAGTTGCCTTTGTTGTTTTTGAAAGCATCCTGATTCTCTAACTTCCCACAAAATTTTTGCTATTTCATATACCTCCTCCTTTGCTTTTATGCTAACTTTGACTTCCCTTGTCAGCCACAGTTGTGTCATTCTCCCTTTAAGAATTGAAAATACACTTGGACTAAGATGTTATCTGTCTTGTGCTATCACCAGTGGGATCATCGGTTGATCTGCCACCTGTCTTCAGGAGTTTCGGCCCGCTTATGATCAAGACTCACTCGAGGTGGTGGGCCAGCAGTGCTAAAGCACCACCTCCCACTGGTGAGCTTAAAAACTTGGCATCTGCCTCTATCAGAGTTGTTGGTCACTTCCATCCAACAGATAGCCTGCTCTCCAGGTGTCTATGCAACTACTGAAGGGTTTGCAAGATGTGTGTACACTGTCTGACTATCTGCCCCTCTGGACGTACTTGGTCCACACCCATGCTGATCCTTTTTCTGCTGCTTCAGCTACAGCCCTGCTGGTTGACTTGATCTCTCTTCTAGTGAAGCCAAGGTCACGCAGCCACTTCTGGAGAGTGAACACAATAAACCCACGGCAGCCTACTTCGAGTGGATAGCATGAGACCTTCCACCCTCTGTCTCTGCACTCTGATCTTAATTCTGCATACTTGGTTAACTTGTGCTCATGGGCTTCATCGATGTTGTCTTCCCAGGGGACTGTGAGTTCACCAATAACCACTTCTCTACTGGTGTCAGACCATAAGATTATATTTGGACGCAATGTGGTGAAAGCTACTTGCTCCAGGAAACTGCCTTTCCCATCCAGGTCAACTTTGACACACCAATCATTGGCTGAAGAAAGTATGCTTGATCATGGGTTGCATTGTTCTGTGCAGCATGGGGCATGAGATAAGTTGTGCTGTCGTACTCTCTGCTCAACCACTTCTGTTACAACTTTGAGAACATTGTTATGTCTCCTAGTATACATGCCGCTGGAAAGATTGACTCTGCATGCACTCAAAATATGTTGAAGTGTTCCCTTCTCACCACAAGCAGCACACCTGTCTGTCTTATCTCCATATCAAGCAAAGGAGCCCCCCGCTGTTTGTGAGAGTGAGTGCTTGCCAGGTGATCCTGAAGTTCTTGTTGAGAGATGTTAAGCTGCCTGCTCTTACTTTGTTCAAACAAATTCTTTGTGAACTGGTGAGGGTTCTCAAAGAACGACTTTCTTGCCTTCTCTCTCTTCTTTCTCTTTTTTACATTGTGACTCTGCATGACGGAGTGATGCTAACAAGGGGCTTGGACCTGATGGGAAAGTGTTGAACAACATCATCTGTCATCTCTTTAATTCCTGAAAAAGATAAAGATTTATCTAAATGCGCCTCTTATAGACTAATTTCTCTATTGAATGTGGATTTTAAAATTCTCTCTAAGATTTTGGCTAATAGACTTGAGAATATTTTACCTACAGTTATTTCCAATGACCAAACTGGATTTATTAAAAATAGATATTCACATTTTAACAGTCGAAGATTATTAAATATTGTTCACTCTTCTCCATCTAAAGAATCTGAATGTGTTGTTTCTCTTGATGCAGAGAAAGTCTTTGATAGGTTGGAGTGGTCTTACTTATTTGAGGTTTTGTAAAGATTTAATCTTGGCCCAGGATTTATTTCCTGGATTAAATTGATCTATCATGCTCCTATGGCTGCTGTTATAACTAGTAATCAAAAATCTCCCTACTTTAGATTACAAAGGGCTACTCGACAGGGATGCCCTCTTAGCCCTTTATTATTTAACTTGGCCTTTGATCCCCTTGCTATTGCTCTTAGAGATTCTGACACTGTTCAGGGTATTAAGAGAGGGGACAAAATACACAAGGTTTCGTTATATGCAGATGACCTGTTAGTTTATATTTCAGATCCTAGGAAATCTATTCCTTCTATGTTATCTATATTTTCTGAATTCAGTAGTTTTTCTGGGAATAAATTAAATTTACATAAAAGTGAGTTATTTCCTATTAATAATTACTCTGATCCAAATCATCAAGTACCTTTTAGTATTGCTAAAAATTACTTTACCTATCTTGGTATTAAAATTACTAAAATTTTTACTGGGAGCTTCTCTTCCCTTTTTGTTTTCTAAGATTAGTAGACAAGATTTTAATCCCATTATTAAACATATATTAAGAATTTGGTTTCAGTTTCGTAGATTTTTTGAGTTAAATAATTTGAGATGGGGCTTGGTGGGTGAGAGATGTTTCCCAGAGGTCATCAGGTGGGCCCCCTCCTGATTAGATGTTTCGTCAATTTAAGCCCACTACATCTCCAGAGGGTTCAACAGTGCAACCTGACATCCCAGATGCACCCACCCCTTCACATCTGACTACCCATGGGCCCAGATGACGTCACTCCTTTTCATCCTTAACCAGTGGCTGCTTCGCTCGGCTGCCTGCGAGAGTTCTTTTATAGCTTGCTGCCGGCCCTGTCCTTGGACTCCCAGCATCTTCAGCAATCCGATTGTGGAAGTAGCCGCAAACCCTCTGCAGCCAACCTCTACTGGGAGAATCTGCACTTTCCATCCACGCTGCCTAGCACCTGTGGCCAGCTCAGCGTATCTCATACGTCTCACAGACTGCACCTTCCCAGGGCCCTGTGAGCTCCGAGATTACTACAGCCTTCAGACTGCTGGACCACAAGACCAGTGGCTATCTCCGGGGGAAATATTAGTCTTTTGTCAAGGTCAACAGCCATGCTCCAGTCATGAGCAGGTTTCTGTATGCTTGACATCAACCTTGTCACCAAGGGAGGCACCTTCTGTCCTTGCTGGACAAAGGGGATGGTGGTTCTCCCACTCATATGACGCTTAGAGTTGTTATTCAGCTGCCTTTGCTTCTCCACAATGGATGCCAAACATCTGATGACCTGGTTGTGCCTCTATGTGTTTGCTGTTCTTCCACAAAGTGGACACGCTGGGTCTTCACCGAGCCATTGGTTCTGATTTTTGCAAGTTGGGAGAACATCATAAACTGCTCTTATAACGAAGCTAATCTTTCTTCCTTCCTTTTCCCATAAGTCTTTCCAGCTGAATTATCTTTCTCGATGTTTTCCCACCTTGTCCACTATCCCATTTTTGCCTCAGACGCTGCTCTTGCATACCTCATCTGCTCCTCCTGTCACTGTACTTCCTCCACCACCATAGCTTGCCTTCGGTTTTGTGTTGTTGCCTTTTGCCAAATGGGCCTATTTGAGCCTGTGTGAAGGCCCCCTCTTCCAGACTGCACCTGGCCCAGCATGACTGCACACCCCAGTGCTGCTTTTGTCTGATTTACTGACTCTGCTAGACACCACTTTCTCCCTGCTAAGATCCTGGGTGCAGTATCCTGGACAACACTGTCACGAGAATCCAAGAGAGCCATCTCAAGCCTCAGCCTGGCACACTTGAACTCTTCAGTCAGCCCATGACAGGCAACTCCAGAGCTCCTTTGCCATACAGGTAGATGTTACTTAGTGATCCTGGTAGGCCCATCCACTTCTTAATGAAGGAACTAACTGTCCTCTCCAGCTTTTCAACATGAGTGATGGGGACTTCATACGGAGTCAGTGGCCACAACACCTGAGATAGCAATCCAAACTGAAGACACCAGAGCTTGAGGTTTCCTGGCAGCAAGGTCTTGTTGATGGCTTTAAGCCCTTCGATGATTTCTTCTCTCAGCAGTTTCTTTTTTTTTTTAATTTTTTATTTTTATTTGGATAAGGAATTCACAATTATCATGTACTTTTTTCACACATATAACCTTTTCCATTTTTTATATGTATAAAACTACAATTATTTATACATTCTTAAGTACACATTGAGATGATATAAAAGGAAAATAAACATTTAAATAGATAATTATGTACTGTGGTAAATCTAACCTATTAGGCTAAGTAATGAAATTAGTTGTTAAGAAAAATGATAATAATAGTTTCCATACAACCCTTCTGGACCATTTCCACTGGTCCAAAATGTTGCATACAAGCCTATATACCAACCATTGTAGGTGTTTATATCCCAATTTGTTCGTGCTTGTTCCTGCCCGCAGACATAATTATCCAATCCCTATGTACTTATTTACTTAATTTTTTCTTTTTTTTTATCCCTTTCCCAAATCTTTCCCTTTACTTGTGTTAATTCTCTATTTTCCAAGAAAAAAACAAACATTTAGACTAGAGGTGCTTACGTTAGCAATATTACTGTGTTGATGAGAAGAGCAATATAAATCATTAGGAGAGTCATCTAAAGTCTGCTCGCATTGGGGTTATATATTCAATCCATTTATTCCAGATTTGATAAAATGTTTCTTTTTGAGTTCTCAGGGAGTAAGTCAACTTTTCCATTTTAAATATTTCCAAGATAATTTCGTACCAATCTTCTAATGTAGGTGGTATTGGATTTAGCCATTTTCTAGTGATTGATTTCTTACTTGCCGCTAAGAGGGCCTGCAGCAACTTTATATCTTCCTTCTGTTCAAGGAACAATACATGCCCCAAATAGAGCGTCTCAAAGTTCAGAGGTATCTGGGACCTAAGTACCTTAACTAATGTTCTATGAATACCTTCCCAAAATAGACTTAATTTAGGGCAATCCCAGAAAATATGAAAATGATTTGCCTCCTTGGAGCCGCACCTTCTCCAACACATCACATTTGTATCTTTATATTTTTCCTGATATGGGGTCTTGAAGTATCTTATAATGTTTTTCCAACAATGTTCTCTCCAAGTCAAAGAATTAGTCGAGGACCATTGAAAGCTGCAGATTTTCCCCCAAGCCTCCTCTGAAAGTACCAACCCCGCTTCTTTCTCCCACTTCTCTTTAATATACAGTGTATTTACATTTTTAGCATGGGAGAGTGCATTATATAGGCGAGAAACTGATTTACTAGGTATTGAACTGCAAGCCGGATTCAGAATCTTGAAAAATTCTAATTCTACTGTTGATAGGTCTGTATATCTACAACTCTGGTTAACATAGTTTTGTATTTGAAGGTACCTAAAAAAGTCATTATGTTCTAGGCCATGTTTGTCCTGCAGGATTTGGAAACTTTGTAATACTCTTTTATCTATAAATGAGAGGTAGGTTGTAAGACCTTTCTTTATCCATAGCTCAAATCTTTTATCTCCTCTGTTGGGAAGGAATTCGGTATCATATGCACACCATCTAAAGAGTTTTAACATGTTATTAATTCCACATGAATTAACCACCTTCTGCCATACTTTTAATGTAAGATTTATCCAAGCATTATTAAATTTTTCCAACTGGGCCATCAATCCTTTGTCAGCTATTGAGGCCTGAAGAGGAAAACTGTCAACTAATCCAAATTCTATTTCCTTCCATCTAGCCTTATATTCCCTATTACACCAATATAACAGAGGGGTTATCTGTGAGGCATAAAAATAATTTCTCAGTCAAGGAAGAACCATACCTCCTCCTTCCTTCCCTAACTGTAAGGTGTTATATCGAATTCTAGGTTTCCTTCCTTGCCAAATGAAGCGGGAAATCCATTTGTCCTATTCCCTGAATTGATTATCATCCACCTCCACTGATAAAGTACGGAAAAGATATAATAACCGAGGAAGAATATTCATTTTTATAGTATTTATCCTTGAATTTAAACTTAAAAAGGGGATAAGATTCCATCTATGCATATCTGCTTTTATCTCTGAGATTAATGGCCCATAATTTACCTGTGACAGTGCTGAAAGATCCTTCGGCAGGGTTATTCCTAAATATTTTAATGATTTAGCTTCCCACTTAAGATCGTATGTATCCTGCAATTTTTTGGATGGTGTATAATTTAGGGACATAACCTGCGTTTTCTTTACATTTATTTTATAACCTGATATTTTCCCAAAGTCATCCAACAGTGTAAACAATCCTATAAATGATTTTAACGTAAACAACAGGAATTCTGCAGATGCTGGAAATTCAAGCAACATACATCAAAGTTGCTGGTGAACGCAGCAGGCCAAGTAGCATCTATAGGAAGAGGCGCAGTCGACGTTTCAGGCCGAGACCCTTCGTCAGGACTAACTGAAGGAAGAGTGAGTAAGGGATTTGAAAGCTGGAGGGGGAGGGGGAGATGCAAAATGATAGGAGAAGACAGGAGGGGGAGGGATAGAGCCGAGAGCTGGACAGGTGATAGGCAAAAGGGGATACGAGAGGATCATGGGACAGGAGGCCTAGGGAGAAAGACGGAGGGGGGGTGACCCAGAGGATGGGCAAGAGGTATATTCAGAGGGACAGAGGGAGAAAAAGGAGAGTGAGAGAAAGAATGTGTGCATAAAAAGGAGTAACAGCTGGGGTACGAGGGGGAGGTGGGGCCTAGCGGAAGTTAGAGAAGTCAATGTTCATGCCATCAGGTTGGAGGCTACCCAGACGGAATATAAGGTGTTGTTCCTCCAACCTGAGTGTGGCTTCATCTTTACAGTAGAGGAGGCCGTGGATAGACATGTCAGAATGGGAATGGGATGTGGAATTAAAATGTGTGGCCACTGGGAGATCCTGCTTTCTCTGGCGGACAGAGCGTAGATGTTCAGCAAAGCGGTCTCCCAGTCTGCGTCGGGTCTCACCAATATATAAAAGGCCACATCGGGAGCACCGGACGCAGTATATCACCCCAGTCGACTCACAGGTGAAGTGATGCCTCACCTGGAAGGACTGTTTGGGGCCCTGAATGGTGGTAAGGGAGGAAGTGTAAGGGCATGTGTAGCACTTGTTCCGCTTACACGGATAAGTGCCAGGAGGGAGATCAGTGGGGAGGGATGGGGGGGACGAATGGACAAGGGAGTTGTGTAGGGAGCGATCCCTGCGGAATGCAGAGAGGGGGGAGGGAAAGATGTGCTTAGTGGTGGGATCCCATTGGAGGTGGCGGAAGTTACGGAGAATAATATGTTGGACCCGGAGGCTGGTGGGGTGGTAGGTGAGGACCAGGGGAACCCTATTCCTAGTGGGGTGGTGGGAGGATGGAGTGAGAGCAGATGTACGTGAAATGGAGGAGATGCGTTTAAGAGCAGAGTTGATAGTGGAGGAAGGGAAGCCCCTTTCTTTAAAAAAGGAAGACATCTCCCTCGTCCTAGAATGAAAAGCCTCATCCTGAGAGCAGATGCGGCGGAGACGGAGGAATTGCGAGAAGGGGATGGCGTTTTTGCAAGAGACAGGGTGAGAAGAGGAATAGTCCAGATAGCTGTGAGAGTCAGTAGGCTTATAGTAGATATCAGTGGATAAGCTGTCTCCAGAGACAGAGACAGAAAGATCTAGAAAGGGGAGGGAGGTGTCGGAAATAGACCAGGTAAACTTGAGGGCAGGGTGAAAGTTGGAGGCAAAGTTAATAAAGTCAACGAGTTCTGCATGCGTGCAGGAAGCAGCGCCAATGCAGTCGTCGATATAGCGAAGGAAAAGTGGGGGACAGATACCAGAATAGGCACGGAACATAGATTGTTCCACAAACCCAACAAAAAGGCAGGCATAGCTAGGACCCATACGGGTGCCCATAGCTACACCTTTAGTTTGGAGGAAATGGGAGGAGCAAAAGGAGAAATTATTAAGAGTAAGGACTAATTCCGCTAGACAGAGCAGAGTGGTGGTCCCATGATCCTCTCGTATCCCCTTTTGCCTATCACCTGTCCAGCTCTCGGCTCTATCCCTCCCCCTCCTGTCTTCTCCTATCATTTTGCATCTCCCCCTCCCCCTCCAGCTTTCAAATCCCTTACTCACTCTTCCTTCAGTTAGTCCTGACGAAGGGTCTCGGCCTGAAACGTCGACTGCGCCTCTTCCTATAGATGCTGCTTGGCCTGCTGCGTTCACCAGCAACTTTGATGTATGTTGCTATAAATGATTTTTCTGGTTCACTCAGATAGACCAAAACATCATCTGAGAATAACGCCACTTTCTGTTCAATCCCTGCCACCTTGATACCTTTTACGATTTCGCTCTGTCTTATTAGTTGGGCAAGTGGTTCAATATATAGCGCAAAAAGGAGAGGAGAAATTGGGCATCCCTGTCTAGTGCCTCTCTCTAAAATGAAGGAGTCAGAGAGGTCCCCATTTATCTTAATTCGGGCTGTAGGGCTGTCATATAGAGTCTGAATTACTTTAATAAACCTTTCTTGAAAGCCGAATCTTCCTAACATTCTGTATAGGAATGCCCAACTAACCGAATCAAAAGCTTTCTCAGCGTCCAATCCTACTACCATTGTCTCTGTCTCGTTCTTATTAACCTGTTCTAATATGTGCAGAGTTCTCCTTATGTTGTCCTGTGTTTGTCTTTGTTGAATAAATCCAGTCTGGTCTAAATGGATTAGGCCAGGTAAAAGCTTTTCCAATCTGCGCGCTAATATAGATGTAAATAGTTTGTAATCTAAATTAAGAACACTAATTGGCCGATAATTGCCACATTCTAGTTTATCTTTACCCTCTTTAAGAATAACTGAAATAATCGCTTCTCTCCAGGAAGGTGGAGTTTCTCCTCTCTGCAAGATCCAACTAAAGGTGTTAAGTAGTAATGGGGCTAACTGTGTCTTCAGGGACTTGTACCACTCTGAGGTAAACCCATCAGAACCCGGGGACTTTCCAGCCTTTAACCTAGAGATGGCCACGTTCAGTTCTTTGACAGTTACTGGTTCTAATAAACTTTCATTTTGTAAATCTGTAAGTTTAGGTAGATCTAAAAAATTCAATACACTGTCTATATAGGGCTCATTGGGGGCCTGGGGTTGGGAGTACAGCTCTCGATAATATGTTTCAAAACTCTCTTGAATTTTCCCTATTGTACTCTCCACAAGCTTTGTCTTTGGATTCTTTATTTTATGAATTGTATTGTCTGCTTGTTGTTTTCGTAATTTATATGCTAATAATCTAGCTGATTTACCTCCTACTTCATAATCCTTTTGTCTCAGGTAAAGAAAATTTCTTTGAGTTTCCAACGTATAAATATCATCAATTTCACTTTGCAATTTCCTAATTTCCTGTTTTCGATTTGAATTACTTTTGTTGCTATCTACAACTTGAAGTTGTTTTAATTTTCCTTGAAGGTCTGCTAATTTTTGTGCATTGATTTTTTTCATGTGAGTAGTAATGGAAATAATTTTCCCTCTCAGTACAGCTTTCAATGTATCCCATAAAATCACTGGTGATGTTTCTCCCGTGTCATTAAGGTCTAGATATTCTTTGATTTCTCCCCTTAATCTCTCCATTACTTTCGGGTTATTGAGTATATGTGAGTTTAGCCTCCATAGTGTTTTCCTCATTTTCCTTTCCAGGATTAGAGACATAGAGACTGGGCTATGATCCGACAGATCAATTGTTGCAATATTACAGTTTTTTATCCTGAGTCTATCTGTATTAAAGATAAAAAAATAGTCTATCCTTGAATAGGCTGAATGAGGGAAAGAGTGATATGTATAATCTTTACTAGTAGGGTGTAATTCCCTCCAGACATCTATAATTCCCAACTCCTCTATCAATGAATTCACTTTCCGAGTCAGAGGTTTATTCTGAGTAACTATTCTTGAAGAATCTAATATAGGATTTAATCTAATATTAAAATCCCCTCCACAAATTACTACCCCTCGAGAACTGACCATTAGGTCAAAAATGTGTCTATAAAATGACCATTCACTACCTGGAGGAGCATAAACATTCAGCAATGTTATTTCTGTACCTTCTATTCTTCCTGTGATTTTTACAAACCGTCCTTCTTTGGCTCTAGTCTCTGAAATATGTTCATAATTAAGAGTACTTGATATTAAAGTAGCTACCCCTCTTTTGTGACTCAATTTATATGATGAATAAAATACATGCTTAAAGCCCATTCTTTTTAATTTTCCATGTTCAGATTGGCTCATATGTGTTTCTCTCAGCAGTTTCACTTGATTTTTATCATTGAAGTTTACCCCAAGCTTTTAACTAGCATTTCTGACACAGTGCCAGATTATTTTTCAGTGTCATAGCACAAAGGTTATTTAACTTCCCTGGAGAAAAACAACTTCATCAACACACGTGCAGAAGGTAGGGATGCCGGGTTTCTCTGGCTGCTTGGAACACACAAGTATAATTTGGCATCAAATACAAACTGCTACAAGTGAAAGAAAAGAGCTTCATGTCATCTTCCTGGACCTAGCCAATGCCTTTGGGTTGGTCTCACATAACCTCCTTTGGCCTTCCTTTGAATTCTTCCGTGTATCAGATTCTTGGGAAACTGAAAGGTTCCAAGTCAGCTGGACCAGATGGTGTACGCCCAGTGTTCTGGAATAAGTAGCCGAAGAGATTGTGGGAGGCATTAGAAGTTATCTTTCAAGAATCACCAGATTTTGGAATGGTTCCAGAAGACTGGAAAATTGCAAATGTCAGCTCAGTCTTGAAGAAGGGACAGAGGCGGAAGAAAGGAAATTATAGGCCAGTTAGTCTGACTTCAGTGGTTGGGATGATGTTGGAGTTGATTGTTAAGGATGTGGTTTGGGGTACTTGGAGGCTCGTGATAAAATAGACCATAGTCAGCATGGTTTCCTCAAGGGAAAATCTTGCCTGACAAATCTGTTAGAATTCTTTGTAGAAACAAACAGGATAGACAAAGGAGAATTGCTTGATGTTGTGTACTTGGATTTTTAGAAGCCTTTTGACAAGGTGCCACACATGAGGCTGCTTAACAAACCATGAGCCCATGGTATTAGAAGAAAGATTCTAGTATGGATAAAGCAGTGGCTGATTGGCAGGAGGCAAAGAGTGGGAATAAATGGAGCCTTTTCTGACTGTGTGCCAGTGACTAATGGTGCTCCACAGGGGTCTGTGTTGGGACCGATTCTTTTTATGTTATATGTCAATGATTTGGATGATGGAATTGATGGTCTTATTGCAAAGTTTGCACATGATACGAAGATTGGTGGAGGGAGAAGTATTTCTGAGGAAGTCAAGAGGCTATGGAGGGACTTAGACAGATTAGGAGAACGGGTAAAGAAGTGGAAGATGGAATACAGTGAAAGGAAATGTATGGTCGTGCACTTTGGTACAAGAAATGAAAGGATTGACTATTTTCTAAATGGTGAGAAAATATGAAAATTTGAGGCACACAGGATTTGGGAGTCCTTGTGCAAGATTCCCTAAAGGTTTATTTGCAGTTTGAGTCTGTGGTGAGGAAGGCAAATGCAATGTTAGCTTTCATTTCAGGAGGACTAGAATATAAAAGCAAGGACGTAATGTTGAGACTTTTTAAAGCACTGGTGAGGCCTCACTTGGAGTATTGTGAGGAGTTTTAGGCCCCTTATCTTACACAGGATGTGCTGAAAATGGAGAGGTTTCAAAGGGGTTCCAGGATTAAAAGGCTAGTCATATGAAGAGTGTTTGATGGCTCTAGGCCTGTATTCACTGGAAATCAGAAAAATGAGGGGTGACCTAATTGAAACCTATTTAATTGGTGAAAGGCCTTGAAAAAGTGGATGTGGAAAGGTTGTTTCCTATAATGGGATTGTCTAAGATCAGAGGACACAGCCTCAGAATACAGGGGCGTCCTTTTAGAATGGAGATGAGGAATTTCTTTAGCCAGAGCGTAGTGAATCTGGGGAATTTGTTGCCACAGGCAGCTGTGGAAGCCAAGTCTTTATGTATATTTAAGGCAGAGGTTGATAGACTCTTGATTGGTCAGGGCATGAAGGGTTATGGGGAGAAGGCAGGAGATTGGGGCTGAGAGGAAAAATTGATCAGCCATGATGAAATGGTGGAGCAGACTTGATAGGCCAAATGGCCTAATTTTGTTTCTATATCTTATGGTCTTATGGCCGCTGTAATTCCCTTTACTCCATTGTAATACTGATACATCTGACTTTTACTTCTCCCTCTCAAACTGCAGGATAAAGTCTGTCATATCATGATCACTCTCTCCTAAGGGTTCCTTTACCTTAAGCACCCTAATCAAATCTGTGTCATTACAAAAGACCCAATCCAATTGTCTTTTCCCTATTGGGCTCATCCACAAGCTGCTCCACAAAGTTACCTCATAAGCATTCTTTGGATTCAGCACCAACCTGATTTACCCAATCTACCTGCATATTGAAATCCCCTTGACCATCATAACATTGCCCTTTTCACAAGCCTTTTCTATTTTCATTGTAATTTCTACCCACATCCTGGCTACTGTTCAGACATCTGTATCTAACTCCAATCAGGGTCCTTTTATCTTTGCAGTTTCTTAACTCTACCCACAAAAACTCTTCTACCCACATCCTGGCTACTGTTCAGACACCTGTATCTAACTCCATTCGGGTTCTTTTAACTTGGCAATTTCTTCTCTCTACCCACAAGGATTCGACATCTTCCCATCCTATGTCACGTCTTTCTAAGGATTTGATTTGATTTTTACCAACAGGATTTTTACTCCCACCCCCTCTATCTACCTGCCTGTCCTTTTGATACAATGTGTATCCTTGGATGTTAAGCTCCCAGCTATGATCTTCATTCAGCCACGATTCAGATTCCACAACACCATACCTACAAATCTCTAACTGCACTGCAAGAGCATCTACCTTATTCCCTATACTGTGCATTCAAACATAACACCTTCAGTCCTCCTTTCATCACCCCTTTCCATTCCCCCCTCCCATGTTACACTTCAACTCATCCCACTGACTGCCATTTTGGTCCTATCATCTGCCCGTTCTTCCTCACAGTCTCACTGCACTCTGCATTTTATTGTATACTGTCCCATTCTCAGTTGTCACTCCAGTTCTCATTCCTCTGCCAAATTATTATAAACCACTCCCCAGTCTATATTTAGAAAAGGGTTGTTTATGAATGTATTCTTCTTTAGTTGCAGCTGGTTTGTGCAGAGGTATGAAGTCTGCCAGTATTCACCACACCACTCAGGCTAATTAGCCACAACAAATGGGTCCTACTTTCGAGTTCCAGCAATGCCGTCTTTTATTTATATAACTCTGAAACACCCAGCATCAATCCCAGCACTCAGTGTGTAATTTACACAATCTGTAATTTACACTTCTGGATTGTTGGTTCAATAAGCTCGCACTACAATTGTTCCAGTATTTGACGCTGCACAGCTTCGCTTAATGTTAAGCCTGCAGTGAGTAGGTGTGGCAGGAGCTGACAGTCGGTAGCAATGAAATTGGGTATACTGATATCAGAAAAATGCACTTGCCCAGTCCATCATATAAACCAGCCACCCCTCCACTGAGTCCGCCTACACTTCCCACTGCCTTGGGAAAGCAGTAAACATAATCAAGGATCCCTCCCACCTTGGTCATTCTCTCTCTCCCCTCTTGTTGGGCAGAAGATAGGAAGGTTTGAGAGCATGTATCACCAGATTCAAGGATAGATTTTATCCTATTTTTATCAGACTCTTGAATGCATCTCTCATACACTAAAGAATGAATATTTGAATTATTGAACTCCTGATCTCTCAACCTACCTCATCGTGGCACTTGCTCTTTAGGTGTTAACTTGCATGCCATTTTCCCTGTAATTACACCACTCTTTTCTGCATTCTGTTTTCTTTTTACAACCTTGACATAATTATGTATGGCATGACCAGTCTGGATGGCATGCAAAAGAAAAGCTTTTTACTGTGCTTCCATCAGTGTAACAATAATGAACCAATACCAATACAGCTAACATTACATGTGAACCAAAATTCCACAGGTAACACCCTAAAGATGACTTGTCTGGATGCCAGTTTTGCATCCCTATTCACTACAAGTACGCAAAGCCACTTTCATCTCAGCATCTACTTTCAATGATGAAATTCCACCTTCAGAAGAAGACAGCTCTCACCTTTGTTCAAAATGATTATATCTCTTCATTAGCAACCTTCCCTTCCTATTGGTTTGACAGGCTCTTGGACTTTGCATTGGGTGCACATACCAGCTTTATGAGGCACTTGCGTTGAGATAGAAATTACAGCCCGGCTGCACACATGTTTAAATATTTACATTTCCGCCATCCAGTTCATAATTTCTTCTTGCTGCTACTATCTGGCAGGAGGTACAGAAGCCTCAGGCATCCCACACCACCAGGTTCTGGAACAGCAAACTTTCCTACAACATCAGGTTCTTGAGGTGACCCGCATAACCCTGAGCTCACCTCGGTGACAGACCATCTCTTATGCTACCATGGACTTGTTTCTAATTATATTGTTTTTGCACTAGTGTCTTGATTTGCAGTCTTTTTCTTCACTGTCTTGTATAATTTATGTAGTTTAAGATCAGTGTGCTGTCGGAATCTACATGCCTGTGACGTTGTTCCTTCTATTTGTACCTCACTGTACTTGTGCTTATGACAATAAACTCAACTTGGAGTATGTGTTTTTCAAATTGTTGTAGAAAATTTGTACATACAAATTCATATTTACAACCAAAACAACCTTATTCCCTTTCCTTTTAAAGAGACCTCATAACTTGGATGCTCTTGAACATTTTGTAACTTTTGTATGGGTTATGCTTCACTGCAGTAGATTCTGAATCTTAGAACATGCTGGTCAGTGACAATCATTTGGAGATAGTTCCTTCTAGTGGAAGATGTTTCCAGGCAGATCACACGTCCTCCTTCACAAGTTTAAGTGGACGTGTAGATTGCTCTGCATCTCTGCA
This sequence comes from Mobula hypostoma, assembly GCF_963921235.1. Taxonomy (NCBI): domain Eukaryota; kingdom Metazoa; phylum Chordata; class Chondrichthyes; order Myliobatiformes; family Myliobatidae; genus Mobula; species Mobula hypostoma. The sequence continues at coordinate 98,580,133 of NC_086105.1, read as the reverse complement.
GACAACCTGCTTTGGTCAGTCACCTTATTGAGTTGATAGGGATGAACTTCATCAGAGAGCAACTAAGAACTAAGATCATTTTTTTTCTTCCAGTGCTTTGTTCTTATGTGACTCTGTGACTTATAACAAAGTGGTTTTAGGAGATAATACTGTTCTTATTTTGCACTGATAATATAGAATATTCCATAAGCATTGGCACTTTTTTGTTCAGAAAGCTTTATTAATTTATTTATAATATCTACATCATCCTTATCCAGGCTGCATTTGCACTACTGCAGCACCTACCTGTCACCAGAGAGCTGGTGGACAATGCATGCTCTCTGTGGGCATGAATGTGTCCTTGTCAGTTGGCATGGATGGATCCCATAATGTCTTGCTGCCAGGACCCATGAATGGCCACCTTGACCAGAACCAGGAGCAAAGTGACAAACAAAACCCTGATCTCCTTTGTCTTCCTCTGGACTAGGTGCTCAAAGATCAGGGGGGTTTGGGGGCCGAAGTCCAGCCAGAACCCTTCAAGCCCAATGGAAATGGTAGAAGTGCATGGTACTCCAAATGACTGACATATCCTTCTTACTAAGCACATAGACAGCGCAGTGGCATTGGCAGTAGAGTCACTGCCTCAACGTGCCAGAAGCCTGGTAAGATCCTGAACTCAGCTTTTGTCTGTGTGGAGTTTGCACATTCTCCCTCCAACATCACAATGATTTGTGAGTTGGGGTATGTTAATCTGCCACTGAAAATTGCCCCCTGTGTAAAGGTGCGTGGAAGAATCTGGAGGAGAAGATGAGAATGTGGGGAGAATAGAAAAAGAGATGGATGTAGTATTGGGGTAAAAGGGTGGTTGATGTTTGCATGGACGAGGGTTCAAAAGGGGCTATTTCTGTATTTACTCTATTGCACCTGCTGCCACAATTGTAGCCAAGTCCACAGGATCCAACACCAGTCCTGTCAGCCACCTTGGAAGTTACAGAACAGAAATGCAAACAACAATCAGCTGGAGGAACTCAGTAGGTCGAGCAGAATCTGCAAGGGGAAAGAACTCGATGTTTTTTCGATCAAAGCCCTGCATCAGGACGGGACAGGGCTTTGATCTGAGGTGCATCACCTCACATTTATCTGTATTGAAATTCATTTGCCACTCCTCAGCCCACTTCCCTAACTGACCAAGATCCCATTGTAATCTACAATAAACCTCTTCACCATCAACACCTCCTCTTAATTCTGTGTCAGCTACAAAATGATCAGTCAAGTCTAGAGCATCCACATCTAGATCATTTATATAAAAAACGAACAAGACCCCTGCAACACTCCACCATTTAATGGCCTCTATTCGAAGGAAGTACCTTCTGCTTCTTAATACTGAGCCAATTTTGAAACCAAAAGGCTTTTCCTGGATTCCAAGAGACATAACCTTCCAGAATAGCCTACTGTGTGGGACCTTGTTGAAGGCCTCACTAAGGCTCAAATATCCACAACATTCACTGCCCTACCCTCATCTACCTTTGCGGTTACTTCTTCAAAAGACTCTAAAAGATTTATCGAGCACTACTTCCCTCACATGTACGGTTCAGAATTGATTTTAAGATTCTCCTGTTTGTTTATAAAGCCCTGAATGGGCTGCCTCCCCCTTATATTACAGACCTTCTAACCCCTTATTCTACTTCCAGGTCCCTCAGGTCAGCTGACTTGGTGAGCTCCTGACTGTCCTGCGATCTAAACTTCAGTTCAGGGGTGGCCGCACTTCTGCTATTGTAATCCCTAGACTGTGGAACAGCATTCCCTTTCCTATCAGATCTGCCCCCTCCATCGACTCTTTTAAATCCAGGCTCGAATCTTACTTTTATTCACTAGTGTTTGAATCCTCCTGATGTGGCTGATTTTTGGCTTGTGCCTAGGCCCTTATGTTGTTTCTTTTGTGCCTATAAGCTGTTTGCCTTGCTGGTTATGTCTGTGTTTCTTGTGTTTGTGATTTTAGCTATCTGCTCTGATCTGTCCAGCACTTTGGTCAACGTGGGTTGGTTTTAAATGTGCTGTATAAATAAATTTGACTTGACTTGACACAAAGTCACGCTGACTCCTAATCAGACTCTGTCTATCCAAATGTCATAGATCCTGTCCCTCAGAATTCACTCCAGTAACTTCCTGCTACTGATTTGGGCTGACCAGCCTGTCAGTTCCTGTTTTCTCCTTGCTACCCTTTTTAAACAATGGAACAACATTAGCCTCCTTCCAGTCTTTGGGTACACCAATGGCTAATGATGAAGCAACTATCTCAGCAAAGACCCTCACAATTTCCCCTTAGCATCCACCACTATCTTAAAACTAAAAGAATCGTAGTCATGAGAGACAAAGTGCACCCTCAGTGCAACTTATGTTACTTGCTCTGCTTTGTCCTCTAACGATATGGCCAATATTGCACCCTCCCGACTGGGACCCTCTATATATAGACTCAGTAAATTTTCCTGCCCACATTTCATACATTCCTCCCCATCCAGGTTCTTAAAACTCTTGCTGTCCCAGTCAATAGTGGGGAAATTAAAATCTCTACTAATACACTATTATTCTTACAACTATAGGCAATTTCTTGATTCAGCTGGTCCTCAAGTTTAGGCTGACCATGACAGGGTGGACCAATAGTACAGCCCCACTAGAGTGACCTTTGCTATGGTTCTATGTTGTACTCACATGGCTTCACTGGAATCTCCCCAAGATTGTCATCTCTAAATACTGCTGTTAAAATTAAAAGAAGGCCACTCACTGAATGCTCCTCTTGAGGGATGTGAGACAGCAGGGAGATCTCCAGTGTCCCTGAGTACTTAGTTCACCTGCAAGAAGTGCATCCAGCTGCAGATTCAAACATTCCGTGTTAAGGAGTTAGAGCAGGGACTGGATGAAATCTGGATCATTCAGGAGGTTGAGAGGGTGATAGATAGGACATAGTAGTTACACACAAGGTGCAGGACACAGGAGACTGGGTGACAGCCAGGAGGGTTAGAGTGGTGCAAAGTACCCCTGTGGCCATCCCGCTCAACAACAGGTATAACACACTTTGGATACTGTCAGGGGGAATGACCGAGCAGAGGAAAATCACAGCAGCCAGATCTCTGGCACTGAGTCTGGCTCCGTGGCTCAGAAAGGAAGGGGGAGATAAGGCAAGCTGTGGTGATAGGGGATTCGTTAGTTAGGGGAACTGAAAGGAGGAATGAGATTCCCAGATGGCCTGTTGCCTCCCGGGTGTGAGTGTCTGGGACATCTCAGATCGAGTAGATATTACCAATAACATAGGGTGGAAGAGTAGCTAGAATTTGCAAAGTGAGTTCAGGGAATTAGGTGCTACATTAAAGGGCAGGACCTCGAGGAGTATGATCTTAGGATTGCTAGTGAGCCCAGAAATAGGAAGATCATACAATTTAACACATGGCTAAGGAGTGAGGGCTTCAGAATTTTGGATCATTGGTCTCTCTTCCAGGGAAGCTAGGTCCTGTACGGAAGAAATGGTTTGTACCTAAACTGGAGGGGGGACTAATATCCTGGTGAGAAGGTTTGCTAGCACTGCACGGGAGGGGTTTAAACTAGACTTGCAGAGGGATGGGAAGCAGATAGTGGTTGTGGAAACATGTTGTTAGTACCTCAGGCAAAGTCAGGAGTCAAAAGGCTGAGGACTGTTGGACTAATGTTGAGTTGCACATATGTCCATGCAAGTTGTAGGAAACAACAGATGAGTTTAGGGCAAGGATTAACTAATGGAATTATGATATTGTAGCTATTACTGTGATTTGTTGCAGGAGGGGCAGGACTGGCAGCTCAGGTTTTGTTTTTTTAGACGTGATAAGAGTGAGAGAGATGGCATTACTAGTCATGGAAAATGTCCCAGCAGTGCTCAGTCAGGACAGACTGGAGAACTCATCTAGTGAGGCTTTGTGGGAAATAAGGAATAGGAAGGGTATGACCATGTTAATGGGGCTAAATTATAGATGACCCAACAGTTGTACTGTATAGGATGTTGGTGAGGCTTAATTTGGAGTATTGTGTGCAGTTTTAGTCACCTACCTACAGGAAAGATGTAAGTAAGATTGAAAGAGTACAGAGAAAATTTACAAGGATGTTGCCGGGACTAGAGGGCCTGAGTTATAAGGAAAGATTGAGTAGATTAGACCTTTATTCCCTGAAACATAGAAGATTACTTGGAGATTTGCTAGAGGTATACAAAATTATGAAGGGTATAGATATGGTAAATACAAGCAGGCTTTTTCCAATGAGGTTGGGGAAGACCACAACTAGAGGTCATAGGTTAAGAGTGAAAGGTGAAGTGTTTAAAGGGCACATGAGGGGAAACTTCTTCACTGAGTGTGTGTTGAGAGTGTGAGACTAACTGCCAGGCAAGTGGTGGATGCGATTTTGATTTCAGCCTTTAAGAGAAGTTTGGATGGAAGTGGTATGGAGGGCTATAGTCAGGGTGCAGGTTGATGGGACTGGGCAGTTTAAATGGTTTGGTACAGACTAGATGGGCCAAAAGGCCTGTTTCTGTGCAGTAGTTTTCCACAGGTCTATGACATCCTGCTTCTTCTTACACTTCCCTCAGTCATGTTTCTGTTATAACCATACCATCCTCGTCCTCAGAGACAATCAACATTCTGAGTTGGCCTGCTCGTCCTAAGCACTGAAATTAATCCTGTTTAATTTAGTATTTCTTTTCCTGCCTTTACTGTGTCCCTGGCTACCCTGATTATTAAATTTGTTCTCCATTGTTACTGCTATATGCAGGGTTTGCAGGTCATTACTTCATAGAAAGTGGAACCTTACATCATGACTGGACGTGATGCTTCGCTCCCAGGTGAGCTCAATGCCTTTTATGGACGCTTTGAAAGGGAGAATAAAACTACTCCTGTGCGAATCTCTGCAGAATCTGATGGCTGTGTGATCTCAGTCACAGGGACTGACATCAGAACATCGTTCAAGAGGGTGAACCCTCACAAGGCATCATGCCCTGATGGTGTACATGATAAGGATGTGAAAACCTGTGCCAACCATCTGGCGGGAGTGTTCAAGGTCATCTTTAATCTCTCACTGCCGTAGTCCAAGATTCCCACCTGCTTCAAAAGGGCGACGGTCATACCAGTGCCCAAGGAGAGTAGGGTGAGCTGTCTCAACAACTGTTACCCAGTTGCACTCACATGTAAGTGCTTTGATGGGTTGGTTAGGGCCAGGATCAACTCCTGCCTAAGCAAGGACCTGGACCCACTGCAGTCTGCCTAGCGCCACAAGTCTATGGGAGATGCAATCTCACTAGCTCTCCACTTAACCTTGCATCACCTGGAGAACAGCAGACATCCCACCCTGCAAAAACTCATTTCAGGGAGGTCGCACCCCCACCCCCCGCAACCCCATATTCCCGCCCCCCCGTCGACCTCCAAGGGTGCATGTAATACTTTGTTTAGTGATTTTGTCTAATCTGTAAACCAAGTTGAGTATATGCAGGAAATGTGACATTAAAATATTTACTTATATTATATTATCATGTTTATTCTATTACAACTTTAAGCAACTCTACAGGGAGCTTGGCCTCATCACGTAGGACATCAATAGCGTAGCTCCTTAGCAGCCAGCCAGCTAGTTTAAATCAAGGGTCCCCAACCTTTCTTGCACCGCGGACCGGTTGAATATTGACAATATTCTTGTGGACCGGCCGACCGGGGGCGGGGGGGGGAGGAGGGTGTTAAACACGACTGGAATATAGGTGATAAGTCAAGTATAAGTCACTTGTAAGTGGCTAATACACTCAATTTCATTTCTAAAGGGGTTTATCTAACGAATTTAATATTAAACACACAGCGCATATTTTCCTCGCATGAATGTAGTGATAAGTCAATCATAACAGTGGTCCCAAACCTCCGGGCCATGAAGAATGCAGCGGTACAGCGGTAACCGAAATAAACAAGCTAATTGATTAGGTGCCGCCCGGCATGTAATCAATTGGCTTGTTTATTTTGTTTTTTTTCTTAAAGATGTGCTGGGTGTGTTCCGGCCACCGCTGTATTCTTCGCGGCCCGGAGGTTGGGGACCACTGAATTATAATAAACTTATAAGTCAATAGCATCATAATATTTTAAGTAATGTTTGGATATTAAACACACAGCGCATATTTACCTCGTATGAACATATAAAATCATTGCAACCCACCAATATCACTGAATCTGTGGGAGCCCTGGGCTTGTTTCCCTGCAACAAGACGGTCCCATCGAGGGGTGATGGGAGACAGCGATACTCGAAGGGGGTTCCTTATGTCCAGTCTATTCTGCAATTTAGTTTTCGTTGCATTCATTGCAGAAAACTCCGCTTCACAGAGATATGATGTTGGAAATGGAAGCAACGTTTTCAGTGCTTTCATGGCTATGTCAGGATATTCAGCCTTGACTTTGATCCAGAATGCCAGCAGAGATGTTATGTCAAACATACTTTTCAGCCCACCGTCACTTGCAAGCTCGAGGAGTTGATCTTTTTCCCGTGCTGACATGGATGATTCACCGAGGACTTTCACAAATGGGTCACGGACCCATTCCTTTGCACGTCTTGGGTCACCGATGACCTCGCGTGCGTCGAAGTTCAATAGTGGGCGTGACAGGGAATGAGGAAAGGTGCAGCTGACTCATATTGTTTCATATTGCCAAATCATATTGTTTCCTGGTTGGGGACCAATCTTAGCACGAAGAGAGACCAATCAGGATGCTCGCTCTCCCTCTCCCTCTCAAAAAAATCTATTTCCGGGATATTGTACATAATTTCCGGGTGTCAGGGAGCCACTATCGATATGCGGGAGGCTCCCGGAACTTTCAGGAGAGGTGGGATGTCTGCAACAGCAATACCTATGTTGAGCTGCAGTTTATTGATTACAGCTCAGTGTTTAACACAATCATACCCTCAGTTCTGATCAAAAAGTTCCAAAACCTGGGCCTCTGTGTCTTTCTGTGCAAGTGGATCTTTGACTTCCTCACTGGAAGACCACAGTCAGTGCAGATCAGAAAGAACATCTCCGCCACACTAACAATCAAGCGTACCTTAGCCTACAGCTTTCGCTCCTTACACTCATGACCGTGTGCTAAGCACAGCTCAAACACTATCTAAAATTTGCTGATGACATGACTACAGTATTTTGGCAGAATTTCAGGTGGTGATAAGGAGGTGAACAGGAAGGAGACAGATCAGCTGGTTGAATGGAGTCGGGACAACAACCTTGCACTCAACATCAGTAAGATCAAGGAATTAATTGTCGACTTCAGAAAGGGGAAGTTGAGGGAACACACACACACACACACACACACACACACACACACAATGGTCCTCACTGAGGGAAAGGATGATCAGTTTCAAGTTCCTGGGTGTCAACATGACTGAAGGTCAATCCTGGGTCCAACATATTGATGCAATTTAAAGATGGCACAACAGTGACTATATTTCTTTAGGAATTTGAAGAGACTTGGTGTGTCACCAAGACTCTCATAAATTTCTACAGATGTATCTTGGAGAGCATTCTGTTTGGTACAGAGGGGCCACTGCACAGGATTGGAAAAAGCTGCAGAAAGTTGTAAACTCATCCCACTCTATCATGGGCTACTAGCCTCACCAGCAGTGAGTATACCTCCAAAAGGCGATCTCTCAAGAAGGCAGCATCCATCTTTACGAACCCCAATCACACAGGACATATCCTCTTCCCATGGCTACCATCACAGAGAAAGTACAGGAGGCTGAAGACACACACTCAACGTTTCAGGACCACCTTCTCCCACTCCAACATTAGATTTCTGAATGGGCAATGAACCCATGAACGCTACTTTTTTAAATCTCTTTTTGCACTACTTACTTATTTTATTTTAAATATGTACTTCTTAAAATTTACAGATGTTTAACATTATAATGTACTGTAATATGCTGCTGCTGCTGCAACAACAAGAGGCAGTGGTATTAAAGCTGATTCATTGACTCAGAGTGCTAACACAGTTGCTGTTGAACCCGCTGACTGCAGCACCCGCAGTAAATTGTGTCTCCCCTACATAAGAAAGCTCCTGCTTTCAACTGAAACCCTCAGTTAGACACTGAGCTCCACTGTGTTGAACAAACCGCGCCAGTGATGACCCCGCGGTTACAGTAGCTCTCCTTGCTCCGGGCTCAGCGCCTCGGGCCACTGGCTACCGAGTAACCAGTAACCAGTAACCAGTGACCAGTGGCCAGTAACTCGGTTACCGCACCAACTCCGCCATGCGGTACCGGCCGGGCCACAATGCACTGCGGCGGAGAGGCGGCGCGGGGGATTGTGGGAAACCGGCGCCGTGGAGACGGGTCTTGGAGGAGTGAGGTAAAGCAGCGGGGAGGGGACGGATAGTGAGGGAGAGGCGGGAGGGGAGAGGGACGGGTAGTGAGGGGAGGGGTGAGCGATGGATAGTGAGGGAGAGGCGGGGAGGGGTGAGCGATGGGTAGTGAGGGGTGAGGGACGGATGGTGAGGGAGAGGCGGGGAGGGGTGAGGGACGGATGGTGAGGGAGAGGCGGGGAGGGGTGAGGGACGGATGGTGAGGGAGAGGCGGGGAGGGGTGAGGGACGGATGGTGAGGGAGAGGCGGGGAGGGGTGAGGGACGGGTAGTGAGGGAGAGGCGGGGAGGGGTGAGGGACGGGTAGTGAGGGAGGGGTGAGGGAGAGGCGGGGAAGGATGAGGGACGGATGGTGAGGGAGAGGTGTGGAGGGGTGAGGGATGGATGATGAGGGAGAGGCGGGGAGGGGTGAGGGATGGGTAGTGAGGGAGAGGCGGGGAAGGATGAGGGACGGATGGTGAGGGAGAGGCGGGGAGGGGTGAGGGACGGATGGTGAAGGAGAGGCGGGGAGGGGTGAGGGACGGATGGTGAGGGAGAGGCGGGGAGGGGTGAGGGATGGATGGTGAGGGAGAGGCGGGGAGGGGTGAGGGATGGGTAGTGAGGGAGAGGCGGGGAGGGGTGAGAGTTGGGTAGTGAGGGAGAGGCAGGGTGGGATAGTGAGGGAGGAATGGTGAGAGAGAGGCAGGTTAAGGGAAAAGGGAGGGTTCAGGTGATGGAGAGGGGGATACAGGACAGTGAGGCGTACAGAGAGGATTACAGGTAGGGTTGGAGTTCAGTGAGGGTACAGGAAGGGGGTTGGGTCGGTGGGTGAGGGTTCTGGGGAGAGGGAAGGGTAATGAGAAGGGGGTGTTTGGAGTGGGAGGGGTAATGGGAAGGGCTGTCTCAGGAGACGAAAGGGTCAGAGGGAGAAGGGGTAATGAGGAGGGGTCTAGGGAGAGGGAAGGGGGTTTCTGGAGTGGGGAATAATAGGAAGAGTGGTCTAAGATGGGGTAATGAGAGGGAGGGATATGGGAAGGGGTTGGGGAGAGAGGGATACAGGAAGGGGGTCAGGAATAGAGGGATACTGGAAGGGGGTAGTTGAAGGGGTTGAGGAAGGGAGGGATATGGAAAGGAGGTCGGGGATAGGGAGTGATATGGGAAGGGGCTTAGGGAATAGGGAAGGTGTCAGGGTTAGGGAGGGGTATGGGGAGGGGATGGGGAAATGGAGGGCATTGTTTTGTAACCTCTAAACATTAAACTAATTCAATGGAAGACTTGGGATTTCAAAAATCTGGTCTAACTTCGTGTTTGCTTTAACTGTGGTGCTCTATCATGTGGTGGTGTGATGATTTGTGCAATTTACCTATACGTATATAACCCATAATGAATTATTTAAAGGAACAAGAATGCTTATACACATGATTACTCAAAATACACAACACGCCTCCCTGCTTAGCTGTAAACTCCAACTCAATAGAGAATACATCTCAACGATATACCTATAATACAACTACTATACAGACTTTAACAGAATAATAAATTTTAAATTGTCCCATTCAGGCCTGAAGATTTAATCATTCTGGAGGATTTCATACTCTTGTAGGATAATGTCTTCCTGACAGGGGAGATTACTCTTCTTGGCAGGTGAGACGTGTGGCTGTGAAACAGTCTCAGGTTCTGGGGCCTCCTCCTTGGTGGTTGTAGGAGTTGATTCCAAGACAGCAGGAAGTGGTTCTGATAGTGGTAGCCAACTTTTTTCTCTGCTCCCCTCAGCTGATTGATATCTCGTCTTCAGATGATATTAGACGCAATCTCCACTCATGGAGGTTTAGCTCTGTCCTTGATCTTTCTGTGTACCCACTTTTGATCACCTCTCTAGTCAGTCCCTCGCCAGGACTGCTTGTCCAGGAATGTAACATTGAATCTGCTTGTTTGAGAAGCCTTCGGTTTGTCTCAGCTGTTTGTGCTGCATCCTCCTTTCGAGGTTGGGTTTGAAGAGATCCAAGCATGATTGCCAGGGATGACCGAGGAACAGCATAGCTGGTGAGTTGTTGGTTGTGGAGTGTGCTGCATTGCGATATGCAGGGAAGAAACTGGTGAGCTTCTGATTCAGTGTCAGTGTAGTGTGTTCTGCTGACATTGTTCACAGTGCATTCCTTAGACTGGACAAACCTTTCCACCAGGCCATTGTAACTGAGTGGTACGGTACAGATGTAATGCATCTAAATCCATTCATTTTTAGGAATGATTGGAACTGTTCGTCCACAAACTGTGGTCTATTGTCATTGACTAAATGTTCTGGAACACCAGTCCTTGCAAGGAGGCTTCTCAGTACATAAACAGTGTGAGACTATTGGGACCACTTCTGGCCACTTTGTAGCTGCATCCACGACTGCCAAGAAATTTGTGCCCTTGAGTGGTCCAGCAACATCCAGATGAATCTTCTGCCAGGGCAATGCAGGCCATTTCCAGGGATGGAGAGACGCTGCTCTTGGCATTTTCTGTACATGTTGGCGTCCCAAACAGTGCACGGCAAACTGCTTGATCTGCTGATCTATCCTAGGCCACCAGACAAAGCTTCGGAGCAACCCTTTCATTTTAACCACTCCTAGTTGACCAGCATGTAGCTCCTCCCAACACTTTTCTCTCAGCTTGGATGGTTCAGCAACTCAATCCCCACATAAGGCAATCCTCGTCCAGGGCAAGTTCATCCTGGCACTGGTAAAAGTGGGGAAACTTGAGTTTTTGTTGCACATTCCAGCCATTTTGGGTTGCCATCTGGACCTGAGACAGTGTAAGCTCTTCTGGTTTCCCTTTGGATCATCTCTGTCATAATAGGGAAACTTTCGATTTGTGTTAGGGAGGATGCGTCAAGAGGAGTGTCTTTTTTATTACATTTTTCAGGTATTTCCTTTTCCACGGGGAAATGGGACAATCCATCAGCATTTCCGTGATTAGTTATCCTCTTGAATTTGATCATGTGATTGTGTCCTCCAAGAAACAGAGCCCATCTCTGCATTCAGGGTGCTGCTGTTAGTGAAATGCCATTTTGTGGGTTGAAAATGGACACTCATGGTGGATGATCAGTAACAAGGGTGAACTTTTTCCTATACAAGTACTGGTTGAAATATTTTACACCCCAAACTAGACTCAAGGCCTGTCTCTCAATCTGTATGTAATTTTTCTCTGCACCAGTAAGGGAACATGTTGCAATGGGTAAGGGGTGTTCATGTCATCACTCATAACATGTGACGTGATTGCACGTATACCATAAAGCGAGACATCACAGGCAAGCTTTACTGCATGATGATCTGTCAGTGTATTGTCTGATGTCACCATTTCCTTTACCTTTTTGAATGCCATTTTAAGTGCTACTGCTTCCGGATCTGCAGTTATGAGTTCAAGGGGAGGAGCACAGTAGACAGGTTTAGCAGCAACCTGTTATAGTAGTTAACAAATCGTAAAAAGGCGACATATCCTTTGGCCTTGGGGCATCCACCACTGCTTGAATTTTCTCTGCACACTTGTGTAATTCTTGTTTATCAATCCTGTGACCACGGTAAATGATGCTTTGTTTAAAGAATTCATGCTTGTTGTGTCATGTTCTGAGCCCTTAATCTTCTAACCTTTTTTAAGACTGTCTTGTGGTTTTGAGGATGTTATGCTTTCCAGTGACGATGATGTCATCCAGTTAATACTGAGTGCCAGGGCAGCCTTGCAGCACCTGGTCCACAGGTTTCAAGGGTTTATTTTATTGTCTAAGTATACATGTATAATATAACATTGATATTTGTGTTCTGATTGCCATTAAATTCAGAAAGATCATGGGTGCAGATGAAAGAAAAGACATCAACCCCCCCCCCCCCCACCCACCATCCTTGGAACCAGCATGAAAAAGAAAAGAAGCAAAACTTGTGGACCCCTTGCCTGCAGCACAAAAACTATCAGTGATCCTCTACACATAACACTCCCCGGCTCCCTCACTTGCAGAAAAGAACAGCGACAGTAGCGCCAAATCCCAACAAATTAACAGATCACCCACCTGCCGATCGACCACAAGAAAGAAAACACTGAAAAACTGAAGGAAACTACTATAGAATCCAATAATCACTCGCTGCTCATTGGCTATTTTACTTGCTTCAAAAATATCGTTCCAGTATCTCAGTATACATGAGCCAATTACCAGCTGTGTAATCAAAGATGTCAATTTTTATGACGTAGCCAGCCATTTCTGTTTTTTTATGATTATCATCACCCAGTACGCCCTCTTTATGAACTTGTGAATTCCTCTGTTAGTTGCCTTTTTTGCATCTGGACAGTCTGCACATGCTGGGCTATGTTTTTCACTTGCTGCACTGATTTTTGAAAATTGGACTCTTTCACTGCGCTTCAGTGGGTTGGTAGCTGTCTCAGGTTCGTTTTAAACAAAATACCTCGTCAATATTATGAATTGTAACTTCAAAGTATTAAACCAGTTCAAAGGAAGACACAGGAGTCTGAAACATGGGTCTAAATTCAAGTTTTCTTTAAGAAAGGGGCAGACATATCATGCTGGGTATACTTAGACGTATACATGCAAGGTTACTCAGATATTACTGAAACATTAAATACACAATAGAGGGGTACGGGAAGGAGGTTGAGGGAAGAAAGGGGTCGAAGGAAAGAAGGGTATGGGAAGGGGGTTGGGGAAGAAAGGGGTACAGGAAGGGGTCAGAGGAAAGAGGGGTATGGGAAGGGGGTTGGGAAAGAGGGGTACAGGAAGGGGTCGGAGGAAAGAGGGGTATGGGAAGGGGGTTGAGGGAAGTATGTAGGAGGGAGACTGAGCTGACCATGTGGCTAAGGGGAATGGAGTGAAAGGCTGTCTGGGTGAGATAAACCAAGGACAAAAACAGGCCGGAATCAGGGATGTGTGTGTGTGGGGGGGGGGGCAGGAGTGGGAGATTGTGTAAGAGAGAGGTTGTTAGAAGATTCAGTTTGGGGGGGGTTACAGACGGTGGGATTTGGGGCAAAGGAGGTTGGGTGAGAGAAAGTGAGACTGGGAGGGGGGTACAGGGGTGTAGCTACCCCATGACTAAATAAGAGTAGATTTGCTATTGCAGAAGAATGAGAGGTGGAGTGGTAGGGAGAGTAACTGGGCTCACTAATGGAATGGAAAGGAAGTAAGAGAGCCTGGGAGGGTGAAATAATGGGTAGGGAAGGAATAGCAAGGCCTGTTGAGGTATGAGATGACAGGGAGTGTGGTCATATTGAAGAAGCTGGAGGGTAAGGAAAGCTTTGGGGGACTAGAGAGAGGGAGGAGGAGAGGCTTGGGGGGGGCCAGGGTATATGGGAGGGAGTAAGAAGGCAGACAATAGTGAAAGAAAACAAGCCTCTGCTTACGCAAGCTCAAGTGGAGGTTGGGACGGTGGAGTGGCCAGCTGGTAGAAGTATGTTGTTATGGGTTACATTGTGTAGTTGTGATATAGCCTGGCTGGTGACCTGATCAGTTGACATCGGTGCAGAATACCTGGTGCAGTACTGTTTGTGGAATTTTTTGCACGTTATGCTGTTTTTCTTAATTTACATAGGTGGCCACATTGAAGCACTGCCACATTAACTGCCAAGTCTTAAATCCATTGCCCTTTATGCTACCTTATTAAAATTAACATCAAGCATATCCTTAACTCCCATATAACTATGATAATCAGGGATTAAATGATATTTTAAAAAAACTGAGTGCACATAAACTTTAAATTCAGGAGTTCCTTTAAAATTCCAGTAAAGTGTAAGGATGACTAAAATTTACAAAGCATGTCAAACTGGTAGTTCACTTAAAAGTCATGGCTAAAACAGGTTATTTTTTGCCAGCTAACCTTAAATCGTCACTAAGTTTAGAACATTGCACTATTACTCCTGATCCCAGGAGCGCCAATTTTGTGAATGTGTTTTGAAAATCCCAGTTATAAGACAGATTCTGTGTCCCAGTTGGTTGAATCCTCAAATTACTCTTAAGATTTGCCAGCACAACTTTTCAATAAATCTTCCATTATTTCAATTAAGTTGTTTTTCTTTTGTGATTTGCTACCTTATCTCTAATGTACAGTATTCAAGTATTTTCCCCATGACTAAGTGTGAACAGAATGGGTTCTACTTCTGTTTTCTTTCTTCCTTCTTGAGTAAAAGGGTTGTGGTAACTACTCTGAAGTGTGGTTAAAGTAGTGGTATAGCTGTTAAATTTAAGCCAAAGGTTAACAGTCCATTGAGACAGTTTATATTTCTTGGCTGTCAATGGCAGTGTAGAATCTAACTTGGGATAACTTTTCAAAAGTTAAACTATGGTAGTAACAGCTATAAAACCATCACTGCTCTGTGTATGTTGACCCTTGATCTGAAACACTTAGCGATGAGCCAACTTTTAAATGCGTCTTAACTGCAGATTTAAAAGTGGCCTTCCTATTGATTCCTGGCACCTAAAGTATTCGTGAAATAAAAGGGTGTTGTAGAAGATCAGAACCAATGTATTAATAAAAGAAATATGGAAGCAACTTTCCAGGCAAAAAGCTCCCACGTAAAGCAATGAGGAATTCAGTCCTTTTAATATTGAGGATTAAATGTTGATCATTACACAAGGAAGAACTACCCTCCTGTTCTGTGGGTTCTTTTATATCTCAATCAAAAGCTAGCTCCTAACAGTTTATCACCTCAGGATTGCACTGGATCACCAGCCTAGGTTTTGGAATGAGGGTTTTGAACCACAATCTTCAGGCGAAGAAGTAACAGTGCTATATACATTTTCAGGGCTTAATCTGTACAAAACTATAAAATTACTTGTGTGCTTATCATTTAAGTGTTGCCTCGATGATAAGGATCTTATTAAAGTCCCAATTTTCGTCCAGGAGATTGGATTGTAACCATGGCAGCGGTGCTAAACGATGGCCATCGACGGTTTCTACAGACGATGATGTCTCAGGGAATCCTGGAAGGCTCTATGACACGGAAGTTGCACAGGCATTGCTGTGAATTGCACAAAGGTCAGCCAATTCTTTGAAATGTGTGTTCCACACTCTCCTGGTTTACATATCATAAAACATTACTCTTAATCCTTGCTTCATAGGTAGATATTTTCTTGATCCCAAAGGAACTTACTCTGTCACAGTAGCATTACAAGTGTACAGCTGTAAGAGGTGCACCAGTACTTCGATGGAAAGCTATACTTATCAAGTTGGCCTGCTGTTTAATTGGTCCATTCAGAATGCTGTATCCTAATGATTAGTGCAAATAAATCATGGCTATCAATGTGCAACTCCTGTTCAATATCCTGCAACTTTTCATGTTTGGATGATAGTTAACAGGTGGATATCTTATAGGTAAGTAATCTGCTTGAAGGAAAGTGTTTTCTGAGGTCTAGGGTAATAAGGGACTGTTTTGGGGGTGTGGTGCATAGTAAGTACAGGAAGGGGTGAGTTCCCTGGGCCTAGAGATTGTAGGAAGGGAAGAATATCCTGGGGTTTGGGGAAGTTTCAGTCAGGTTCCCAACCTTTCTTATGCAATGGACCGACAGTATTAAGCCAGGATCAATGGACCCCAGATTGGGACCCCCTCTAAGGAGTTGCACAGGGTCAGCCAGCATGAAGAAGGTTAGGGAGCTGGGAAGAGGTAAGTGGAAACAATGTGAGAAGAAAGCAGTTTCTGGGAAATGGGGAGTGGTACTTGCTCAGGGAGTAGGTAAATGTCAGGAGCACAGAAAGGAATGGTTTCCGTAAGTAGGAGCAATTTTCTAAGTTTAAGCTTCCTGGCAGAGGCGTGCAGGTTTTTACCTAGCATCTCCATGTATTTAGCAGCATTCATCATCCCATCAATTCTGACCAGATTTCACTTCCTGCTGTTGCAAAACATCCTGATAGCATGATGCTACCTCCACCATACTTTACAGTAGGGATGGTGTTACTTGACTGATGCTCAGTATTAGATTTACGCCACAGGTGCCACTTAGTGTTGAGGCCAAAATGTTCGACTTTTGTCTCATTCGACCACACAACGTTCTTCCACATCTTTACTATGCTAAGATGCTAAGAGGATGCAGGGTGACTTGGATAGGTTAGGTGAGTGGGGAAATTCATGGCAGATGCAATTTAATGTGGATAAATGTGAGGTTATCCACTTTGGTGGCAAAAACAGGAAAACAGATTATTATCTGAATGGTGGCCGATTAGGAAACGGGGAGGTGCAACGAGACCTGGGTGTCATTATACACCAGTCATTGAAAGTGGGCATGCAGGTACAGCAGGCAGTGAAAAAGGCAAATGGTATGCTGGCAATCATAGCAAGAGGATTCGCGTACAGGAGCAGGAAGGTACTACTGCAGTTGTACAAGGCCTTGGTGAGACCACACCTGGAGTATTGTGTGCAGTTTTGGTCCCCTAATCTGAGGAAAGACATTCTTGCCATAGAGGGAGTGCAAAGAAGGTTCACCAGATTGATTCCTGGGATGGCAGGACTTTCATATGATGAAAGACTGGATTGGCTAGGCTTATACTCATTGGAATTTAGAAGATTGAGGGGGGATCTTATTGAAACGTATAAAGTCCGAAAGGGATTAGACAGGCTAGATGGGGGAAGATTGGTCCCGAAGTTGGGGAAGTCCAGAGCGAGGGGTCACAGTTTGAGGATAAAAGGGAAGCCTTTTAGGACCGAGATTAGGAAAAACTTCTTCACACAGAGAGTGGTGAATCTGTGGAATTCTCTGCCACAGGAAACAGTTGAGGCCAGTTCATTGGCTATATTTAAGAGGGAGTTAGATATGGCCCTTGTGGCTAAAGGGATCAGGGGGTATGGAGAGAAGGCAGGTACAGGGTTCTGAGTTGGATGATCAGCCATGATCATACTGAATGGTGGTGCAGGCTCGAAGGGCCGAATGGCCTACTCCTGCACCTATTTTCTATGTCTCTATGTTTACAGTATCTTCTAAGTGATGCTTTGCAAAGTTTTATGGGCAAGTATGTTTTTTTTATTTAGCCAGGGCTGCTTCCTTGGCACTCTTCAGTAAATAGCCTTTTTGTGCAAGGCTTTAGAGGTTGTGCAGCTATGAACTTCATCTCCATTTGCAGCCACTGACATCTGCAGCCCACTCAGTGACTTGGTGTTTCAATTTAGAGGTGCAAGTTGTTTGGATGAAGAATTTGAATGTAAGTGAAGTAATTGTATAAATAGAGAAAATGAGTTTGATCAGATAAGACAATGCAACAAAGGTTTCACTGGATTGGACCGTGTGATGAGGGAGATATTGAGGAATGTTTGAGTGGAATGGGCCAACATTCTCTAGAAATTAAAAGAATGATAGATGATGTCAAGGTTATACATGTTGATGGTGATTGGTAAGGAGATGATGGTTACAGGGACCCAAGGCAGAATAATGGGATTGAGAAAAGGGGGCGGGTGCCATGATTAAATGGTGGATCAGATGCAATGCGTTGAATAGCCTAATTCTGCTCCTATATCTTGTGGTCTTACGTTGGGAGCTAAAACTTCCACAATACTTAAAGGGAGGGCCGGCAAAAGAGAACATGACATATGGTTATAAAGGATAAGTAAAAGGCAGTTGAGACAAATGATAATTGGTCCAGAAAGTGAGGATGTGGAACTACAGTGGCTGGCAGGAGTAGATAATAGACTTCCTATCAATAATTATAGCATTGAATATGGTATAAATCAGGAAGTTAGAGGGCTGTGTAATGAGGGTTATGTAATTATGCAGTAGGGCTTTAAGATTTGTATTGACAAAGCAAAACAAATGGGGAAAATGTATTGAAGAGCTTGTTTATAAAATGAATTCAGGGCGTTGATGACAGCCAGACAAAATTATCATTTTTGTCTTCAAATCAGGAGTGGAAACTGTTGACCTTCGTAGCAAAGTGAGTGCAAATACAAGTAAGTCTTGCTGCAGTTGTATACAGTTTTGGTGAGGCCTCACCTAGAGAACCATATTTAGTTTTGGTGAATGGGGCAATGTTCTCTAAAATTTAGAAGAATGAGATTTGGTGTCATTGGAATATATGTGCTTTTGAGGGACCTAGATGGTGTGTAGATGCTGAGAGTTAATTTCCTTGAGAGTTTAATATTGAGTATCATCTCAGGATAAGGGAGTAGTATTGGCATCAACTTATTATTTCTATGGACTTATTAAAGTGGAGATTGAGAGGGATAATAAATCAGCCATGATCGAAAGGTGGAGCAGACTTGATGAGCCAAATGGCCTAATTCTGCTCTGATGTCTTGTGATCTTATTATTGGCATTGTTTCATTGTCATGTGTACCGAGATACAGTGTAAAGCTTTGGTTTTGTGTGGCATCCAGACAGATCATGCCTTACATGAGTGCATCTGGGTAGTAGGAAGAAAGCCATGTAGAATATTGCGTTGTAGTTACAGAAAGCAGGGTGCAGGTGGACAATAAAGTTAAGGGCCACAGTGAAGCAGATTGGGAGATCAAAGGTTCAACATTTTACATATGAGAGGTTTGATCAAAGTCTGGTAACAGTGGGGTAGAAGCTGTTCTTGTTGCTGGTGGTTCATGTTCAAGCTTTTCAATCTTCTGCCAGATGGCAGTGGGGAAGAGGGAATAACCAGGTGAGAAGGAGTTGTTCTTGCGTTGACTACTTTCTTGAAGCAGTGGGAAGTGCACATTGTCCATGGTGAGGAGGCTGGTTTGTGTAATGAACTGGGCTATATTTACAACTCTCTGCAATTTTTTGCTCTCTTGGGAGAATGGTGGCCATATCAATCTTAATGCTAAAATTGGTAAGAATCGTCAGGGATATGCCAAATTTCCTGAGGAAATTTGCCTTCTAAGGAAATAGATGTGTGTTAGTATTTTTTTTTTGCTGTAGGGTCATATGACTGAACCTAGACAAGTTGTTGATAGTTACAGTTAGGAACTTGAAGCTCTGGAAGTGAGTTCAGGAGGAATTTTGTTTTCACTTGGAAGCTTGTGAATCTTTGAAGTTCTTCACTCAAGGGCTGTGGATGCTCAGTTATCAAGACTTTTGTAATGTAGAGGAAGCAAATAGAACAGGGATAGAATAGGAAAGTGTAATTGAAATTCAGCCTTGATTTTGATCAGTGATGGAGTTAGCTCAGAGAGTAGGTGGTCCTGTCTCCTTTCTTGTATTGTTATTGGATTGATTAGTGGGGACTAAACTGTAGGAGTAAACATTGTTTTTGATGTTGCAGAATGTAATCTGTAGAATGTTTCAATGATCAGTATCTGGGTTTCAGTTGAACACAATCTTTATTTCCCTAATTAGGTGTGTGGATGGAGTACAGTGTATTTATGTTGCTTGACGACACCGACGTGGGAAGCATCCGCAAACGCATATCGACAATTTGAATAATTAGGCAGGAAAATAGTAGGTGGAGCATGGTGTAGGGAGATATCCATTTTGGCAGGGTATTATGGAACAGCAGAATATAATCTGGAAGGTGAGAGACTTCTCATTGTTGGTTGCAACAAGCATTTAGGGAGACACTTGGTAGCCTTTATTGCAAGGATATTTAGAAGGTAAAAAGTGGTGTATCAGCAAATTATATATATAGACTTGAGTGCAATCACCATTGGACTAATGTGTACAGTTTTAGTGGTCTAATGATAAAAGATAGGACATGCTCAGGGACTTAGCGGAGACCAGACACTTTGTGCGTGCTTCATGACCAACCAAGTACTATTCATCAGAAGTCACCGGAAAGTGATCATGTGATAGAGCCTGCCTGGTGTTGGTTCCATACTCATACTAAGGGACACCATGGGTTTCCATCAGAAACTGAATGTATTTTAATTATTTTAGTGCACCTTTGGAGAGAACTTATTATTCTCTTCTGTCTCCTGGATGTATTAGTGATGGAGGTCTGTCTTTATGAACCACTGCAGGTTGAGTTTCTAGTGCTTTGGTACAATTAAGTGAGCTGCTAAGTCACTTTCGTTACTGTAGCTTGTGTAGGACTCATTCAAACATAGACATAGATTGGGTAAAGTGGCAAGTTTCCCTCCAAAAAGAACATCATTCTCGTATGTTGGTGCACTATTCAAACTTGAAATACATTTCCCTGATATTTGCACCATCACTAAGACCTGCTACCTCTGACTTCTCAGTATTGTTAGCACAGCTGAAGTTCTACTACCTGTGTCCCAACCCTCATAATTCTGCTCTCCTAAAACTCATATCCACATTGCTCTGGGTTCTTCCAAGTCCAGATTTAAAATTCTCATCCTCTTGCCTAGGTACAAATACCTGAATCTTAGTCAGGATGCAAGTTTATTTATCATGTGTACATTGAAACATATTGTGAAATGTGTTGTTTGTGTTAACAACTAACACACCCAAAGATGTGCTGGGATATCCTGCAAGTATCACCACATATTCCAGTGCCAACATAGTATGACCACGATGCTTGGCAGAACAACATACAACACAACAAGCTACAAAACAACAACAACAGTGAAAATAAGCCCCGTTCCTCCCTCCCACCCACACATATACACAGTCCAGCCTCCAGTAGACATGCAGATATCAACTAACCCTGCAGACTCGCAGAGGTTTGTAGACCTGGGACTCAGGAACCCCTCCCCCTGATCTCTGAACACCGGTATTTGAACTTGATCCATTAATGATGGGACCCCGGACACTAGGCCTCAAATTCTGGTCCCACTGATTCGTGAACCCAGGGGGTTGTCGGACTTTGCTCCACCTGCCCGCACAGACCCTCACTGACCCCTGGGGATGCTATCAGCATTTGTTCGCACTAGACTGTCAGATGGACATCCCAGCCCTGTCTGTGAATATCCCATGTTTGTGTCAGTATCATTAAAATACGGAGCGGAGACTTAAGACTGTCCTCAACCAGATCCCTAACCTGACCCCTAATCTCTCTCTGTCCCCAAATCCATCCCCACAAGCCCAAAGAAAAACACTACAAAACAACTAAAACTGAGCTGCAGCCTCAATGGAAATCACAGCTTGTTGCCATCTTGAGCAATCCAAAGCGCATTGGATTTGTAATTTCAACTCATCTTGTATATTGAAGCCTGACCTGAGAGTCAAAATGTGTTGCTGTTTCAAGTGGTTCTCCTCAGTTCAAACTAAGGCTGAGAAAGTGTAGTTTAGATAATATTTGTGAGATGAATGAGCTTTTATCACCCTTCTCATTAAATTTTAGTATAACCCTAGTTAAGGCATTGGTGAGGCCAAATTTGGTCACTGAATTATAGGAAAGATGTCAATAAAATTGAGAGAGTACAGAGGAGATTTACTAAAATGTTGCCTGGGTTTCATCTAAGTTACAGAGAAAGGTTGAACTAGTTAGGTCTTTATTCTTTGAAGCATAGAAGATTGAGGGGGGACTTGATAGAGGTATTTAAAATTATGAGGGGGATAGATAGAGTTGACGTGGATAGGCTTTTTCCATTGAGAGTGGGGGAGATTCAAACAAGAGGACATGAGTTGAGAGTTAAAGGGCAAAAGTTTAGGGGTAACATGAGGGGGAACTTCTTTACTCAGAGAGTGGTAGCTGTGTGGAACGAGCTTCTATCAGAAGTGGTTGAGGCAGGTTCGATGTTGTCATTTAAAGTTAAATTGGATAGATATATGGACAGGAAAGGAATGGAGGGTTATGGGCTGAGTGCAGGTCGGTAGGACTAGGTGAGAGTAAGAGTTCGGCACGGACTAGAAGGGCCGAGATGGCCTGTTTCTGTGCTGTAATTGTTATGTGGTTATATGGTTATAGTTTGGGGTTCGGTGACCAGTGTTGTATGAAAGTATATCTAATATATCTGGATTTTTAATTCAGTTAGAGAATTAGTTTCCCTTTGTCCAGCTCAACCTCACCAGTGTTTTTAGAAAGTTAATGCCTGTTATTCTAACTGTATCCCATTAAAAGGGCTTCAGGCTTTGATTTACACACGAGTGATTAGTAACAAAACTAAATGAACCAGAATTATTCTCAGCTTTATTTAAATTCCACTAGTGCTGTGTATGCCCTCCTGTTACAATTTCAAAGTGAGATGCAGTCAGGTGTTTCACTAAGCCACAGCTGTCTTGAGTTTTGTCTGATGGTGATTCTATTCCCTCTCCCTATTCAACCTTCACAAGAGGATACCTCAGGTTGATTAAACAACCATGCAACTGTGGGTAGGAGGAAGATGCTGGAAGATAGAAAGCACTGCTGTGGAGATAAAAAGTAGAATAATTCTGGACTAAAAAGCAGAAACAACTAGAAGTGTAATGAAATCCAGAAGCAACAAAGAGAAGTCTTATTGTTTGTGTCTGGACCTAATGTTTAAACTGCAAAAAATCAAACTGATTCCCTGTCTGTTATTTCTGGGCATCCTTGGCAACATGTAAGCAAGCCTCTCTGTCTTTACATTTTCCCATCTCTAAATGACCATTATTTTCACTTGCAAAATAAAAGGCAAGCATTAGTAGAGATAGTAGCATGTTACATCTAAGCTTTACACAATCTCACCGCATTCTCTCCGCCCCCCCCCCCCCCACCCCCGGTCGTATTAACTTCCTGACATCATTAATTCGTATCTAATTAGTCTCTTTTGCCCTTTACAGCACACCTCCATTCCACCCCTGGGTATCTTTTTCTCATCTTCTCTTGCAAACTTACCTTTGCCATCAGCTTTTGTCTGACAAATAGGTTTCAGTTGTATCACTGCCTAAGAAGAACCTGGTGACCTGCCTCAATGACTATTGTCCAGTAGCACTTAATCCACTGTGATGAAGTGCTTTGAGAGATTGAACTTATCAACTCCTGCCTGGGAAATGACCTGGATATGCTTCAATTTGCCAACCGTCACACAGCAAATGGCATTTCATTGGCTCTTCACTCAATTCTGGAACATCTGACTATAAAAGCTTTTATAGATATGTAAAAAGGAAAAGACTGGTAAAGACAAATTAGGTCCCCTACAGACAGAAACAGGTGAATTGATTATGGGGAGCAAGGACATGGCAGACCAATTGAATAATTACTTTGGTTCTGTCTTCACTAAGGAGGACATAAATAATCTTCCAGAAATAGTAGGGGACTGAGGGTCCAGTGAGATGGAGGAACTGAGCGAAATACATGTTAGTAGGGAAGTGGTGTTGGGTAAATTGAAGGGATTAAAGGCAGATAAATCCCCAGGGCCAGATGGTCTGCATCCCAGAGTGCTTAAGGAAGTAGCCCAAGAAATAGTGGATGCATTAGTGATAATTTTTCAAAACTCGTTAGATTCTGGACTAGTTCCTGAGGATTGGAGGGTGGCTAATGTAACCCCACTTTTTAAAAAAGGAGGGAGAGAGAAACCGGGGAATTATAGACCGGTTAGCCTAACGTCGGTGGTGGGGAAACTGCTGGAGTCAGTTATCAAAGATGTGATAACAGCACATTTGGAAAGCGGTGAAATCATCGGACAAAGTCAGCATGGATTTGTGAAAGGAAAATCATGTCCGACGAATCTCATAGAATTTTTTGAGGATGTAACTAGTAGAGTGGATAGGGGAGAACCAGTGGATGTGGTATATTTGGATTTTCAAAAGGCTTTTGACAAGGTCCCACAGGAGATTAGTGTGCAAACTTAAAGCACACGGTATTGGGGGTAAGGTATTGATGTGGATAGAGAATTGGTTAGCAGACAGGAAGCAAAGAGTGGGAATAAACGGGACCTTTTCAGAATGGCAGGCAGTGACGAGTGGGGTACCGCAAGGCTCAGTGCTGGGACCCCAGTTTACAATATAAATGACTTGGATGAGGGAATTAAATGCAGCATCTCCAAGTTTGCGGATGACACGAAGCTGGGCAGCAGTGTTAGCTGTGAGGAGGATGCTAAGAGGATGCAGGGTGACTTGGATAGGTTGGGTGAGTGGGCAAATTCATGGCAGATGCAATTTAATGTGGATAAATGTGAAGTTATCCACTTTGGTGGCAAAAATAGGAAAACAGATTATTATCTGAATGGTGGCCGATTAGGAAAAGGGGAGGTGCAACGAGACCTGGGTGTCATTATACACCAGTCATTGAAAGTGGGCAGGCAGGTACAGCAGGCGGTGAAAAAGGCGAATGGTATGCTGGCATTTATAGCGAGAGGAATCGAGTGCAGGAGCAGGGAGGTACTACTGCAGTTGTACAAGGCCTTGGTGAGACCACACCTGGAGTATTGTGTGCAGTTTTGGTCCCCTAATCTGAGGAAAGACATCCTTGCCATAGAGGGCGTACAAAGAAGGTTCACCAGATTGATTCCTGGGATGGCAGGACTTTCATATGAAGAAAGACTGGATGAACTGGGCTTGTACTCGTTGGAATTTAGAAGATTGAGGGGGGATCTGATTGAAACGTATAAAATCCTAAAGGGATTGGACAGGCTAGATGCAGGAAGATTGTTCCCGAAGTTGGGGAAGTCCAGAATGAGGGGTCACAGTTTGAGGATAAAGGGGAAGCCTTTTAGTACTGAGATGAGGAAAAACTTCTAACAGAGAGTGGTGAATCTGTGGAATTCTCTGCCACAGGAAACAGTTGAGGCCAGTTCATTGGCTATATTTAAGAGGGAGTTAGATATGGCCCTTGTGGCTACGGGGATCAGGGGGTATGGAGGGAAGGCTGGTGCAGGGTTCTGAGTTGGATGATCAGCCATGATCATAATAAATGGCGGTGCAGGCTCAAAGGGCCGAATGGCCTACTCCTGCACCTATTTTCTATGTTTCTATCAGGATAGTGAAGATACATACATCAGGATGCTATTTATTGACAACAGCTTGGCATTCAATACAATCATCCCCTCAAAACTAATCAATAAGCTTCAAGATGTTGGCCTCAATCGAAAGAATAAGAGGAGATTGCACAGAAACATATAAAATTATAAGAGGCAGGTTGTTTCCACTGGTGGGTGGGTCTAGAACTAGGGGACATAGTCTCAAGATTCGGGGGAGTAAATTTAGGATGGAGATGAGGAGGGACTGTTTTTCCCAAAGAGTGGTGAATCTGTGGAATTCTCTGCCCAATGAAACAATGGAGGCTACCTCAGTAAATATATTTAAGACAGGGGTGTTTAGTTGTTTGCGTAGTAGGGGAATTAAGGGTTATGGTGAGAAAGCAGGTAGGTGGAGATGAGTCTATATTAGATCAGCCATTGAATGGCGGAGCAGGCTCAATGGGTTAGATGGCCTACTCCTGCTCCTATTCTTTTGTTCTTATATATCCTTGTTTTCCTCACTTGCAGACCCCAGTCAACATCTCCACAATCTCGATCAGCCCAGGCACACCACAAGGCTGTGTGCTGAGCCCTGGCTCTACGCACTTTATACTTATGATTGTGAGGCTACGCATGGCTGCAATACCTTATTTAAGTTTGCTGACGATGCCACTTTGCTGGTTGAATAAAAGGTGGTGATGAATCAATATATAGGAACTGTATTGGAAATCTAGCTGAGTGGTGCCACAACAACAATCTCTCACTCAGTGTCAGCAAGCTGATTATTGACTTGAGGAGGAAACTGGACGTTCATGAACAAATGCTCATCGGGAGATCAGAGCTGGAGAGGATCAGCAACTTTAAGTTTCTCCGTGTTATCATATTAGAGCATCTGTGCTGGGCCCAGCATGTAAGTGCCATTACGAAGAAAGCACAGTAATGCCTCTACTTCCTTAGAAGTTTGCGAAATTCAGTATTACATCTAAAACTTTGATAAACTTCTAAAGATGTGTGGTAGAGAGTTATTTGACTGGTTGCACCTTGGCCTGGTATGGAAACACCAATGCCCTTGAATAGAAAATACTTCAAAAAGTAGTGGATACAGCTCAGTCCATCATACGTAAAGCCCACCCCACCCCACCATCGAACACATCTACATGGAGCACTGTCTCAGGAAAGCAGCATCCATCATCAAGGACCCCCACCACCCAGGCCATGCTCTCTTCTCACTGCTGCCATCAGGAAGAAGGTACAGGAGCCTCAGGACCCACGCCGCCAGGTTCAGGAACACTTATTAACCCTCGTCCATTAGGCTATCGATCCAGAGGGGATAGCTTCACTCATCCTATCACTGAACTGTTTCCATAATCAATGGATTTACTTTCAAGGACTCCTCATCTCATGTTATCGGTGTTTATTTATTTAGTATCTTTGTCTCTTGTATTTACACAGTTGTCTTATGTACATTGGTTGTTTGTCCTGTTGGGTGTGGTCTTTCATTGATTCTATTGTGTTTGGATTTACTGTGTGTGCCCTCAAGAAAATGAATCCAGAGTCTGTACTTTGATCAATTTACTTTGAACAAAAGACCCAGCCTTCCGCCTGTTATGCTATCAATCACCAAGTCCCACACGCCACTTGCTCCCTCCTCTCCACTTTGCCTTTGCCCATATGTGTTATCATAATATACTAAATTTCTCTTATAAAATTAGGGACTTTTCCTGGAATAGTAATGGATAGTAGTGATGATGGATGGGAGTGTTTTTATGAGAGACAGATTGAGATGTGCTTCTCCTCTGAAATTGTGGGCGTGCCTCACTGATGTGACCAATGCAATGATCCTGTGATTTCAGTCTCTTGTGCAGACGTGCGATTACCCTTCAGCAGGGTGAACCCATGAAAAGTATCCAGCCTAGCCGGGGTAGCTGATCAAGTACGAAAGACCTAGGCTGATTAACTGGCTGGAGTGTTCTCTGAGATCTTTAACCTTCTGCTTCGATAGTCTGAGGTACCCACCTGCTTCAAGCAGGCTTCAATTATACTGGTGCCTAAGAAGAACATGGTAACCTGCCTCAATAACTATTGTCCAGTAACACTTGCATCAACAGTGAGGAAGTGTTTTGAGAGATTGGTGATGAAACATTATCAACTCTTGCCTGAGAAGCACTTCAATTTGCCTACCAGAGCAATGGGTCCATAGCAGATACCATGTCTTGGGCTCTTCACTCAACCCTGGAACATCTGGACGGCAAAGATGCATACATCAGGATGCTCTTTATCGACTGCAGCTCAGCATTCAATACCATCCTGTCCTCAAAACTAATCAATAAGCTTCAAGATATTGGCCTCAATACTTCCTTGTGCAATTGGATCCTCAGTTTCTTCACTTGCAGATGCCAGTCAGTTCAGATTGGAAACAACATCTCCATGATCTCTGTCAGCACCGGTGCACCACAAGGCTCTGTGCCTAGCCCCTGCTCAACTCGATTTACGCTTATGACTGTGTGGCTAAGCACAGCTCCCATGCCATATTCAAGTTTGCTGACAACTCCACAGTTCTAGGCTGAATCGTAGCAATTGACGAGTCAACATATTCTAGCTGAGTAGTGTCGTGACAACAGTGAAGAAAGAACTTCAGCATTCTACTTCCTTGAGAGTTTGTGTAGATTTGGCATGACATCTAAAACTTTGGTTAGCTATGGATGTGTAATGGAGAGTATATTGACTGGCTGCATGACAGCCTAGTATGGAAACACCAATGTCCTTGAATGGAAAATCCTACAAAAAGTAGTGAATATGGCCCAGTCCATCACAGGTAAAGCCCTCCCCACCCTTGAGCACATCTACACGAAGCACTGTTGTAGGAAAGCAGAATCCTTTATCAGGGACTCCCACCACACAGGACATTCTCTATTCTCGTTGCTGTCCTCAGGAAGAAGGTACAGGAGCCCCAGGGCTCACACCATGAGGTTCAGGAACACTTATTACCCTTCAACCAAGAGTCTCTTGAACCAAGGGGATAATTTCACTCAATTTCACTTGCCCTATCGTTGAGATGTTCCCAAGCATTCAATTTCCGGAACTTTCATCTCATATTTTTGATATTTATTGCTTATTTATTAATTATTTCTCTCTTTATGTATTTGTACAGTTTGTTGTCTTTCGGACACTGGCTGAATGCCCGAGTTGGTGTGGTCCTTCATTGATTCTATTATGGATTTATTGAGTATGCCACAAGAAAATGAATGTATTGTATTAATTTTGTATATGGTGACAGGTATGTACTTTGCTATTAAATTTACTGTGAGTCTCTGTTTTCAATCTCCAGTGCATTACAGACATGACCAGTTGGATGACTTTATCAAAACTATCAACACTCATTTGCAGCCTCTCTTCATGGAGATCAGGAAGGGGAAAAGTGAGGATGATGGACAGCAGTACTATGCTTTGGTAAGTCGGAATTGTGGGATCTAGTCTGAAACTCAGCGATGGCAGCAATACTATAGTGCAGAGCTTGTCTTATGGCAAGGTAACCAGGTGTGTACAACTAGGATTGGCGAATGAGGTGCAGTGATCTGTGAGCGAACCATAGCTAGACTGCAATGACCTTCAGCTTCCTCCTGTGTTGCTGGCATTGAAATACCACTGGGCAACAAGAAGCATTGTGCTGACTCACATTCACATTCTCTGCCTGTTTTGTACTGTATATGAAGTTCCCTTCCAGCTCTAATTCTCCCTCTAATTTGGATATTTCTTGTCCTGTTGCTGTGTGGCCCAAACATTATTGTCCCTATTTTTTCTCCACGGTGGTAGATGTGTTTAAGCAGAGCAATCTGTTACGAGTGATCTATTTAGGCTTGTATTGCTGTCCCTGCTGCACTTCCAACCTCTGCTCATAGCTACAAGCCTTTTGAGCGCATGCATTGTGTTACTCTGAGGATGCGTGCATGTGACCATATTCTATTTGTTTAGGCCATGCTATTTTTTTTGGCTTGACTCTTATCTTCTGTCAGTTATTTAGCAGAACAACAGTTTCGTCAACTGCAGTTAGTTGTCATTGATTTCCAAATAATGTAAAGTGAAAACAGCCTGGTGTGTACTGAACAAAGGCAACATATGTGAAAGACTTAACCTGATCACAAGATGGCTGATATTTGCCAGCCATTTACATCCTCTTGGATTGCCACTCTTTTTGTGTTTGCACAGCAGGACAACATGCAGTTAGTGTGCCCAGGCTGCAGGTGGCTGTAACACACCGTTTATCTTCCTTTTGTACTGTCTTCAGATTAACCTCGCTGAGACGGAGATCACTAGGATGGCCTTCGATTACACAGAAACTGAACTGGAATTGTTCAAGAAAACAGTGAGTACAGTGCAGTCTCATTCAGAACCATTTTGGTGTCTAAATGGTCCATGAATTTTCTGTTGGGCAAATTTAAATCTTAAAAAAAAGCAACAGGTGATTCATCTGTAGAGGAGCATGCGGTACAGGCCAGAAGAATCTAGGAATCTTAAAAAAAAATTTAGCATGACTTTCCTTGACCTTTTTTGACATCTGGCTTACAAGTTATACAAACTTGACACACTAATTCAGATGCAAGATTGGATAAAATAAATCCACCCATTCATTTAAACAGTATCTCGTTATTTGGAACATGAAGTTCAAGGTAAATTTATTATAACGTACATTTGTGTCACCATATACTACCCTAAGATTCATTTTCTTGCAGGCATTCACAGTAGAACAAAGAAATAAAATAGAATCAATGAAAAACTACAAGCAACCAATGTGCAAAAGAAGACAGACTGCAAATACAAAAAATAATAACACAAATATTGAGTTGCAGAGTCTTTGAAATTGAGTGTATAGGTTGTTGGAATCAGTTCAGTGAAGTTATCCATGTTGGTTCAGGAGCCTGATGGGTGAAGGGTAGTAGTAACTTCCTGAACTGGGTGGTGTGGGAACTCAGGTTCCTGCACCTCCTTCCCGATGGCAGCAGCAAAAAGAGAGCAGGGCCTGCATGGTGGGGGAAAAGACAATTTGATATCTTTCAATTTGTAAGGTCTTATTTCAGGATACTCATGAAGTGGCTCTTATCATCAGTCTCTCATTTTTTAAGATCTTCCTTGATCCTGAGGAATAGTGTAGGGTCCATCAATGGATGGTGCACACATCTCAGTCTCTCCTGGCTCCATTGCAAGAATCAGCTCCTTTATTCTGATGGAAGAATTTGTTTTGACCAGAGGTGTTGACTCCTGTAAGAGTATGTGTCTAATTCTCTTCCTCGTGTTCACTGGGTAAGATGAGTAAAGAATATGCAGAACTGCTTGAATCGTAAGCTGATGAAGGCGGGGTACTAGACAGCTGCTTAGTCTGAAGACCTAAGAGCATGTGAGAGAAGATTAGGCTGAAAGCCAGATCTTCACCCTTTATATGACCATTACTAATCAGCTGCCTCAACGGCACTTTCCCTGCCTGATCCCTATTCTTAACCCAGCCTTTCATCACAAAATGACCGCATCCACAGACCCATACAAAGAATCATAATTCCCAATTCTCCTTACTTTAGCCCAAAGTCTGTGAGCATTCTCTGTTTTTAGCTTGTGCCACAGGAAACATTGTGTGTATCCTGTCCGCCCCCTCAATTATTAAATATCAAATTAATTGCCCCGCATTCTTGCTTGCTTTAGTAAGATTTGGTCCAACCTTCTCAATTTCTTCTCCATGCTGATTGCCTTATTCCCAAGAGCCATTCTGGTATATTAATACCCACTGCTATAAGCAGGCACGGAAACCAAAACTTCATCACAGCTATGGTTTCATTGACGCCCTGCAAGACTACTTATTCTTGTACTTAAGCCCTTTTGGATTAAAAATCAATATACCATTTTCCTTGCTATTTGCTTGTATCTGCATGTAAACTTGATTAGATCCATTTACATTTGGAAGCTATCTGCAGACCACCTAATTTCTCAGCACTTAGAAAAGAAAATATAAGAGTCCTTAAATTACTGTAGTTATGCCCTTTTGTTCATGAGGCTGATGACTGAGGGGTAGTAACTGTTCTTGAACCTGGTGGTGCAAGTCCTAAGGCACCTGACCTGTATCTTCTACCGATGGTAGCAGAGAAAAAAGCATGGCCTGGATGGCGAGGATCTTTGATGCTGGATGCTGTTTTTCTACAACAATGTTTCATGTGGATGTGCTCAATGGTTGGGAGGGTTCTATCTGTGTTGTACTGGGCTGAATCGACTACCTTTTGTAGGGTTTTCTGCTCAGAGGCATTGGTGTTCCCATAGCAGTCTGTAATGCAGCCAGTCAGCACACTTTCCATTACACATCCCTAGAAGTTTCCCATTGACATGCCGTATCTCCCAAGACTCCTGAGGAAATAGAGGTGCTGTCGTGCTTTTTTCGCAATTATATTTAAATGATGAGTCCAGGACAGGTCCTCTGAGATAGTGACACCCAGGAATTTAAAGTTACTGACCCTCTCCACCACTGATCCTCCGATGACTACTGGCTCATGGACCTCTGGTTTCCCTCTCCTTAAGTCTACAGTTCCTTGGTCTTATTGACATTGACTGAGAGGTTGTGGTTATTACACCACTCAGCCAAATTTTCGTTCTCCCTCCTGTATGCTGATTCATCACCTCCTTGGATACAGCCCACAACAGTGGTGTTGTTAGCAAACTTGTACATGGTGTTGGAGCTGTACATAGCCACATAGTCATTGGTGTAAAGTGAGTAGAGTCGGGGGGGGGGGGCGCTAAGTACACATCCCTGTGTGACAGAGGTCTGCAAGTGAGGAAATCCAAGATCCAATTGCATGGGGGGGGGCGGGGGGGGTGGGAATTGAGGTCCGGATCTTGGATTTATTGATGTGTTTAACTCCTTAGTTCTCTACCAATGCTGTCCAATAATTACCTCAACCATTAGTTCTTTAATTCAGAAATTCAAGATTATGCTTTATAAATTCTTCACTGTCCTTTTTACAAGATATCAATTCTTAGACCATCCTGTTTTCGGGGTCAGCTCACAGAACTCTGCTTTCTCCCGTTGATACTGTCAGGATTTAGTCATGTGACCTTCACTGTGCTCTTTGTTCTGTGGTCTCCAGCGTTTCTCTTCAGCTAGCGGAGTGTCCTGCCAGAGTCCATTGGGTGACATTTCCCTGGCTGCTATGCTAACAAAGAATAACTTCAGTTTTCTGTGTGCCAACTTAATCTGCCTTTTATAGATGCCAAAGGCTCACATTTCTAGTACTTTTTTTCAGATGGATCTTGTTCTGGAGTCAGAGAGTGGCATTGTCTCTTCTACAGATATTTTGAACTTAGCTGATCAACTGCAACCCAAGAAAATGAAGAAGAAAGAAGTGGAGCAGGTGCTGCAGAGATTTGTGCAGGACAAGTGGCTTAGTGAGGTAGGTGGCAAGCCTGACCATGTCAGAAAAGATTTTGATTTGTCTCCCTGTGGTGACTGTATTGTTGCATGTTTTGTTTTCTTTAGAATGACGGTGAGTACATTCTCAGCACTCGTTGCATTATGGAGCTAGAACAATACATTCGCAAGATGTACCAGGACCTAGTGAAGGAATGCAACATCTGCCATAACATCTCTATCCAGGTACTGCTACCTCTTCTGTAGAGTGGATTCTTCCTTCTTGGAAGCCAGGGATTAGAATTTAACAGTTACTGCAACAGAGTTCTGTCCTTACTTCTGGGATCAGGTGGTGAAGGGGGAAGAGGATAGTTGAAATAGTAGTCATTCTATGACCTAGCCGGCCAGTACCAATCACCCATCTCATACATTTTCTTCCAGGGTCAAACGTGCGAAATGTGTGGAGCTAAGATCCATCTCCCTTGTGCTGCAAAGTATTTCCAAGGTCGGGATGACCCTTGCTGTCCAAACTGCAGGCAGTATTGGCCTCACGAGATCCCAGGTAACAACTGTTTAATCAACATGATTATTATATAAAGTACATAATCATTAATTTGCCTGGTCACAGCCCTCATCTAATCCACTATGAACAGCTGGAGTGCAGATGGTTCGATTCTGCCGCTCACCTCAAGGTCAGGCCATTGAATTATATTTAAGGTCTATAAAAGGTGGGAGGATGTTTGTAGAAAATAACTATTAGAAAACACAATATCATACCATCTTTGGAACTCAATAGTGTAAAACCTTTAGGTCCTGCAGCTTATTCAAGCAGTGGATTTTATGCATACACCAAATCCTTTGTTTTGGTTTTGTACTCAAGCTGTTACCAGGAGACGATGGTAAATTCTCTGAATTCAGGGCAGCACTGAAAAACAATTTTACTTTACTTACAGCCATCTGTTTTAGAAATTACATTTCAAGACTACAGCCAAAGATATTTCACTGAATTCTCACACTAATGGTATCCCAGAGTTTGTAGTTCACATGAGAAGAATTGGAACTCTGCAGTAGTCCACTTGGCAGTGAAACACTACTGTCTCCTGCCCTTGCTGCCTTGGTTTGTTTTAATTGTGTTGGGTCTTTTATTCTGAAGATTAACAGGTTACGCTACTGCTGAATTGACCTCAACTCTTCTCTCATGCAGATGTCCACAGGACTGAGTCGTCGACACCCCCTCCCTCCTCTGCGCCCAAGGTGCGACACAAATATCAGGAATGAAGCATCAATCAAATGTTGTAGACACAGAATGGAGGGAGGAGAGGGAACAATTTGTTCTGAGCCGAGGGATTCTCATGCATTATAGTGCTTGCTTCCAGTGAGTTGGTCTCAAGGAGCTTACATGTTGATACTCAAACCGTTTATGTTAACTGTATTGCGAATATTATAGTCCAGGCATAGTGACTCCAATCTTGGCAATTTGCTCTATGCCCCGATGACCCGAGTCCTCAGCCAGGAGTTGGATATCCTAGCATTCTGTATTTGAACCTATTTTGAAGAGGACAAGTGCTGGGAAATAATTTGAACTTTGTTCCCATCATCAGAAGACTCAAAACGTGAAGAATGTTAAGCAGTTAATTAAAAAAAAGTTTTAACTTTCCTTGTTAATATTCCTTTAATCTCATTGTTTTCTTCTGGCACGTGCGTGCGAGTCTGTGCGTCTGCGTGTCGGTGATGATGTCTTTTCCAAGGCCCGGAGTGAGAGGGAGAGAGGGGGAGCTGTGTGGTACACTACTCCTCACACAGACATTTTCGCAGTATTTTCCCTGTATTTTACAAGGTCGGGTTGCGATCTCGACACTGAGACCTGACGCAGATTGAAGGAGCGCTTTGTTGAGCACCTAAGCTTTGCTTACTACAAAAGGCAGGATCTCCCAGTGGCTACCCACTTTCCATTCTCATTCTGTCATGTCTGTTCATGGCCTCCTGTACTACCATGATGAGACCAAATGCATGTTGGAGAAGCAACATCCCATTACGTCTAGGTAGCCTCCAACCTGATGGCATGAACATTGATTTCTCTAACTTCGGAAAATTTTTCCCTCTCTCCTTTTTTCATTACCCATTCTGGTTCACCTTACATTCCTGCCCATCAGCTCCCTCTGGTTACGCCCCACCCCATTGCCTTTCTTCCATGGTCCACTATTCCCTCCTATTAGATTCCTCCTCCTTCAGTCCTTTACCTCTTCTACCTATCCTGTCCCAGCTCCTTGCATCACCTACCTTTCCCCTCACCTGGCCTCATCTATTCCCTCCCCACACCTTATTCTGGCTTTCTGCCCCTTTGCAGTCCTGATGAAGGGCATTGGCCTGAAACATTGACAGTTTATTTCCCTCCGGTCATGTTGCCTGTCCTGCCATGTTCCTCCAGCATTCTTGTGTGTTGGACAGAAGAGCACTGTGCTCACTGGTCTGTGTTAAATTTTACTGCAGCTTTTACAGTAAATTTTAACTCGTGTTTGTTATGTTTCCCCTCTTGCTGTGAAACGGGGACACCTTTTTCCCTTAGGGAGAGAGAGCCTGTGGAATGTCGAATAACCGGTGAACGAGTAGTCTCTGGGGTACTGCAAGTCTGTGTCCTTTATTGATGCTTTGCTGCACGCTTGAGTGCTCAGTGGGATGTGTTGATGCTTTTTTGCTGGTGGGGGAGAGCTGGGAGGTGCTTTGGGGTTCAAACGTTTAATTGTCATTCATTCTTTGGGGCACTCCTCTGTTTTCGTGGATATTTGCGTGGAAAAAGAATTTCAGAATTTTATTTTATACATTTCTCTGACATTAAATGTACTTATTGAAATGCTCTCACTGTGAAATTAGATAAATAACCTGTTCCTCACTCTAAGCTGTGCCAATTGTGTCGTCACTCACAAACTCCTTTATCCAGGAAATTTGAACACAAGGCTGCCCTTGTTAAGATCAGCTTGTTGATTCATGCTAAACAGAGTCTCTTTATCCTTGGTATAAAGCTCCTATCTGCTTGAGCTTCCACCTCTGGTTTAAAGCTCTGTAGAATGTTTGCACTATTTACTGTCTATATGCTCAGATTGTAATTGATTTTATTCCTCCTCCCAGATCAGTGTGTAGGCCACAGGACATAAAAGAAGTGAAGTGATCAACTTGTGTCTATTGATTATTTATACCAGTAACTGTTCTAACGCTTAGTCTTACGGTACCCTTACTCGAAACCACAAGTTTCTGCTTTTGTATTACCCAATTACAACAGACAAGTTAGAAAATGTGAAGAACTCCGAGGCAGTATTAGTACAACATAACCCACAAAAGCAGTAGCAAATTATTGTACAAACCCTGAGGCCCATTAATAGCATCTTAGAGTTGTACCACAGAAACAGACCCTTCAACCCATCGCATAAATGCTTAACATTTTTATCCATATTTTATCCTAGTTGCCTACATTAGAACCATATCCTTCCATGCCTTGCTTAAAATTCCTTCCTCTCACCGTAAAACTATACCCTCTTGTGCTTTGATACACCTATCATGAAACAGTTGACAATCCACACTCATCTATGCCTCATATAGTCAAGTCACTCCTAGGCCATGAAGACAAGACCAACCTATCCAGTCTCTCCAGCCTATCCAGTCTCTTCAGGCAATCACATCCTTCTCACAATGTGGCTTAATGTTTAGTGAAGTTGCAACACAACATCACAACTCCTGTCCTCTGCTCCAACCTATGAAGCAAGCATTGTATATACTTTCCTCATCACCCTGTCTACCTGTGTTGCACTTTCAGGGAGCTATGGATTTGGAATTCTCAGTTTCGGTTTATTAATACATCTTAGTAGATTACCATGTCCTATCACATTTGCATAAATACCTCACCTTGCACTTATCAGGATTAAATTCCATTTGCCAATGTTCCTCCAGTAATCTGCTGTAGCCTTAGACAACCTTCCTCACTATCTATACCACACCTATTTTTATGTCATTTACAATTACTTTTTATTAATCATACCTATATTCATATCCAATTTATTTATATCCCAAAAGCAAAGTTCCCGGCATCGATCCTGTGGATCCAATCAGAGAAATACCCTTGCACTACTATCCTCTGCCTCCTGTCACCAAGACTGTTTTGCATCCATTCATGCAGGTCAGTTTGTGTATCCACAAAAAGGAAAATAGAATTTAGAGGGGTTTGAGGAAAAGGTGTGAATTTTGAAGATTTCTTTTACCAACAGCATAGTGTCCAACTGCCACATGGGAGTGCACAGACACACACCACTTTAGCAAATCAGATCACAAGGCTGTGCTCTTTCTCCCTGCATTAAAAACAAGCTGAACTGTGAGGATCCAATACAAAAAGTCATTCAGTGCTAGTCTGAGGAATTAGATGAGCTTCTATGTCACTGCTTTGAGCTGGTAGACTATAGTCAAAGACTCAACAACCAACCTAGATGTGTGTCATCATTGAGATGGACTTTATCAGCAAATGTATTTAAGACTATGTCCTAAAGAGGACAATCTGAGTGTTTCCAAACCAGAAATCAGAGATAAGCTAGGAAATTCATGCCCTAATCAAGTCTAGAACTGCAGTGTTAAGATAACAATGATCGTTACAAAATATGACCACTGTAAAGCTATCAAGTCCCAGACCAACTGTTAGCCATGGAAGGGCTTATATGCTTTAGTGGACTACAAGAGTAAGGCGGCATTGCTGACAACAACACACCCATTCCCAATGAGCACACTTTGAACAGAAGGGGACTGGAGTGCCAACAGCCTCAAATTGGAATCAAGCTTGATATTACTGACATATTGTGAAATTTGTTTTTTTGCAGCAGTAGTACAGTGAACGACATAAAAATTACGATAAGCTACAAAATTATAATTAGTGCAAAAGAGGAATACAAAGGTAAATTTAATGGGTTTATGGTCCAGTCAGAAATATGGGTGGGAGAAAGCAGCTGTTCCTAAAATATTGAATGTAGGTAGTAAAATGAAAAGGCATGTTCTAGGATGGTGACGGTCTGTGATGATGGGTGATGCTTTTCTTGAGGCACCGTCTCTTGATGCCCTTCATGCTGGGGAGGTTTGTGCCCATGATGAAACTGGCTGTGTCTATAATCCTGCAGGTCCCTTGTGATCCTGTGCATTGGAGCCTCCATACCAGGTGGTGATGCAACCAGTCAGAATGCTCTCCGTACAGTACAGCTGTAGAAATTTGCTAGTTTTTTTACAAAATCTCAAGTTTCAAATGAAGAGTCGTCACTGGTATGTTTTCTTTGTGATTGCATCAATACTTTGGGCCCATGATAGACCTTCTGAAATGTTGATAGCCAGGAACTAAGCTGATCACCATTTCCACTGCTAACTGCTGTGTTCCCCTTCTTTAAATCCACAATGAATTCCTTGCTGATGATGAGTACGAGATTATTGCTGCAGCACCACTCTCCTAACTGATCTACCTCATTCCCGTTGCCCCTTCATCACCATTTGAGATTTTGCCAACAACAGTGGTGTCATCAGCAAATTTATAGATAGTATTTGTGCTGTGCCTGGCCACACAGTTATGTTTGCAGAGAGAGTATGCTGTGAGCTAAGCAGTATTGTTGAGGTGTACCTGTGTCAGTAAGAAGGAGATCTTATAAACTATCTACACTGACTGGTTTTCCAATAAGAAAGCTGAGGATCCAATTACAGAGCTCAGGTTTCATAGCTTGTTCGTTAGTACTGACAGAATGATGGTATTGAATATTGAGCTGTAATTGATAAACAGCAGCTTGATGTATGTTTTGCTGTTGTCCAGATGGTCCAAAGCTGAATGGAGAGCCAGTGAGACTGCATCCACTGTAGCACAGTAGACCTGTTATGATAGTAAGCAAATTGCAGTGAGTCCAGGTCTTTGCTCATGCATTAATTCCAGCCATGACTAACCTCTCAAAACACTTCATCCCAAGCAGCACACACAAAATGCTGGGGGAACAGCAGGTCAGGTGGCGTCTATGGAAAGGAAGGGGGAATATGCCAGAATAACAAGGTGAGAGAGGGGAAGGAATACAAGCTAGAAGGTAATAGGTGAAGACAGGTGGGTGGGGGAATGGGGAAAAGTAAGAAGCTGTGAAGCGATAGGTGGAAAAGGTAAAGGCTGGAGAAGAAGGATTCTGGTACGAAAGTGGACCATGGAGAGGTGGGGAGGGGGCAGAATGGGGAAATGAAGAAGAGGGAAGGGCGAGGGTAAAAGAAAATTGGCGATCTAGAACAAATATACCAGCAATAGTCATTGAAGCAGCTCACCCTGTTCTTCTTGAACACTGGTATGATTGATGCTGGTGGCAGTGAGAAGTTGAAGATGTCCTTGAACACTCCAGTTAGCACAGGTTTTCAGTGCCCTGCTAGGTATACAACTGGGGCCTAACAGCTTGGGATTGTTCACCCTCTTGAAAGTTATTGTGACATTGGTCTCCAGGTCAGATCAGAGGGTCGCCAGATGCCAAGGGGATTCACACAGGTGCAGTGTTATTTCTCCTTTCAAAGTGTGCATAGAAGACATTGAACTCATCAGGGAGTGAAGACTCACTGCTGTTAACCTTTGCCTTATAGGAAGTAATGGCATGCAAACCCTGCCCCAGCTGTTGTAGATCCGATTGTCTCTAATTTCATATGATACTGTCTTTTTGCCCCATTGATTTCCATAGAAACACAGAAATCTACAGTACTTTACAATCACTTCAGCCCACGATATTGTGTGACCATGTAACCTACTCCAGCAGCTGCCTAGAATTTCCCTACCACATAACCCTCTATTTTTCTAAGCTCCATGTACATATCTAAGATTCTCTTAAAAAACCCTATTTAATCTGCTTCTACCACCTTCGCTGGCAGTGCATTCCATGCACCCACCGCCCTGTGTGGAAAAACCTCTGCCATCCCCCTTGTACCCACAGGTCATACCTGAATGTCTTCTATGGTTCTGGATTGCCAGTGTTGAACACTCAGATCTAGCCCTCAACAGACTGCTGTTATCCAGGCCTTCTGGTTGGGCACATGAACCCGCAGTCATTATTGCATATATAAGATCAGTCTATTGAAGAGTGAATCCACAGAAAGCATCTGGCCCTGATGGTGTCCCTGGCCATGTCTGTAGATCCTGTTCAGATCAGCTGGCGGGAGTGTTTGCAGAAATTTATAACCTCTCCCTGCTTCAGTCTTAAGTTCCCACCAACTTTAAGAAGACCACTATCACCTTGGTGCCAAAGAAAAACAAGTAATGTGCAGTAATGACTCCTGTCCAGTATCTCTGACATCCACCATCATGAAGTGCTTTGAGAGGCCGTCATGACAAGCATTAACTCTCAGACAACCTGAACATTGCAACTTGCCAGATGCCATCTCCCTGGCCTTACTCTCACCTCGTGGAACAGGCCCTTCTGGCCCAATCAGCTGCATGGCGCAGCAACCTACCTATTTAACCCTAATTGAATCGCAGGACAATTTACATCTTCTGGTTTAGGATGGCACTAAAGGCAGTCCCTGGGTTACGAACGTCTGACTTAACGGACAACTCCTACTTACGAGTGGACTGTCATAAAGCTTATTAAAAATTTGAGTTAAATACAATGGTTCGTAATAACGAACGCATGCACTACTTTGTGACGCTCATGAAAAGATTGCGTGGCTTCAGCGGTTCATCGGCTCGAGGAAGGAGAACGCTGTCCGCCATTTTAAGTCGGATCACGTTGCTGTTAACACTGTGTTGAGTGTGTAACTTTGTATTTGGCTTAAATTTTTCTCTTACTTACCCTTGTAACCATGCCTCCAAAGCGTAAATCCAATGCAAGTGCTGGTGATGCATCAAAAAAAGGGAAAATGATCACGATTGAAAATAAAGTGGAAATAATAAAGCAATCGGAAAGAGGTGAAACGCCATTGGTCATTGGAAAAGCGTTAGGCTACAGTCGGTCAACGATCGGAACAATTTTAAAGGATAAAGTGATGATAGCATTTGAGGAAGAAGACTGGGACCTAAAAACTCCAGAACCGAAAAAGTTTTTGACAAAAGAGTTAGCTGAAGCCTTTTGTCTCATTGAAGCAGGGATGGTAAAGTTAGAGGAGCAAGATCCTAATACAGAGAGGTTCACCAAAGTTTACCGTACAGTTACCGAGGGCCTCAGCTGCTACAAGGCCATTTATGACGAGAAAAAGAAAAGCTCTGCATGGAATGGTAAAATATATACTCTATACTGAGACAAACATTTGACCAACTGATGCTAAATAAGAACCGTATGTACCTGTTCTGACTTGCCTACAAATTCAACTTAAAGACAGACTTAGGAACGGATCTCATTCGTAACCTGGGGACTGCCTGTACTTCCAACTTGCTGGTGGCCAATGGAGCAAAAAAAACCGACTATATACTTTGTTATTCACACTTTTTCTGACAAACGATCGCTGCAAATGGTGGCCTGTGGCTGCCCTTTTGGAGTTGAATGGAATCGCCTATACGATCTGGTGTTCCTGTGGTATGACTGGAGTCTCGCTGGGGCAGAACAATTGCAGCATGTCCAGGCTGGAGTTGTTGGAGCGGACTTGGAGGCAATTCGATGAGGCGGAGCCGAGGCAAGGCAAGGAAAGATCAGAGATTTGTACAATTGAAGAGCTGAGCTGAATTGGGAAGGTCGGGTACTGACCTTATTGAGGTGACGGAGCCTGAGCCCGAGGGTGAGGAACGAGCTGAAGTTTGGACGATTTAAGCATCGGGCGGGATCGAAATGTTTGGGGTGCTGGGGTCAAAGGCAAGAGACGGGGCCAGTTCGGCTCGCTG
Source organism: Mobula hypostoma (assembly GCF_963921235.1). Lineage (NCBI taxonomy): Eukaryota > Metazoa > Chordata > Chondrichthyes > Myliobatiformes > Myliobatidae > Mobula > Mobula hypostoma. The sequence continues at coordinate 98,538,866 of NC_086105.1, read as the reverse complement.
CTCCGCAGGGTTTGCTCGACTCTGTGCTGGACTGAGGCCTTCTGAATCGGCTGCAATGATGCCTGGCTTTGTGAACTTCAGATCTGAATGCTGTTTGCTTGCTTTATTGTTTGCACGATTTATTTTTAATGGGTTCGATTGGGGTTCTTTGTTTCATGGCTGCCTGTAAGGAGACAAATCTCAAAGTTGTATAAAGTTGATAATAAATATACTTTGAACTTTGGATGACAAATTAACCTATTAACTGGTATGTCTTCAGAATGTGGGTGGAAACCGGAGCACCTGGAGGAAACCCACGCACTCACAAGAATGACATACAAACTTCTTATAGACGGTGTTAGAATAGAGCTGTAATACTGTTGCGTGAACTGCTATGCTACCGTGGTGCCCTCTGGAGCACCTGGACAGTAATGACACCTACGTCAGACTATTGTTTTACTGACTACAGCTCCACCTTCAATACTATAATTCCAAGCAAATTTATCAGTAAACTCCTAGACTTGGGAGTCAACGCCTTCCTTTGAGACTGGACTTTGACTTCCTGACCAACAGACCATAATCTGTAAGGATAGGCAGCAACACTTTCACCATGATTATTCTCAACACTGCATATCCTGGAACCCCTACTCTACTGCCTGTACACTCATGACTGCGTGACCAGATTCTTCTCGAACTCCAGCTACAAGTTTACAAATGATGCCAGTGCAGTGGGCCGTATCTCAAATAATGGCAAGTTGGAATGCAGGAAGGAGATAGCGCCTAGTGACATAGTGTCATGACGACAACCTTTCACTTAAGGTCAGAAGAGCTGGTTATTGATTTTACGAAGGGGACAAGATACATGCTCTTGCTTACATCAGTGGTGCTGAGATTGAGGGGATTGACAGCTTGAAGTTCCTACATGTGAGTATCACCAACAGCCTGCCCTGGTCCAACCACGTTGATGCCACGGCAAAGAAAACTCAATAGTGTCTCTACATCCTCAGGAAGCTGAAGGTCTTTAGCATTCCCTATTGACTCTAATTTTTATTGATGCACCATGGAAGGGAATCCATCCCAGTGCATCATGGCCTGGTATGCAACTGCTCTGCCCATGACTGCAAGAAACTGTAGAGGGTTGTGACACAGCTCAGCAGATCACTGCAGTCAGCCTCCCGACCATGGACTCTGTCTAAAGCTCTCACTGCATCAGTAAAGCAGCGAGAATAATCAAAGACCCTATCCACCCTGGACATTCTCTCTTCTCCCTCCTCCTATTGGGCAGAAGATACAAAAGCATGGAAGTATGTACCACCGGGCTCTAGGACAGCTTCTATCCTGCTGTTGGAAGACTATATTGAACAATCCCCTAGTACAGTAAGATGGACTCCTGACCTCAGTCTACCTCGATATAACATCGCACCTTTTAGTCTACTTGCACTGTACTTTCTCTGTAACTATAACATTTTATTCTGCAGTGATTGTTTTACTTAAAACTATTTCAGTGCACTGTTGTAAAGAATTGATCTATACGAACAGTATGCAAGAGAAGTTTTTCCACTGTATCTCACTGCCAGTGACCAATTTAGCAAATTCAATTTAAAAATGAAGGATGAGTGTTAGCAGAGTATTCAACCGTGAAGTTACTCCTCCTGTACAGCTCCATTTCCATCTTCACACAGTATTCTTAAACACCAGCACTATTATTCTGCAGTTTTCACAGCGATACAATAAAACCAATTCAGCACCAACCTCATTACCATCTTCATGGTTTTCCTCTCCCAAACATAAATCAACTCATGTCTGAATGCAAAGCAAAGGTTTGCTGAGAGAATGCCTTGAAAGTTTGAAAATATTCCAAACCGTTTCACATGTCAACATTATACAGCAGCTCTCTCTGTTGTACTGAGAGAGAAGCAGCATCACCAGTCTCCCGCTGTGAGCTGATGCATCATTGAATCTGCTGTCAGAGGAGGGGACTTCACTCCTCAATCACTGAGGGAGGGAATCTTCTGCACCCAGATGAGCAGGGCAATTAGAGGATTCATCCGCCAAACAATCTAGGCACAGATATTCCCAACTGGTCGCAATAACCCAAACAATTCCAGTGTAGTACCTCCAATGGGAGACCTAGCATAGGACACAGTGGCATATGATGCCGGTGCAAGTGAGGGGGATAAATTGGGCAGCAATTCGTTCTGAACCACACCGAGTGGGAAGATTTAGCCTTAGAAAAAAACTATTTCTCCTCACTCAGTGGGAATATTATTTTCCTTTACTCTTTCATGAAAAAGGTTTTTCTGCATTCTGAACAGATCTGTCAAGTTATCTAGAGAAATGTTACTCAGAGCTTTATCCCCATAGATACACAATAACAAAATACCAATATGATTGAATACTTTAACTGAATACTTAGCCTTTAATTTTGATTGATCTAATGAAAGATGTTTTGCATTAAACCCACTGATGCAGTTTAAAAGCCTTCAAAGCCTCTTGGGTTTTTCCGTGTCTTGGTAGGATGCCTTGTCCACTCAGGTCCAGCAGCTGCCTGGAGGTGGGCTCTATGTAAATGGTTGTTAGAAATCTGCACCCAGTGGTGCTGAGATGCTCCTGATGATGAAATGTAGTATAATCTAGAAGCTGCTGGCAGCTGCACTGAGAAAATTGTTTGATTACTGGTACAGTAATGATCAAACTTCTGTACAAAGCCTGCCTTCCCTCACTGATCTTGCACCTTTTTGCAGTTTTCTTCAGTGTCCGTCTCTCCCAATCTCTCGCTCAGTTTCTTTTTATGTCAGGCCAATTGCTGATGCATTCACATTCAGCTTCAGAATTCACACATCATTTCCCCACTCCTCGAAGTTCCACATTCCAGGAGCAACAATCAGGACCACCAAAAACTGACAGAGAAGCTGACGTCCAGAGACCTTACGTAGTGCCAGTAGCTGACTGGGATAAAAAGCACATCTCCAGGGCTCAGGATGCATTCCTGGAACTCTGCTGACTCAAACTCCGGAAAATTCACCAAATCTGGTTGGTCTACATCCACCTGCAAATGACAGAAATACTGGTAACCTGGAACTGGGATCAATTAGCTTGATCCTAGCATAAGAATGTACTGTAATGGATTACATTACAATATAGAGTGCCTTGTCAGAGTATTCAGCCCCCAACCCTTTGTTCACATAAATGAATACTACCACCAGGGATCTTGATCAATTTAACCGAGAATTTTTACCTGTCAATCACATGCTCCTTTTTCACAGTGGTGTCCAAAAAACAGGGAAAATTGTAAAGCATAAAAAACTAAAAATTCAAAAACTGAAATGAAAGCACTTCAAAAGTATTTATCCATCTTTGTTCAGTACTTAGTTCAACCACTTTGTGCAGCTATTACAGACTTTTTGGATAAGTCTCTGTTAGCTTTGTACAATGTGATGGAGCAAGATTTGTCCATTTCCCCTTGCAAAATTGCACAGGCTCTGCCAGGTTAGTGGCAGTGGACAGCAATCTTGAGATCTGGCCAGAGATGATTAATTGGGTTAAGGTCAGGACTCTGACTGGGCCACTCAAGGACATCAATTTTCTATATTTGAAGCCACTCCACGGTTGCTCTGTCAGTGTGCTCTGGGTTGTTGTCCTGCTGAAAGATGAATTCCCTTCTCAGTTTGAGCTTTCTAGCAGAGGGCAGTAGGTTTCTATCCAGGATTTCTCTGTGTTTAGCAGGTGTCATCTTCCCATCAATCCTGGTCAGATTTCCAGTCCCTGCTGCTGAAAAGCATCCCCATAGCGTGATGCTACCTCCACCATACTTTACAGTAGGTACGGTGTTACCTGGCCGATGTGCAGTCTTAGATTTAAACCATATATACCACTTAGTGTTGAGGCAAAAAAGCTCTACTTTAGTCTCATCCAACCACAGGACATTCTTACACATCTTTACAGTACCTTCTAAGTGACGCTTTGCAAAGTCTTTATGGAGGATATTCTTTTATTTAGCCAGGACTCCTTACCACTATTCCATAAATACCTTTTATGTGCAAGGCCTTAGGAGATTGTGGACTTCATCTCCATATGCAGCTACTGACATCCGCAGCTCACTCAGTGACTGCTAGCACCTCTTACAAATGCCATTCTTCTCTAGTGACTAAGTTTAGAGGGGCAGCCTGAGCTAGGCAGTCTGGCTGTGGTTTCAGGTTATTTTCACTGTTTCACAATGGGCTGCATTGAGCTCCGACCTATGTTCACTGCCTTTGAGATGGCCTTGTACCATTCCCCAGATTGTGCTTCTCTATTATCATTCCCTGACTTGCCTTGAATGCTTTTTTGTCTTCATTTTGGTTTGGTTTATTGAAAATCTACCACACCGTTGGACCTTACAGAGGGAAGGGTATTTATTCTGATGAATTCATTGGAAACAGGTGATCCTCCAATATTCTGCATCAACAAATTGGCTGAGTTGATAAGGTAATATACAGTATTACACCTGAAGAAAATTAGCATAGTAATTACAGTGGAGAAGAATAGTTTTTCAGCCTCACAATTCTGTTTTTTTTAATTTTTATTAAATTATTGGAATTTTTCTTTTGATTTAACATGAATGCAAAATGTTTTGTAGGTTAGGTCAAAATTTCTCCTTCAATATATTTTAAATTTAGAAAATGAGATGGTTAAATGTGAAAATAGTTATGAGGGGTTGAATATTTTTCCAAGGCACTGTGAACATAAGAAACAGAAGTACAGACAAGCCAATTGGCTTCCTCATACCTGCTCCACCGTTTAATATGATCATGGCTATTAGTTCAAATCCACCTTCCCGCACTACCCCCATTACCCCTTAATTCCTTAATACCTAAATATCTATCAATCCCTGTCTTGAATACACTTGGTAATTGAGACTCCACAACCCTCTAAAGTAGAGAATGCCAAAGAGTCATCAGAGTGCAGAAACTTATCATTTCACTCCTGAAAAGAATAATAGGATTGAGCACAGTCAGAGTTATCAATGGGAAATCACATCTGATTAACACATCGTTCTCCACAACCTCCGCCAACTCCAAAGAGATCCTACTACCAAACACACATTACCTCTCCTCCTCTCTCTGCTTTCCACAGGAATCGCTCCCTCTGTGATCCCCTTGTCTATTTGTCCCTTCCAGCACTTAGCCCTGCAAGCAGCCAAAGTGCCACACCTGCTCATACAACTTCTCCCTCACCTCCATCCAGGGCTCCGAAACAGTCTCTCCAGGTGAGGTGAATCTGCTGGGGTCGCCTATTGTGTTTGGTGCTCCCGATGTGGCCTCCTCTACAATGGTGAGACCTATGGTAAATTGGGGGACTGCTTCATCAAGCATCTTCGCTCCATCCACCAAAAGCAAACTTCCCAGTGGCCAGACATTTGAATTCGGATTCCCATTCCTGTTCCTACATTGTGGCACAATGAGGCCACCCTCAGGGTGGAGGAGAAACACCTTATATTCTGTCTGGGTATCCTCTAACCTGATGGCATGAATATCGATTTTTCCTTCTGGTAAAATACGTTTTGCCCCCTCCTCCCCTCTTCTTCTATTCCTCATTCTGCCCTCTCGCCTCTTTGCATCTGCCTATTACTTCCTCCAGGTGCCCTCCTCCTTCCTTTTCTCTTATGGTCCACTCTCCTCTCTTATCAGATTCCTGCCTCTCTAGCCCTTTCCTCTCCTACCCACCTGGCTTCACCTATTACCTAGTAGCTAGCCCCCTTCCCCTCCCCCCACCTTTTTATTCTGTCGTTCTTCCCCCTTCCTTTCCAGTCCTGATGAAGGGTCTCAGCCCAAAGCTTCGACTGTTCATTTTCATAGATGCTGCCTGACAGCTGAATTCCTCCAGCATTTTAAGTGTGTTGCTCTGGATTTCCAGCATCTGTAGATTTTTTTTGTGCTTATGACTAATCCATTGCAATTTTTGAGTATTTGGCAAGTAGAATAGATGAGGAACCAGTGGAAGTGGTGTATGTATATTTTCAGAGGCTTTTAATAAGATGGCATAGAGGAGGTTAACCAACAAGGCAGGGAGCACATAGGATTCAGAGTAATACATTAGCATGTATACAGATATAGTTAGCATTAAGAAAGCAAACAGTGCCAAAAATGGCTCTTTCTTAGGTTGGCAGGCTGATATTAGTCATATACTGCAGGGATCAGTGCTTGGGTCCTGATTAGGCACAATCTATAGCTACAATTAAGCCAAGGAGACCAACTTTTCCATATTTCTGATACAAAATTAGGTGGGATTGTAAATAGGGTGCAGAACATACAGAAGCTTTAAGGGATCATGTACAAGTGAATGGGTAAGAACAAAGGAGATGAAACATAATGTAGAAAAAATTGAGGAATTCCCTTTCAAGGTAGGGAAAGTGGCAAGGGTGATATCGTCAGCTTTAATGAAGGGCTGGATAAATGGTTGGTTGGACAGTGGCTGATATGAGACCTGTGGTTTTTTTTATATATTCGAAACAAGACCCAGGGCCCCATATGCCTTGGCAGACGAATTCAGGATATATTGGAGACCTTCAGGTTATGTCCACACGAGACCGGATAAATCCGTAACCGAAGCTTTTTCTCTTCGTTTTGACCCTCCGTCCACACTGAAATGGCGTTTTCCTCCCCTGAAAACGGAGCTTTTCTGAAACGCTAATAAAGTTCTTACAGGACTCATCAAGGTGGATGCACGAACGATATTTCCTCTGGCTGAGCCTAGTACCGGGGTTACAGTGTCAGAATAAATGGAACTGAGGGAGAAGATCAGCTATGATCTTGATGATTGGTAGACCAGGTATGAAGAGCTACGAGACCTACTCCTGTTCCTAATTCCTGTATTTTGAATAGCATTACTGTTATTTGGAATCTGTCCCTGGTGTTAGTTGTCCAAGCTGGGGTAAATGTGATGTCCTCCCCTGCCAAGCCCCTTAAGAATTTTGTACGTTTTAATAAAACAAAATCTCTTATCCTTCTAAACACTAGAAGCCTGCTAAATTTCTCCTGGTATGATAAACCTCACCAATCTGCTGGACTTTTGCTGCACGCCGTCTATTTCAATTATATCCTCCATCAGGATATAATGGGAGTCCAGACCTGGACAGAATATTCCAGAACAACACACACAAAATGCTGGAGAAACTCAGCAGGTCAGGCAGCATCTACAGAAGGGAATAAACAGCTGACATTTTGTGCATCAGGACTAGAATGGAAAGGAAAAGAAACTACAATAAGTAGGTGGGGGGAGGGGAAGGGGTACAAGCTGGCAGGAGATAGGTGAGACGGGGAGGGGGTTGAAGTAAAAAACTGGGAGGGAATAGGTGGTAAAGGTAAAGGGCTAAAGAGCAAGAAATCTAATAGGAGAGGACAGTGGAACGTGGAAGAACGGGAAGGAGGGGAAGTTCAAAGGTCAAAGTAAATGTATTATTGAAGTACATATATGACACCATATACAACCCTGAGATTCATTTTCTAGTAGGCATATTCAATAAATCCACAAATAGACTAATAACCATACTAGAATCAATGAAAGACCACACCAACTGGGTGTTCAACCACTGTGCAAATACAAAAAGAAAGAAATAACAATACTAAATAAGCAATAAATATCGAGAACGAGATGAAGAGTCCGTGAAAGTGAGTCCATAGGTTGTGGGAGCAAGTCAGTGATGGGGTAAGTGAAATTTTCCCCTTTGGTTCAAGAAACTGATGGTTGAGGGGTAATTACTGTTCCTGAATCTGGTAATAAGAGTTCTGAGGCTCCTTGATGGATGCTGCTTTCCTGTGACATGCAGACATGCTCAATGGTGGGGAGGGCTTTACCCATGATGGACTGGGCCATATCCAGAGGGAAGTGATTGGCAAATGAGAAGAAAAGGGATGAGAGGGTAACCTGAATGGAACAGCGAAAAAGTGAGAAAGAGAGAAGGGGAAAAATTACTTTAAGTTAGAGAAATTGATGTTCATACCATAAAATTGCAGACTGCGCATTTGGAATACAAGGTTTTGCTCCTCTAACCTGAGTTTGGCCTGATCTTGGCAATTGTGAAGGGCATACACTGCACGCATTGGGATTAGATTGGAAAGCCTCCAACTTTTTGTAATAACTTAGCATACTATTTTGCCTTCCTGTCTGCTTGTTGAACCAGTAATTCATTTACAAGGACACACAAGTCTCTAAACACCACAATTTTTTCAGTCCCTCAATGTGCTCATTTAGGAGAAAGCAGAAGGACAAAAAGAGGGCATGAGATTGCATTGGCAGATAAGGTAAAGGAGAATCCTGTCAAATTCTATAAGCTAAGAGCAAAACTAGGGAGAGAGTAGGTCATTTTAAATATCACTGTGGTTGTCTACCTGTGGAGCCACTGGAGATGGGCAAGTTCTTAAATGAATATTTCTCACTTATATTTACTGAGAAGTTATGGAAGCTAAGGAATTAAGGAACTAAAAAGCGATGTCTTGGAACATATCCACATTACAAAACGAGGGTCTAGAAACTTTAAAGTATATTAAGGTGGATAATCCTCTGGTGCTGCGTGGAGGTCGGCCAATGAGAACAGCGGAAGGAGTTTAAAAAGAAAACAGATTTAAAGAGCAGGCGACAGAGTAGAGGGAGACAGAGTAGGAAGGCTTTGGCTCAATGGAGCTTTGGTGATGAAGGGTCGAGGCCAGGTAGGTTATCTGTTTAGAATACAGATGAAGTAAGTGTGCGAGGCCGGTTTTCTGTTCTCGGTGTCAGATGTGGGAGGTCCTGGAGACTCTAGGACGACCACATCTGCGCCAGGTGCGTCAAGCTGCAGCTCCTTAGGGACCACGTTACGGAACTGGAGCAGCAGCTCAATGACCTTCGTCTGGTAAGGGAGAGTGAGGAGGTGATAGACAGGAGCTATAGGCAGGTAGTCACACTGGGACTACAAGAGACAAAGAAGTGGGTAACAGTCAGGAGAGGGAAGGGCAAGAAGCAGGTGCTAGAGAGTACCCCAGTAGCTGTCCCCCTTAACAATAAGTATTCCTGCTTGAGTACTGTTGGGGGAAACGGCCTACCTGGAGGAGGCAACAGTGGTCATGCCTCTGGCACGGAGTCTGGACCTCTGGCTCAGAAGGGTAGGGAAAGGAAGAGGATGGCAGCAGTGATAGGGGATTCTATAGTTAGGGGCCAGACAGGCAATTCTGTGGACGCTGGAAAGAAACACTGATGGTACTTTGCCTCCCAGGTGCCAGGGTCCGGGATGTTTCTGATCTCGTCCACGATATCTTGAAATGGGAGGGAGAACAGCCAGAGATCGTGGTACATATTGGTACCAACGACATAGGTAGGAAAAGGGAGGAGGTCCTGAAAACAGACTACAGGGAGATAGGAGAGAAGTTGAGAAGCAGGACCACAAAGGTAGTTATTTCAAGATTACTGCCTGTGCCATGTGACAGTGAGTATAGGAATAGAGTGAGGTGGAGTATAAATGAGTGGCTGAGGGATTGGAGCAGGGGCCAGGGATTCAGATTTCTGGATCACTGAGACCTCTTCTGGGGCAGGTGTGACCTGTACAAAAAGGACGGGTTGCACTTGAATCCGAGGGAGACCAATATCCTGGCAGGAAGGTTTGCTAAGGCTATTGGGGAGAGTTTAAACTAGAATTGCTGGGGGTGGGAACAGAACTGAAGTGACGGAGGAAAGGGAGGTTGGCTCACAAATAGAGAAAGCTTGGAGACAGTGCGAAAGGGAGGATGGGCAGGTGATAGAGAAGGGACGCGTTCAGACTGATGGTTTGAGATGTGTCTATTTTGTCATAATGCGAGCAGTATTATGAATAAAGCGGATGAGCTTAGATCATGGTAGAGCCATAGATGTAGTGTATATGGATTTTAGCAAGGCATTTGATAAGGTACCCCATGCATTGAGAAAGTAAGGTGGCATGAGATCCAAGGGGACATTGCTTTGTGGATCCAGAACTGGCTTGCCCACAGAAGGCAAAGAGTGGTTGTAGACAGGTCATATTCTGCATGGAGGCCGGTGACCAGTGGTGTGCCTCAGGGATCTGTTCTGGGACCCCTACTCTTTGTAATTTTTATAAATGACCTGGATGAAGAAGTGGAGGAATGGGTTAGTAAATTTGCTGATGACACAAAGGTTGGGAGTGTTGTGGATAGTGTGGAGGGCTGCCACAGGTTACAGAGGGACATTGGTAGGATGCAAAACTGGGCTGAGAAGCGGCAGATGGAGTTTAAGCCAGATAAGTGTGAGGTGGTTCATTTTGGTAGGTCAAATATAATGGCAGAATATAGCATTAATGGTAAGACTCTTGGCAGTGTGGAGGATCAGAGGGATCTTGGGGTCTGAGTCCATAGCACACTCAAAGCTGCTATGCAGGTTGACTTTGCAGTTAAGGTGGCATACGGTTCATTGGCCTTCATCAATCGTGGGATTGAGTTTAAGAGCCGAGAGGTAATGTTGCAGCTATATAGGACCCTGGTCAAACCCCACTTGGAGTACTGTGCTCAGTTCTGGTCGCCTCACTACAGGAATGATGTGGAAACTATAGAAAGGGTGCAGAGGAGATTTACAAGGATGTTGCCTGGATTGGGGAGCTTGCCTTATGAGAATAGGTTGAGTGAACTCGGCCTTTTCTCCTTGGAGCGACGGGGGATGAGAGGTGTTCAAGATAATGAAAGGCATTGATCGTGTGGATAGTCAGAGGCTTTTCCCCAAGGTTGAAATGGCTAGCACGGGAGGGCATATTTTTAAGGTGCTTGGAAGTAGGTACAGAGGAGATGCAGGGGTAAATCTATTTACGTAGAGAGTGGTGAGTGCATGGAATGGGCTGCTGGCAGCGGGGTGGAGGCAGGAAAAATAGGGACTTTTAAGAGACTTCTGGATGGCTACACGGAGCTTAGAGAAATAGAGGGCAATGGGTAAAGCCTAGGTAGTTCTAAGGTAGGGACATGTTCGGCACAACTTTGTGGGCCGAAGGGCCTGTATTGTGCTGTAGGTTTTGTATGTTTTCTATGTTTTAAGATTTGTAAAGGCAAGGACTAATTAAGGATAGTCAGCATTGCTCTGTGCATTGGAAATAGTGTCTCATGAATTTAATTGATTTTTTTTTAAGGTGACACAGAGGATTGGTGAGGGCAGGGTATTGAATACTGTCTATATGGAATTTAGCAAGGCCTTTGACATGGACCAGCACAGGAAGCTAATCTGAAAGATTACATTACGTGGGATCCAGGGTGAGCTAGCTAAATGGATACAAAGTTGGCTTGATGGAAAGTGTAAGAGGATGGCAGTGGAAGGTTGTTTCTCACATTGGATCAGTGGTATGTCACAGGGCCCACTGCTGTTTGTCATTGATATTGATAATTTGAATAATAATGTAGTGGATTAGTAAATTTGTGGATTACACCAAAACTGGTGATATAGTGGACAGTAAAGAGGATTATCTAAGATTATAATGGGATCTACTGTAGATCAGCTGCGGAAGAGGAGCAAAAAATGGTAGTGGAATTTAACTTGGGCTGCGAGGTGTGGCACTTTATTAATTTAAACCATGGCAGGGTTTACGTGGTAAATGGTAGGGCCTTAGAGAATGTTGTAGTACCTTTAACCTGTGGATAAAGGTACACAGTTGCCTGAAAGTGGAGACACAGGTAGAGAGGATGGTGAATTAGGCTTTTGACAAGATTCCATTCCAGGGATCTGAGTACAAGAGTTGGAATGTCACATAATAACTGCACAAGTCATTATTGAGTATTATGTGCAGTTATGGTCACCCAGCCAAAGGAAGAATGTCATTAAACTGACAGGTTTCAGGAATAAGTCACAAAGGTATTACCAGGACGAGAGGGCTTCGCTAAAAGGACAGGCTGAACAGCTGGGAATTTTCTTTAATCTCCATGAAAAGTAGAACGCTGATAGGTGAACTCATCGAGGCATATAAAATCATAAGCAGTATAGAAAACGTGAATGGTCACAGTCTTTAACCCAGGATGGGGAGTCTATCATTAAAGGACATAGATTTAAGATCAGAAGGAAAAGATTTAAGAGTGAAGATTTATAAGTGGTCTTTGAGCTAAATAATTATCACTCCAAATAAAAATTTCCATTTGTTCATTATATTCTGTCTCCATTCTGTAAAGAAGCTTCTTTTGTTTTTAGATCCACAAGAGACTGCAAATTCTGCTTGCAGGGGCAAAGAGATGGTCAACATTTTGAGGCCTGATGCAGGGAAGTCAACCCAAAAAGTCCTTTTGCCTCCAGAGATACTGCTTGATCCACTGGATCCTTCCAGCAGCTTACTTTACACTACATGAAGTTTTATATGTCCTCCTCTGAAAGATTAGACATAAAATATTTAATTTTATGTTTTTCACTTTTGCTTTTGTATTTCACTTAATTACAGGAGTTCTTAAAATCTGGTTTTATATTTCCTGCGAGCCAGACCTTTTTCCTTTCCCTTTCTTTATCAGTGTTTGGGTCCTCCTTTATCACACGTTCCCAGTTTTCAGACTTACTGGTTACTTTGGCATATTATAAGCCTTTCCATTTGATTTAATCTTATCCATAACGTATCCTTGTGTCCCCTTCTCAGTAACATTAGTGATTTCCAATGGGAAAATTCATTCACTAGTGGCAAGTAAATCAGCTGAGGGAAGGATTACAAATATGCCTCCTCGCCTTTCTATCCCTTATGTCATCCTATTGATTCCTTCTACTCTCTGCCCCCTTCCCTTTCCCAGCATCTCTCCTGGTCTCTCTACTCTCTATCCCTCAGATATTTACCCTACTTCCACTCATTTAATGACACTTCAATCTGTTCACCTCAAGCTAATTGCTTCTGAAGCCTCATCCCTGTTTTAGTTCTTACCTGGCTGGTGTTGTGCAGGAGCTTTGTTGGGTGGGGATACAGCTTTGGGCTTTGTTCTGGTGAATACAGGCGAATGTATTTTTGTCCCACCACCTATCAGAAACAAACATTGAGAATTCCTTACTCAGGTAAAGAAAAAAAAACTTACAATGAGCCATTTTCTCATATCTACTCCCAAATCTCTCCTTGCTCCTTACACAACAGGTAATTCTTGATGTGTTTGCCAACACACAGACACACATTGAAGTGCACAGTACAAATTTGTCACACAGGCAAAATTGCATGTGAAGAGAAAGTCCACAACAAATCTCTTATTTTAAAGGTCTCTCATCTATTCAGTGAGAATGAGATTCTAAGCACAGCATTCACCATCCCTTGGAAATTAGTTTCTAATCCTCTGCTTGTTTGGAAAGAACAAACCCTCATCAACAGTGCAGAGGACTAACCTCAGATGTTGGCTAAACTGTACACTCTTTGATCTTTCATTAGGATGGTTACCTTATAAAATGTTGATGAGCAGATACCTGCAACATATCTCGCCCGACTGAATTATCCACTTAACAGCTCATTATCCAAATTTCTCATTAACTGATGATACCTCGCCGCTGCCAAGATCTAATCTCAACTCCACATCACCCTCCTACTTCCCTCTTTCTTGAATATGTAAATATTTTAGTGATGACCCATCACCAAATCACTACTTCACATGGAGAAGATCATGCTCAGCCTGGCTCAGGTATTCCTTTAAATGATTCAGGGTTTTTCCTGTTTTTCTGAGCACTGCATACTGAACACAATTCCCAGATCTTCACTACGCGCTGATTCTGATTCCTGACTTGTCACCAATTTTCGGCCTTCCCCTGACTCTGCACCATTTGCCTTTCCCTTTCGCCGCCGGTTGAACATTTGCAGTTTGCTTCTGAACTAACCTGCGTCAGAAAGTTGTGCTGTGGATCCTGGTGCAGAGGAGAAATTGTTCCCCCTGGCCCAAACCAGGCATTTATGGTGATCTCGTCTTCATCTGTGTCACCTAGACAGCAGTAATCTGGTATTTGGATATCCTGTTTCAACTCTGGGATCTGCACAAAGGATATAACTGAATCACTCCCTTACAAGAAATACACTTAAGAAATGAAACATCCAATATGAGACGGGCAACTTGGCATTTGATCTTAGGGAATGAGGCAGGTCAGATGAAAACAGCATATTAGAGTCGCATATTTGTGGTAGTAAACATTATTTAGTTAGGACTTGCCATGGAAAAGGTCAAAGATAAAATAGGAGCAAAATTTAAAAATAGGGATAACGCCAACTTTTCTATGCTGAGGTGTCTGAAAAGTATTCCCACAGGAAAGTGATGATGTCAATGTTATAATGAAGACCAATGTGAAAAATATTGATAACACTAGTAAAGTATTAAGGGTTTAAACGTGGATTATTTGAATGTGGATAAATTCGCTGGTCCAAGATGAAATATATCTCAAGCAATTACAAAGGGGAGGCAATTGTAGAAATACTAAAAACTCCAAATTTTCAGTGCTCCCTAGCTTTGGGGACTCATGTGAGAGGATGTAAGACTACTATAGTATTGTTTAGAAAAGGTGAATGGGATTAACTAAGAAATTATTGGCCAGTTGATTTAGCTTTGATTACCAAATAATTGACTAACAATTGAATTTTTCAGCAGGTATTAAGATTGTTGAAAGCATTGTATTTATTGTGGTCTGCATAGTTTTTAACAAATCTTTTGTGATTCCACTTTGCAGATTGGTCAAAAATACAAAAGCCCAAGGAACAGCAGAAAATCATTTCCTGCCTCAGACAATTTTGGATTCAAAGGGCAATATGTGATGGCTATTGCTATGATTGAACGGCTGTTACCTCGAGGATTTCTACTGGGCTCCATGCTCATCCTTTGCTTTTTGCAATGTATATTAATTATACAGAATTAGTTATGATAATATTTTACAGATGGCACAAAAGTTAATGATTGATTGGCAGAGGAGGAACATTTCGCACTGTATGAAGGCATAAACAATCTGACCACTTGGGCAGAAAAGTGGACAAGTGAATTTAAGTTCAGTGAGTGGCAAGATACTGAGCAGTGTGCGAGAACAATGGAGCCTTCCAGTGAACATCTTCAGATTTTTAACAGCCAGCAAGACAAGTCAATAATTCGGACTGAAGAACATTTGCGATGCATCATTTCATTAGGTGTGCACAGAAGAACAGGGAGGTTATGTCAAAATTGTATTCATCTCTAGTTAAGACCATACTTGAGCAGTGCATAAGCCTCAGGTCACTACGTTACAAGACAGATGTGGCTGCAGTGCTGGGGGGATTTCCAAGGATGTTTCTCTGACTGCTAAGCTGCAGTCAAGAACATCTTTCCAGAGGGTGAGCCCTCATAAGGTTTCAGGCCCCGATGGTGCACCTGGCAGGGCAATGAAAACCTGTGCTAACCAACTGGCTACCGTGGTCAAGGACATCTTTAACCTCTCCTTGCTGCAGTTGGAGGTTCCCATCTGGTTCAAAAGGGCATCAATCCTACTGGTGCTGGAGAAGAGACAGGTACGGTGCCTCAACGATGATTGGCCAATTGTACTCACACCTACTGTGATGAAGTGCTTTCAGAAATTGGTCATGGCTAGAATTAACTCCTGTCTAAGCAAGGACCTGGACCTGCTGCATTTTGCCTATCACTACAATAAGTTTACAACAGATGCAATCTCACTGGTTCTCTACCCAGCCTTGGACAACCTAGACAACAGTAATAGCTACGTCAGGCTGCTGTTTATTGATTACAGCTCAACATTCAACACCATCACCCCTCAGTATTAATCAACAAGCTCCAAAGCCTCGGCCTCTGTACCTCCCTCTGCAACTGGATCCTTGACTTCCTTAGCGGGAAACCATAGTCAGTCTGGATTGTATATTGCATCTATTCCTTCCTCATATTCAAGACAAGCACACCTCAAGAATCTGTGCTTAGCTCATTGCTCTATTCTCTCTACACTCATGATTGTGTGGCTAAGCACAGCTCAAATGGCAACTATAAATTCGCAGATGACACAACTGTTGTCAACTAGCCAGCACTAGCATGGACATTAGCTTCCCCACCATTGAGGATATCTTCAACAGGTTACACCTCAAGGAAGTGGCATATGTCATTAAGGACCAACACCATTCTGGCCATGCTTCTATCAGGGAGGAGGTACAGATGTCTGAATACACACACTGAATGTTTTAGGAACAGCTTCTTCCTCTCCACCATCAGATTTCTGAACAGACCATAAACCTAATAACACAAAATACTCTGCAGATGCTGTGGTCAAAGCAACACGCACAACATGCTGGAGGAACTCAGCAGGTCGGGCAGCATCCGTGGAAACGAACAGTCAACGTTTCGGGCCGAGACTCTTCGTCAGGACTGAAGAGGGAGGGGGCAGGGACTCTATAAAGAAGGTGGGGGGAGGGTGGGAAGGAGAAGGCTGGTAGGTGCCAGGTGAAAAACCAGTAAGGGGAAAGATAAAGGGGTGGGGGAGGGGAAGCAGGGAGGGGATAGGCAGGAAAGGTAAAGAAGAAATAGGGGAAAACACAATGGGTAGTAGAAGGAGGCAGAACCATGAGGGAGGTGATAGGCAGCTGGAGGAAGGGGCAGAGTGAAACTAGGATGGGAGAAGGGAGGGGGAGGGAATTACCAGAAGTTGGAGAATTCAAAGTTCATGCCAAGGGGCTAGAGACTACCCAGACGGTATATGAGGTGTTGCTCCTCCAACCTGAGCTTAGCCTTATCATGGAAGTAGAGGAGGTCATGTATGCACATATCTGAATGGGAATATGAAGCAGAGTTGAAGTGGGTGGCAACTGGGAGATTCTGTCTGTTGTGGCGAACGGAGCAAAGGTGCTTAACGAAGTGGCCCCCAATCTGCGTTGGGTCTCACCTCACCGATGTAGAGGAGGCCGCACTGGGAGCACCGGATGCAATAGATGATCCCAACAGACTCACAAGTGAAGTGTTGCCTCACCTGGAAGGACTGTTTGGGGCCCTAAATAGTGGCAAGAGAGGAGGTGTAGGGACAGGTGTAACACTTACGCTTACAGGGATAAGTGCCAGGTGGGAGATCCGTGGGGAGGAACTTGTGGACCAGGGAGTTGCGGGGGGGAACGATCCCTGCGGAAAGCGGAGAGGGTTGGAGGGGGAAAGATGTGCTTAGTGGTGGGGTCCTGTTGAAGGTGGTGGAAGTTGCGGAGGATAATGTGCTGGATCCGGAGGCTGGTTGGGTGGTAGGTGAGGACAAGGGGAATTCTGTCCCTGTTGTGGTGACGGGAGGATGGCTTGAGGGCCAAAGTGCAGGAAATGGAGGAGCTACGGGTGAGGGCATCATTGATGACGGCAGAAGGGAAACCACGATTCTTAAAGAAAGAGGACATTTGAGATGTCCTGGAACGGAAAGCCTCATCCTGGGAGCAGAGGCGGTGGAGACGGAGGAACTGGGAATAGGGAATGGCATTTTTGCATCTGGCGAGGTGGGAAGAGGTATAGTCGAGGTAGTCATGAGAGTCAGTGGGCTTGTAGAAGATGTCCGTGGACAGTCTGTCTCCAGAAATGGAGACCGAGAGATCGAGAAAGGGGAGAGAAATGTCCGAGATAGACCAAGTTGAAGGTTGGATGGAAGTTAGAAGCAAAGTCGATGAAATTGACGAGCTCCGCATGGGTGCAGGAAACAACATCAATGTAGTTGTCAATGTAGCGAAGAAAAAGTTGGGGAGCAGTACCAGTATAGGTTTGGAGCACAGATTATTCCACATAACCAACGAAGAGGCAGGCATAGTTGCGGCCCATGTGAGTGCCCATAGCTACACCCTTGGTCTGAAGAAAGTGGGAAGAGCCAAAAGAGAAGTTATTAAGTCTGAGTGCCAGTTCTGCCAACCGGAGGAGGATGGTGGTGGTGGGGAACTGGTGAGGTCTATTGTCCAGAAAGTAGCAAAGGGCTTTGAGGCCTTCTTGATGGGGAATGGAAGTGTACAAGGATTGGACATCCATTGTGAAAATGAAGCGGTTGGGACTGGGGAACTGGAAGTTATTGAAGAGGTGGAGGGCATGGGATGCAGTACCAGTATAGGTTTGGAGCATAGACTGTTCCACATAACCAACGAACAATACCAGTATAGGTTTAAACCTAATAACATTACCTCACTTTTTGCTCTCTTTCTGCACTACTGTAACATGCTCTAGGGTTTCACTGCTGTGTAACATGCTGTAAGGTTTCACTGATAACGTAATGGTTTCTCTGTGGCTGCAATGTTTGGGTTATGACTAGAGATAACAGGGTTTGGAATGATGTTGTTCTTTCTTGTGAGCTGGAAGACAGATTTTCGCGGTCTTTTGCCGGGGAGAGATGAGGAGACAAGACGCGAATGGAGAGAGTTGGTAGACCGCCGGATGGGGTGGACTTGGAGCGAGGGTCCGAAGGGCAGCGACGATTGGAGGAGGTCGATGGTGGACGATCGTCTTATCAGTGAGCTCCAACATTACACAACAGACTGTTTCAGAAGATTGGGCCCTTTTTTTCCCTCTTTTTTCTCGTTTCTTCACTAACCATATAGTCAAAGTAAGAATTGTAAAGCTTAATCGTTTAATCGCATATTGTGTACTGTTTGTTATTTCGTGGTACTGATTTGTAACAGGGGACACATTGCGCAGCATCCCCCCAAACGATATTTCTTAAGTTTGGCCGGGCCGGGGGCTATCACCCCCTATATTCAGCCGCTAGCCGAAGTAAGAGTTACACTACTTTATTTCTTATTGTAATTCTGTAATTTATAGTAATGTTTTTAATGCATTGCACTGTTCTGCTGCCACAAGTTTCACGACATAAGTCAATGATAATAAACCTCATTCTGATTCTGAGTTATGGGGGATAAGTAGATAATCTATTGAGTGGTCAGAGAGCCTAGTACCCAAAGAACACAGAAGCTGATGGTGGTCAGGGATTAGCCCGTAGAAGTTCTTCCATATTAAGAAAACTATACAAGATTGCTCATTTATGGCTGGTCAACACATTGTGTGCAAGGGGCAGGGAGGGAAGTAGATGAAGTCAGTGTGCAGGCTTGCAGCTGGAGGATGACAGAGACTCGGCTGAAGTTTTCAATGACTTTGACTTTTAATAAGTAAAGAATATTTTATGTGTTTTTTTCTGATTATAATCAAATCAAATATACAGGATTGTGCAAAATTAGAGGTGTGTGGTAGATAACTGACCAAAGACCACTAAGCAACGGTAATTACCTGTCAAATATAAAAAGTAAATATAAATCAAATCATATATATCTGACTTGATTTAAATTATTGAGCTCACTTAGCAATTACCAACATTCATTACAGAAGGAATTCATTTGATTGCTGATTCATTAACAACAGAAATCTATTTTTATTGATTAGTGAGCATGAAGAGAAAATTGACATTTATTGATATTTACTGATAAAAGTTGTAAATGCTGTCATTATTTAAAGAGTGTCTACTTGCTGTAGGTTCCAAGTGGTGGACTAAATAGGCTGGAACACGTGAAGGTGGTTTGTCCAGTTAAGACCAAAGTGGACGTCAAGTTGTTTCTAAGGCCTGCTTCAATATGTGTGACCTGAACCGTCTCAATGGTGAAGTTTGCTGGTGCAGATTTGTAGTGTATAGATAAAGGATGGATGATAAGACAGATCCTCAATCTAAGCCCCTGTATTTCAGAAACCAACTCAAAGCGATGCAGCAAACTTGTAAAAATGCAATGGAGCATGATGCATCAGACATAACAAAAAGCCACTGAGCTGGTCTGTCTGCTTATCACTGTAGAGCAGATGAAGAGATAGCACCTTACCTGCTCAAACAGCTGATGTTGAGCTAAATATCCTATGGGGTTCCCTTCCTCCTGCAGAAAGTACCAAAAAAATCAGCGATTAATATCAACTATGGATTTATTTAGCACCTTCAATACTCAAAACAATTAAAGGCACCAAGACAAATAATTAAAGTATTGTTGAGCACCATACAGTATGATACTAAGCCACTCAAGCAGAGATTAGGGTAAATGACCAAAAACTTTGTCAAACTGATGGGTTTTACCTAGAGGGAAATGCAGATGGATGGAGAGGTCTTGGAAAGTAATCTGAGACCTAGGCAGCTGCCAACTGGGGAAAGAGATTAAAGGAGGGAATGAATATATTAGGATTAGAATAGCGTAGGCAAATCAGAGGGTACAGGATTACAACAGATAAAGATAGGGAGTAGGAGGTCTATGGAAAGATTGCCAAAGATGCAAATTTACTATACACAAACAAGCACAAAAGGAATGGGCTTTAAAACTAAGTTCGGTCTAGGGTATGTGGAGCAGCATTTTTGATGAGCTTGTTTATGATGAAGACTACCCAGCAATCCACAGAAATTTGTCAAATCTAGACTGAGGAAATGAAGGCTGCCACTACAGATGAAGTGAGAGCTGGAGTCGGACAACTGAATAGGGACCAAAGTGTAATGCTCACAGGAGATATTAAGTCCAAAATTCGACTCAAGTACAACGGTAGGGTTGTAAGTAGATTAGTTCAGCTTCAGATAGTTGGTAGGGAGTGGAGTGGAACTTTTTATTTCAAAAAGGCATTAAGGGAGTCAAGAGATATGGGCTTAGTGCATAAAAGTGAGGCTAAGGCAAAAGATCAGCTGTGATCTCATTGAATGACAGAGAAGGCATAAAGAACTGGAAGACCTACTCTTGCTTCTATTCCTTGGTTACAGTTCTTTGCTATTAGAACGGCAGCGTCAAACAAACAGCAGAGAAGGAGAGGATGTAAAGGATAAGG
Organism: Mobula hypostoma; assembly: GCF_963921235.1. Lineage (NCBI taxonomy): Eukaryota > Metazoa > Chordata > Chondrichthyes > Myliobatiformes > Myliobatidae > Mobula > Mobula hypostoma. The sequence goes on along the minus strand of NC_086105.1, from coordinate 98,518,167 downwards.
TGCAAAGGTAAGAAGCATAGCTAAGACCAGAAGTGAAGAATTGTAGCCCGAGAGACAGTGAAAGAGTAGTTCAGTAATAATTTCTGCAGCATAGAACTGTCTAGTACCATTACTGGTGTCTGATGATTCAGGAAAGAAGCTCTCAAGCTGCCCTTTGAAATCTCCCAATGGTGTCCTGTCAAGTCATGAGTTAATCAAGAACACTGTGCTTGCTCTATTAAGGATGTTCCACAATGGTTGCTGTCTGCAGCCTGGAGCTACAATTTATCTCAGTAAAGTTTGGACCTTATTTTCAATGATGATTGAAATCTTTAGGTGTGTTTCTGATGCTGGTAAATATCAGGTTATGAACATGTATCATAACGCAAATTGATCAGTTCAATTTCACAGTTTTATTGGGAAATAATCACTAACACATAAGACTCAGTTACGGATTACCTAGCAATAAAAACAATCAATGCTACATGATCTCATCTATGGGCAGTTATGTCAGTTTGTAGCAAACAAATACAGGAGTCCACAACTTCTGAACTCTTTCCGAGGACAGCCCATTTTTGCACAAGAAGCGATCATTTCCAGGTGTAGAATAAATGATTGGTGACATACACCATTTACTGGATTTGAAAATAAATTATATTGAGAATTCAGTGGATGGAATAAATGCTGATGCCAAGAACGAACCTGATGCAATATATACTTGTCAATGAATTCACCCACAGTCATCAGAGTCTGGGACCATTCGTCATCTGTGTAGCGGGAGCCCAGTTCTACGGGGACAGTGCGACAGCCTGCAATCTCATGGATATATTCCACGCTGTAGAGAATACATAAATTAATTTGTAAAACTCAGGAGCACTTGCTTTAGAAATAATATGAAGCAGTTACTATATCAACTTCAATACCCAGGATCATTTAACAGGGTTCATTACCTATAGAGCAAGTACAAAGATAGATAAAGAGTACAACTCCTTTAACATCATCATTTTAAACACTGCCAAGAGAGGTACAGCATGATTTAGATACAGAGTACATCTCTGTTACTACAGTCTTGTTAGTTGTGCAACAGGAAATAGTTGCATCCATTTGAAGTAACACAGGAACCTTTATTTGGTCTGAGAGGTGGGACAGCTATTTTCACTGAAACCCCGAGTCAAGCAGATCATTTTGGTCCTGAAAGTCATGTTCAATATCTAACACAAGGTGCCAGGTAGCCTCTGTTTCACTGACTGTGAACCCAGTAACTGAGCAATCTAGTCCAAGATCAGGGGAGTACGGCTCATTGCACTGTTGTTTTACTTGGATTGCAAGGGCCTGAATACGGATGGCAGAAGTAAAATGACTGGGCTGCTTTCACCATGATGCATGGCATCATTACAGCATAAGATTACTGCAGATAGGGTAATTATTGTTCATTAATCAAACTCCCACCCAGACAGGCTCACAATGGCACAGAGCACATAACTTACTGAAAAATGTCTTTTATATCTTAATACTGGTACCGAATACTATATTCTTGTAATAAAAATCACAGATTACTCATCAGAATTCACAAGCAGAACGAACATACTGTGCATTTATCCAACGTCTAGTGGATGGAAAAAGACACTGCCAATAACAGTCACACTGTACCTACCTCCATTTGCTGTCCCTTACAGCAGGCCAATGATCTACAATGCCCTGCAGTATGACAGGTTTATGGGGAACGAGATACTGAGCTCTGAAATGTTCCAGTGAAGGACAATGGATCCTTGGAACTTCCATTCCAGCTTGGATCTCCTTTATGCAAGGAACAGCAACCTGCAGCCTCTGGAATTACAACATCAGATAAATGTTTCACTCCCAGTATTCAGGCCTTTACCTCTTCCACCTAAACCTTCCCAGCTTCTTACTTCATTTCCCCTCCCCCAACAACCCACCTTTCGCCTCACCTGGTCTCACCTATTCCCGCTAGCTGTATTCCTCCCCCTCCCCTACCTTCTTATTCTGGCTTCTTCCCCCTTCCTTTCCAGTACTGAAGGGTTGTGGCCCGAAATGTCTACCTCTCCACAGATTCCCCTCCATAGATGCTGCCTGAGGCTTGAGTTCCTCCGGCATTTTGTATGTGTTGCTTTGGATTTCCAGCATTTGCAGAATTACTTATATGAATGTTTCACAGAAGTTGCAACCTGTTATTGCATAATTAAATATCTCAGGGTTCTTCACTCAAATTCTTCCTTGTTTATCCAAACTAAGCTAACAAGTGGTTAAGATTACAATGCACTCTGGATTTCTTGCCCCACAGATGTGCAACAAACGGAAAGAAAAGGTTTATCTGGTTTGCCTTCTACCAGCCTGGCAGTCAAAGATCAGAGTTGTTGAGCAACTTATGTTAATTTTCAAGCATTTCTCCTGTTCCTATGGTACACACCACCTTCCCTTCCTGGGGATACCAACTCCTTCCAGGGAGACTGGTTTTTTTCTGAACTCCTACAACAACTTTGCTCTTGTCATGGTGGAGCTTCAGGTTGTTCCTCCAGAGTGGGGATGAACCGATACCAATCAATCAGTAACGGATGCAACAGGCCCAGCAGCCTGCCCAGAGCACACTCGGGGATGTACACTACTGGCATCAGGCAGCACCAGAGGACTGGCTGTATGCGCCTCAAACGGGTCCAGAGGAGTCGTTTGGCCAAGTGAAACCTTTCCTGAAGTTCGAATCAAATTCAAGCAGCAGAAAAAGGACAACAGATAAAACAGTACAGATAGAGGTGGAAGAGTACAACAGAAGGGCAGGAAGAGTGAAGGGAGGGGGAAGCAGAGTGGGAGGGGTACAGGAGAATACGTAGGGGTCAAAGTGGGAAGGGGAGGATGTGGGGTGGGGTGAACTTAGAAATTTACAGCACATTACAGGCCCTTCGGCCCACAATGTTGAGCCAACCATGTAACTGCCTAGAATTTCCCTAGTTCATAGCCCTCTATTTTTCCAAGCTCCATATACCCATCCAAGAGGCTCTCAAAAGACCCCATTGTATCCACCTCCACCAGCATTCCATATCTCATCCGGTCCTGGTGACTTATCTAACTTAATGCTTTTCAAAAGCTCCAGCACATCCTCTTTCTTAATGTCTACATGCTCAAGCGTTTCAGTCCACTGTAAGTCATCCCCACAACGGCCTAGGTCTTTTCCCCTGGTAAATACTACAGTAAAGTATTCATTAAGTACCTCCGCTACCTCCTCCAGCTCCATGCACGTTTCCACTCTCGCTCCTGATTGGTCCTATTCTCATACGGCTCATCCTCTTGCTCCTCACATACTTGTAGAATGCCTTGGGGTTTTCCTTAATCCTGCTCACCAAGGCCTTCTCATGGCCCCTTTGCTCTCCATTCCTAAGCTCCTTCCTAGTAACCTTGTAATTTTCAAGAGCTCTAGCAGTACCTACATTCTTAAACCTTTTGTAAGCTTTTCTTTTCTTCTTAAATAGATTTTCTACATACTTTGTATACCATTGTACTTTATCCCTACCATCCTTTCCCTGCCTCAATGGAACATACCGATGCAGAACTCCATGCAAAGGTTCCCTGAACATTTGCCACATTTCTGCTGTGCACTTCCCTGAGAACATCTGCTCCCAAGTTCCTGCCTAATAGCATCATATTCCCCCCTACCCCAATTAAATGTTTTCCCAAATTGCCTGCTCCTATCCCTCTCTAGCACTATGGTGAAGGAGAGAGAGTTGTGGTTACTACCTTCAAAATGCTCTCCCACCTAGAGATCTGACACCTGACCAGATTCATTTCCCAATACCAGATCAAGTACAACCTCTCTTCTAGAAACATAGAAACATAGAAAATAGGTGCAGGAGTAGGCTATTCGGCCCTTCGAGCCTGCACCGCCATTTATTATGATCATGGCTGATCATCCAACTCAGAACCCAGCCTTCCCTCCATACCCCCTGACCCCTGTAGCCACAAGGGCCATATCTAACTCCCTCTTAAACATAGCCAATGAACTGGCCTCAACAGTTTGCTGTGGCAGAGAATTCCACAAATTCACCACTCTCTGTGTGAAGAAGTTTTTCCTAATCTCGGTCCTAAAAGGCTTCCCCTCTATCCTCAAACTGTGACCCCTCGTTCTGGAACTCCCCAACATCGGGAACAATCTTCCCGCATCTAGCCTGTCCAATCCCTTTAGGATCTTATACGTTTCAATCAGATCCCCCCTCAATCTTCTAAATTCCAACGAGTACAAGCCCAGTTCATCCAGTCTTTCTTCATATGAAAGACCTGCCATCCCAGGAATCAATCTGGTGAACCTTCTTTGTACTCCCTCTATGGCAAAGATGTCTTTCCTCAGATTAGGGGACCAAAACTGCACACAATACTCCAGGTGTGGTCTCACCAAGGCCTTGTACAACTGCAGTAGTACCTCCCTGCTCCTGTACTCGAATCCTCTCGCTATAAATGCCAGCATACCGTTCGCCTTTTTCACCGCCTGCTGTACCTGCATGCCCACTTTCAATGACTGGTGTATAATGACACCCAGGTCTCGTTGCACCTCCCCTTTTCCTAATCGGCCACCATTCAGATAATAATCTGTTTTCCTACTTTTGCCACCAAAGTGGATAACTTCACATTTATCCACATTAAATTGCATCTGCCATGAGTTTGCCCACTCACCCAACCTATCCAAGTCACCCTGCATCCTCTTAGCATCCTCCTCACTGCTAACACTGCCACCCAGCTTCGTGTCATCTGCAAACTTGGAGATGCTGCATTTAATTCCCTCATCCAAGTCATTAATATATATTGTAAACAACTGGGGTCCCAGCACTGAGCCTTGGGGTACTCCACTAGTCACCGCCTGCCATTCTGAAAAGGTCCCGTTTATTCCCACTCTTTGCTTCCTGTCTGCTAACCAATTCTCCACCCACACCAATACCTTACCCCCAATACCGTGTGCTTTAAGTTTGCACACTAATCTCCTGTGTGGGACCTTGTCAAAAGCCTTTTGAAAATCCAAATATACCACATCCACTGGTTCTCCCCTATCCACTCTACTAGTTACATCCTCAAAAAATTCTATGAGATTCGTCAGACATGATTTTCCTTTCACAAATCCATGCTGACTTTGTCCGATCATTTCACCGCTTTCCAAATGTGCTGTTATCACATCCTTGATAACTGACTCCAGCAGTTTCCCCACCACCGACGTTAGGCTAACCGGCCTATAATTCCCCGGTTTCTCTCTCCCTCCTTTTTTAAAAAGTGGGGTTACATTAGCCACCCTCCAATCCTCAGGAACTAGTCCAGAATCTAACGAGTTTTGAAAAATTATCACTAATGCATCCACTATTTCTTGGGCTACTTCCTTAAGCACTCTAGGATGCAGACCATCTGGCCCTGGGGATTTATCTGCCTTCAATCCCTTCAATTTACCTAACACCACTTCCCTACTAACATGTATTTCACTCAGTTCCTCCATCTCACTGGACCCTCTGTCCCTTACTATTTCTGGAAGATTATTTATGTCCTCCTTAGTGAAGACAGAACCAAAGTAATTATTCAGTTGGTCTGCCATGTCCTTGCTCCCCATAATCAATTCACCTGTTTCTGTCTGCAGGGGACCTACATTTGTCTTTACCAGTCTTTTCCTTTTTACATATCTATAAAAGCTTTTACAGTCCGTTTTTATGTTCTCTGCCAGTTTTCTCTCAAAATCTTTTTTCTCCCTTCCTAATTAAGCCCTTTGTCCTCCTCTGCTGAACTCTGAATTTCTCCCAGTCCTCAGGTGAGCCACTTTCTCTGGCTAATTTGTATGCTACTTCTTTGGTATTGATACTATCCCTAATTTCTCTTGTCAGCCACGGGTGCACTACCTTCCTTGATTTATTCTTTTGCCAAACTGGGATGAACAATTGTTGTAGTTCATCCATGCAACCTTCTAGTTGGCTTTTCTACGTATTGTGTCAGGAAACCTTCCTGAACACACCAAACAAGCTCCACCCCATCTAAACCCCTTGCAATAAGGAGATGCCAATCAATATCAGTAAAGTTAAAATCTCCCATCACAACAACCCTATTATTATTGCACCGTTCCGGAATCACAACCCTATTATTATTGAAGAGCTGAAGGAAGTGATTTTGGGGCTGTGAAGTAACAGGCTAAGGTGGGTAAGGCAGGGCCAAGGAGGCAGCAGTGGGCAAGGCTCAGCGTGTGAGCCTGCGCATGTGCATGCTTATGAAAGTGTGTGGGAGAGTGAGACAGAGTGAGAGAGACAGACAGAGCCAGAGAGTGACAGAAAGTGAGACTGAAAGAGAGAGAGTGACAGAGAGAAAGTGAGACAGAGAGAAAGTGAGACAGAGAGAGAGAGAGAGAGAGAGAGAGAGAGAGAGAGGGAGAGACCCTGAGACTTTATGTACATGCCTGTGTGTGCATGCACATATTACAATTCATGCAGGTGTCTGGAGCATCACTGCCACTGGACCAAGGTCACTCTGGTCAAATCCACACAATAGCTGATTGCTATTGCACAACAGCTATCCCATGTTCGAAGAAATTGGCACCTCTATTCCCCTGGGAACACTGGGGTCTGGAATGCCAGGCCATGAATATCACTCATTATCAAAGCAAACAAGCTCTGATGCTCTCATGTTAACATCACCACCCTGACTGAGACACAATAGGCCAGAGATGGCTAGCTCATGGATCATGGCAGAGAGCACCAAAACCAGAATTCAGCTGGTCAAAGGAGCACATCTGGAAGGGTAATCTGTAGGAGGAAAACTGTTCAAGTGGTGGGTTTCAGTGTCAAGGGCAAACCACTCTCTCTGGTAGCTAAACAACTTCCTCTGTAGGATGAGTGACCTCTGGTAACTTTCCAGGTCACAGCAATGCAGAATGAGCATGCTACAGTTAGCAGCCCACATGACCCAGCCCTGGAAGTGATGGATGAGACAAGGCAGGACTTCCATCCAAATGGATGGATGGATGGCATGTTATCTCCTGAAGGAAGGCAAATATTCCCCAGAGCTGCTGCAGAATAAGGGTTAGAAAGGAGTTAAAATCCTGGAGAGACATAACTGGGGAGGAGTACATCACAACTAATATCACACATTCAATTATCTCATCAAGCATGATAAAAATAGAGGGCTTTGACAATGCACATAGTAAGTGGCATGGAGTTCTGAACTTCTGCTTAGTGAGCTGATTTAATAAATGGAGGCACAGAAGGCAGGACATCTCACACCTATTGATTGAACACTACATCTGAACCCAGAGATAAGACAACCAAAGTAGAGTGGAGAGCGTCATCAGTGGGAGGAACCCGAGCTCTGGGTTCTGGAGCTGTAGCAAGAACAGAAGTCACTGGGGTCCATCCAAGTGCTTCATGGAGAGCACATTGCAGGACTTGTTCAATCTACATGTGTAGGCAGAGAGACTGGATGCAGACAAGTAGTCTAGGAGATCCAAAAGGCACCTTGCTGTCCCGGTATTAAATTCAGAGTTCTAAAGAGGAGAGGGTGATGAAGATATAGAGGGGAGGTGAAGAAAGGGTAAAATAGTAATAGAAGTAGTAGATTCTACAGTCAGAATGGTAGATAAGCATTTCTTCCGTTGCTGATGTGATCCCAGGCCCAAAGATGTGTAGAAGAGGCAGAGGTCAGGATCCATATCTATAATATTCACAATGAAGGTCTGCAGGCAGATTTTAAGGAGTTGGAAAAGATACAGGACCTCAAAGGCAGCAATCTCCAGATTACTCTCAGTGCCACATACCAGTGAGTATAGAAACAGGTGACTGAAGATATGGTGTACAAGGGAAGGTTTTAAATACTCAGGAAACTGTGATGTTCTGGAGAACATGAGGTAGATTGTTGGGTTGGGAGCAGTATCTATCTAGATTGGATTGCAAGTTGGGGAACATTTAAACTAGCTTGGCAGGGGAAATGGGAGCTGAGCATTGAATTATGAGGAAGAACCTTAATATCATACTCGGCATAAAAAGGTATAGAGAGTAGAGAATTTCTAAATTGCATTCAGAAGAACTTGATTGCAGCAAGGACGTAACAAGCCCAAGAGAAGTGGTACAGTTCTGGATTTGGATCGAGTACATGAAGCTGGACAGGTAGGAGTACGAATGGGACTGCATTTTTGTGGTGGACTTAGCTTGAATATGGAAAAGGACAGGATAAAAGAGTAAAAGGTTCTCAAGTGAGGAAAGGCCCAGCTTATTAGACTGAAACAATTTCATACAAGTGGTCTGGAGATTATCTTGGGAAGTAAATTAGTCTAAGAGCAAGGAAAATGGAAGAGACTCTATCATAAAAGAGGCTCAAGGGTTTCAGGGTGAATGTGCCCACAAAGGAAAGGAGTGAGAATGTCAAATCGAGAACACTACAGATACAAAAAAGATAAAAAGATCAGGCAAACAAAAAATTGAGGGTAACATAAGACACAGTATGCAGATATCCTAGAGGAGGACAGTAAGTCCAAAAGCCAGAGATATACAGCATTGAAACAAGTTCTGTAGCCCATCAATTCTACACTGGCCATTAAACATCCACTTACACTAATCCTACGATTCCTATATTTTATTTGCTCCGTATTTCTATCAACCATCTCCTTAACGCACATTCTATCACACAGAGGGACAATTTACAGCAGTCAATGAATCTAGAGTTATAGAGTCATATACAGCACAGAAACAGGCCCTTCCGACCATCTAGTCTGTCCATGTCAAACCAAATACTCATATATCCGGTCCTTTAGAATGCCTTCCAATAACTTACCCACTACTAATATCAGGTTCACTGGCCTATAATTTCCTGGTTTATATTTAAGAGTCTTTCTTAAAGAGCAGAACAATATTAGCAACCCTTAATCCTCTGGTACCTCACCTGTCACTAAGGATGATTTAAATATCTCTGCTAGGGTCCCTGCAATTTCTGCATTTGCCTCCTAGAGGGTCCAGGGCAACACCTTGTTAAGCCCTGGGGATTTATCCACCCTAATTTGCCTCAAGACAGCAACCACCTCCTCCTCTACAATCTGTATCGGGTCCATGACCTCAATGTTGCTTTTCCTCACTTCTAGAGACTTGTGCCCATCTCCTGAGTAAATACAGATGCAAAAAATCCATGTAAGATCCCCCCCCATCTCTCCTGCCTCCACACATAGATTGCCATTCTGATCTTCCTGAGGACCAATTTTGTTTCTTGCAATCCTTTTGCTCTTAACATATCTGTAGAGCCCTTAGGATTCTCCTTCACCTTGTCTGCTAGGGCAACCTCATGCCTCTTTTAGCCTTCAAGGTTTCTTTCTTAAGTGTTCTCTAGCATTTTTTATACTCCATAAGTATTTAATTTGTTCCTACCTGCCTATACATGCTATGCACCTCCTTTTTTTCCTTAACCAGGGCCTCAATATCACTTAAAAACCAAGGTTCCCTAAACCTGTTATCTTTACTTTTAATTCTGACAGACACATAGAAGCTTCGTACTCTCAAAATTTCACTTTTGAAGGCCACACACTTACCAAGTAGGTCTTTGCCAGAAAATAGCCCAAACCCATCTACACTTTCCACATCCTTTCTGATACCATCAATATTGGCTTCTCTCCAATTTAGAATCTCAACCCACGGACCAGACATATTTACTTTTAAATTAATGGCATTGTGATCACGAGATACAAAGTGCTCTCCTACACGAACTTCTGACACCTGCCTTGTCTCATTCCTTAATAGCAGATCCCGTATCACACGCTCTCTTGTTGGGACTTCTATGTACTGATTAAGAAAACATTCCTGAACTCATTTGGTAAACTCTATCCTTTTGCAGTATGAGAATCCCAGTCAATATGTGGAAAGTTAAAATTATGTCACCCAGTCTCCTGCACCTTGGCTGTAACTACTTCTCTATAAGTCTTACCTATCACCTCCCTCAGCCTTCCGAATGATCTGGAGTTCATCCGGTTCCAGCTCCAACTCCTTAATGTGGAGTGTTAGAAGCTGCAGCTGGATGCACTTCTTGCAGATGAAGTCATCAAGGACACTGGAAGTCTCCCTGCCTTTCAACATCCCAGAAGGCAAATACTCAACTATCCTGCCTGGCATCCCTACTGTTCTAATTGAGCAAATAGAAAGAAGGAAAATAATAAAAAACTAGGGGAAAAACCTACCTACAGCTTTTTTGCCCTCTCTCACTCAACTCTCCTCACTGACGCCTTGAAGAGGTAAAGCCCCAAAATCCCCACTCTACCATTGTCCACTCCAACAATGGTCGCTCTACTTGCATCTGCCTTATTTTAATTTGCCAATCACTGACTGGCCGCTGGTCAAAACAGTAAACTACCGCAGATTGATGCCTTACGTACTCAACAGGCGAGCTTGAGTGAGCTACGTCTTCTTGCGCTACTGATCGCTGACTGGCCGCTGCTCAAAAAAAATACCACCTGCAGGTCTCTGGAACATGGGAGGCATGCGGAGTACCGAGAGGAAATTTACACGGTCACAGGGTGAATGCCCAAACTCCATGCAGACAGCACTGGAGATCAGAACTGAACCTACCTAGATCTCTGGCACTGTTAGGTTGCAGCTCTACTAGCTGCACCACTGTACTGTCAAGCGCAAAGGTGAAATTAAAAGGGAATCAAAGAACAGGTTTGATAAAAATGCCGGCAAGTAAAGGCAAAGATTTTTAATAATATGATAACTTAAAGAAAGCATAAGGCTTACTTGAGAATAATTAGGTAATCTGATGTGTGGAAGTTGATTTTAAGGCCAATGTTGTTACTGAATACTGTACAGTTATCTTCAAAGAGGGGAATTGATAGTTATGTTGCACTTAAAGTGAAATATTGAATGGGATAAATATAAGAAAAGAGTAAGTATTAAAGAAAATAGCATCTTTTGCTCCTAACCCTCTACATTATAAACAACCTCCTTTTAAATAACTGAAGCGGTATTGCAGCATAAAAGCCACGACCAACAGGCTCCATGACAGCTTCTTCCACCAGGCCATCAGACTGATGAACTCACGCTGAGTTGAGTGTAGTCTATATTACATTGACTGTTCTATTTATTATAAATTACTATAATTGCACATTGCACATTTAGATGGAGACGTAACGTAAAGATTTTTACTCCTCGTGTATGTGAAGGATGTAATAAATAAAGTCAATTCAATTCAATGTTCAATGATTCCATGAGGCACATTCTATGTCACAGTCTATGGATGCTACACCAGCTTCAGCAGTCACCACAGAACTGGAATGGAAGTCATGCTTAATCCCAAGAGACGTTTTGAGAGAAGGGAAGAGATGTTGTACCTCACCAATTGTGCTGTTGTGCTATTGACAAGTTAGAGCAATCAGCAGTTTTGAGCAGCAGAGGCAGTTGTGGGCAGTGGGATTAACTGGCTCTATACTCATTTGCTTCATCAATCTGCCAGCCAGGTGTTAGTAATTCAGAAGTTTAAGTATTGTAGATTCCATCAGCCTTGCTGTGATCTTCATGCCCAGTAGGTTCAGTTCTACAATGGCATAATATCTGCTATAAGGCTCAAGTGATGGTCATTATGATCTTTCCAAATTGAGTCACACAATCCACAACATCAAATTGGAGCTGGGCTCCTCCACAACTGCAAAGCTAAATCACAACATTTAACTCTTAATGTTTAGATACAGACTAGAAAGAGTCAACAGGTCAGGGTCTTTTCCTTGCCTTCCAACTACACAATACACACACCCTGGAGTCCAGAGAGAAACATCAAGTAAACATTATTTAACCTTAGGTGCAGAAACTGCTAGTAATGACTCAGGCAGCAAGTTGGCAGTTTCAGAGTTCCATTTCCCACAGCAACCATTATTTCACCCTTCTCATTGCTTTATAGCCAATTAGTGTTGAATTATGGGCAGTTGTGCCTTCAGTTTCTGGCAGGAGGAACTGGTATGAAACTACACTAAGCTCATCTACATTTGTAGCAGTCTTATCTGCCTCTAATCCATTCTTATTCTAAAGTACCGCTTACTCCATGTCTGCCAGCTACAACTAGTGTATGATCAGTTACACATTCCATTACCCCCACCCCATACTATTCTTTGCTTTCCACAAGGTCCACTTTCTTCTTCCTCATGCCTCAACAGCTACTCACATATAGTTCTCATATAGTAACCAGTAAGCTTTGAAACAGCCTACCTGCCTGTCTCGTTCCCTCAATCCAACGGGATTTAAAACGATCCACCCAAGTCTCCAGTTACCTTGTATTCTCTCTTCTTTCTTAACACTACACTAGTGTCTCATGTTACAGATATTAATAGTTCACCTGCATTTAATTGTGCTTCTTTGAGTTTGCCAGAGGAAGGTGTAAAGACAGGTACAATTATGACATTTGTGCAGGTTAAGTGGTAGAAATCTTTAGAGGCATGTGGCCCAAGTGTAAAGAAATGGGGCACACTCAGGCAACTTGGTTGGCACTTATTTGTCCTGGGTAATATACAGCATGAATGTTGAATTTTCCATGTTCAGGTAACTTGTTCTCCTCTTTCCTTCTGATCTACTTAGCTTGTCCTATGCACACCCAGCTCAACCATGCCCTGCTAGCCTCCTATCGCCCAGTTTCTTTCCCCTCCTCCACTACCCTGCCACCCAGTCACTCCTTCCACTGTTCCCATCTGCCCACCTCCTTTATTTGGTGCCATGCTCCACTTTGCTTTCCTATCAGATTCCATCATCTGCAGCCTTTTTATTGCCTCCACCCATCACCACTCAGCTTTTGTTGCCACCTCCACCCTTTTCTCTCTTGCCTGACTCCATCAGGCAATCACCCCTCCTTGTCTGGATTAACCCATTCTTTGCCAGCTCCTGCCCCACCCCTCCTCTGATCTCTTTATACTGAACATCTTCCCTCTCCTGCTTCAGTCCAGATGATGGGTCACGATCTGCAACATTGCCTATCAATTTCTCTCTATATACACTGCCTAATCCACTGTTCCCCCAGCAGTTTGTCTTTTTCTCCTATCCCTCTGTGTTGCAAATGGATAAAAATTAATCTGAAATGTCTGTTTAACAGCTCAGATTCTAAAAGTAACAGGAAAGCATCTGTATTAAGTGCACAAAGTATGAAGATATTACCTTTTGGCTTGAATTCTGATGAAATCCAACATCTTCTAAAGCCCTCTTCTTGGGATTATTGTGATTCTGAAGGACTTTAACCAGTCTGATGAGAATGTTGTCCAATATGGCCATCCCCATCAACAATCCCTTGTCACAAGTTTTGATTGCTTCTCTAACTGCTGACTCCTTTTTGCACAGACACACAGCCTTAAAGAGACAGCCATGTGAAAAGACTCTCCGCCACTCTTTATCCACATCCCTCCAAGTTCCAATGTTGAGCTTTTCCCAGGAGAAGTCTATGATGGTCTGACTGAGCTGCAAACATTTGGCAATATCCTGGCCTTCATAAAGTAATGCTGCAGTCTGCTTTAATAAGAAAACAAGGCTCTCGTTCACTATTTTGTTGAATTCCAAATGTATATCCTCTAACTTGGGTGGCAAAACAGCAATTGCTTCAGCCCAGAGGGAGGACATCTCCCGATGACGTTCTCCGGAGACGTAGACTTGATGAAAAAATGCCTAACTGTTTTTAACTTGGGAGTTGATTAAACTTGCAAATGATTTCTCCACTGCCAAACTACTGCTGGAGAGGTAGACTGAAATTGAGTAATTTGTTAAGGCAGAATCATGTTAAGTATATGGAGACTTGTCATGGTCTTCACTTGCTTATCGGATGCAAACTATGGATGTTTCTAAACAAATCAGAACAAAATTTGTAATTACTTTTCTAATAAAATGGTACTAACAACAATAATCTCCATTTATATAATACCTTTAATGTCACAGACTACCCCAAAGCATTTCACAGGAGTTCTTTCAAACAAAAAAAAGCAACTTCAACCCATATACAAATGCAGAACATATGGAAAGTTTTGTCAAACAGATTAGTTCTTAGGTGTAGACAGCCAATGGGTTTAAGGAAGGAAGCATATTCCTGAATGCTATGGGCAGTTGCTAATATTTAGAGATACACAAGGGTTCAGAAATGATGGAATTGGGTATCATTGAAATAGATATCATTGTGGACTATAAAATTGGAGGAGATTGCAAAAACAGGTTAAAGGAGGGTCCAAAGGTCAGAGAATCGGGACACATTGTCAAAAGCAGAGGAATGGTGTGTGGATGGATGTGGTCAAAGTTACAACATGGCAGCAAATTAACAATGGGTTACAGAGAGTTGAGGAGGGAATGTCAGACAGGGGTATGCTTCAACTGCTGAGTCGAAGGATTGGAGGAATTCAGTGGCAGAGTTTCAGTTGGATAATGTCTAAGAGGTGGAAATAGGTGGCATTGGTAATAACACAGATATAAGATCTAAAAATTAAGCCTGTCAAATGTGATAGCAAGGCTGCAATCAGCCTGGTTTAGTTTCCAACAGTTATCAGGAAGCACAACATGTAGAGAAATTGCAAAACCAGCAAGTAAACAGCTGCATCTGGAATTCTGTTATACCCCTCAATGTCGGCATATTTGGAAACTGATGTCATAGCCCACACAAAGCAGCCGAAGTGCTGTATGAACATAAGAAACAAGCAAGGGCCAACAATGGGAACACTAGATGAAAAGGTATGAGAACAGAGAGGCACTATTGTGGAGCTTTTGACAATCGAATGGAACCTGGTAAATGCAATGAGTGCTGAAATAGGTCATGAATGATAGGGAGAGCAAAATTATGTGGTATACCATTTCTGATCTTCATCAGATTTACTTTAGTTCTCTGCCGGTGTTCAAGGTAAGATGCAGTCTGATTTGAGAGAATGCAGCATGTTCAAAGGAGAAAATGATAGCTACGGAAACCTCACAGAGATGATACGAATGTCCTTGCTTCTTTCTCAAATTAAATATTTCTGCTTTCTTTCCTCTTTTCCAGAAGATCCTTCCACCAAAGTCACACATGACTCAGCACAGCATCATTCTTTAAAGGAGTTCTCAGTAGTGTCAGTTCATTCATTGTTGGGATTATTGATGTATTCTTCTGTTATGGTTTCAGCATTTCATTGTCGATATTCATAAGGGACACTTATCCACATAATATTTAATGCAACTTCTGACTGACATCTTAAATACCTAATTTCTTCGATGGACTTTCCAATTCCTGTTGCATAGGATAAATGGATTGGAGTAAAAAGCAAAACCTCCTTCTACCTATTGCCTTCTTTTTCCCTTTCAGGATTGTAACTGGTTTCTCACCATCTTGCTCTCCCTCTCTCTCTGCACTAAGGTGCTGATCTTGGCAGCTGCACTGAGATTTGGGAGTAGTGGCATGTTGATTAGTCTCTAATGGATAGAGATTGACCTACGAGCTATGACCCACTGGTGACAGCAGGAATATTGCTGATATACCAATTTGCACTAATTCAATTGATGGGCAGTTGAGACTAATTTGATTACATTATATAGCAACCTGAGAGAAAGACGTGCCCGAACCATTTCCTGCACTGCGACATACCAGGTGACTCACAGCAGAATTTCCATTTTATCATCTGTTCACATGTAATCCTCACTATCTCCAAACAAATGTAAAAATAAAAACACAGGAGATTCTGCAGGTGCTGGAGATCCAGAGGACATATACAAAATGCTGGAAGAACTCAGCAGGTCAGACCAGCATCTTTGGAAATGAATAAACAGTTAATGTCTCGGGTCGAGGACCTCCGTCAGGACTGAAAAGAATGGGGGAATAAGCCAGAGTAAGAAGGTAGGGAAGGGGTTAAATTAAGAAGCTGGGGAGGTGATAGATGGAAAAGGCAAAAGGTAGATGTAAAAATAAAAGACAGCTATGATGCCCCTGCAAGCTAAACTAACAAAAATTATAATCAATTCAGTTTGCAAATCCAATAGTCTATGTCAAGCATGCCAGGGACGTTAGCTCCACTCCCTTACCACCACATGAAAGGTCAAATGGAGCCTCAGAGATCTCATTTGAAAGACAGCATTACCAACAATGCAGCACTCCCACAGAAGAATGGACATAGATTAAATGCTCAAGACTCAAAATTGGGGTTTAAACAACACTCTTCTGACTATGAGTTAGGAATCTTGCTCACTGAGAGACTATTAAAATCTATAGCTGGCTGTAAAGTACTGCAAACCAATTTACATCATTGGTAAAGGCGGCACTCCTGGGAAAGCACCGAGAGTATCTGGCATTGGGAATTTTTATCTTCAAAAATATGGCCAATCACTCATTGTGTTGAAACCATTTTTCTCATTAACGATGTAATTTGATTCTGCCACACATTTCACTGTTGTTTACTCATTAAACATTTCAAAGTGCAATGGTAACCAGTCTGAGTTACTGTTAAAGTGAGGACAAATTCACTCATTATATCAAACAGCATCAAAATGAATATCCATAATGCATGCTAAAATAAGGGAGTACTGTATTTGTCAATGTAGAGCAGACAGTGAGTTTGTAAATCTGGCGAGAGCAAAAGCATGTTGGAAATGCTGAGAGTGGAGTGCTATGGGAGGGTTGTGGGACACATGGCAGAGAAGGAATGCCAGGGCAGGAAGGAGGTTTGGTACGGGTACAGACACACCCTACTCTGATACACCAAGCAAGGCCATTTGTTTCCAAACAATTGGTTTGTTGATCATTGCAGAATGTCTCTCTGGTGCTTCCCGTTCCCTCCACTCGCTCTCCCCTTTTCCCAACCATGATTCCCTTTTCCTGTCCCCTTCCCACACTCAGTACACAATCGAGACCCATATCAGAATCAGGTTTATCATCACTCACATACGTCATAAAATTTTATATTTTCTTTGGCAGCAGTACAGTGCAATACATAAAATTACTACAGTACTGTGCAAATATCTTAGGCACCCTAGTTATGTGTGGTTTTAGAGTACAGACTACTGATAGAACAGATTATGACTTTTCTGAGGGACTTGGAAATAAGATCTGAAGTGCATTTGAAAGCACGGTATTAAAATCGTACAATTAAGCCACTCCTCGCAGCCATCCCTGTACATTGAAGAAAGTGCACCTGAGATAATTTGAAATTCCGATACATCAAATAGAAGCTTCCAGGACAAGAGTTGGATGGGTGGAGGGCACTCCCTATTCATAGTATGATATATGGGATTCTGCTCCTAACTCTTTCGTTGTCTATAAACCATGAAAGCACTAACAAACCCATAACAGTGGAAACAGTTCCCTTTACAGCAATTAGGATTATGAAGCAATGCAGCAAATCTCTACCATTAAGCAACATATTACCTAACTACATCATAAAACTGGCTTCTGAAAAGTTAATGGAATAATTACAGGGGTAATAATGTGTGTCTTGGGAACAAGGCCTCTTTCTGCACAGTCCCTCATACCGAGACACTGCACGATGGTGTCGGCAGGCTGCCTTCTTATTTAACAGGGGCTGTGTTAAAGTTGATGCCATCTCAACTTAATACCAAGTGAATCTGAATCCATAGAGCACAACAGGCAGCAACTCAGGCTTAGATCTGCACTAAGGTTAGCTGTGGAGGTGCATTAGGAGGATGGGGTTAACTCTTGGGGTTGGCACAGCCGAGCAAGAGAACTAGTTAATACCAGGTTCACGTTGAACTGAATCAGAGTGTGCATCAGGCTGACAGAGTGATGCTGAAGAACTAGCATGTAACTAGACCCTAATTAGCACAAAAAAGTCACCATATAAATAATACAAAACTGGCTTGTCAAGTGAGCTGAGAATTTGTTGTATCTATTTCTTTTCGTGAGTGGACTGTTAATGTCTACATTTGTTTGCCTACCTTGCATGACACTTCCAATTGCAATGCAGGATAAGCAGATGTTCTTCTCCGTATGTTCCTAGTGTATTCTAATAAGTTTGACCTTCTCTTGATTTGAGTGCTTCATTTATTCTGCAACTTGCAACATGCTCAAGATTGCAATCATTTAATCAAACGGCACTTGCTTAAAATTAAACATTCAGGATGCAGAGTACAGGGAGAGGTAGTTGTTTAAAGAAATGCAAAATGCTGGAAGAACTTAGTAGGCCAGGCAGCATCTATGGAAAAGGTTACAGTTGATGATTCAGGCCAAGACCCTTCAGCATGACTGGGTCTTGGCCTGAAATGTCAACTGTGCTTTTTTTCTACAGATATAGCCAGGCCTGCTGAGTTCCTCCAGCATTTTGTATGTGTTGCTTGTATTCCCAGCATTTGCAGACTTTCTTTGGTTTGTCTATAAAGAAATACCCTACTTAACTGGGCAATATTGTGTTGATCAGAATTTGGGACTTTTACTTCCTGTCTAAATCCCTGATGTTTCCACTCCCCAAAGTCAATGCTGTGACTGAAAAGCTAAATAGTTTGCTGCCTGGGAAAATGTATCGGCTTCCTAATGAAAACCCTTCTGCTTACTCAACCTACCAGGAAAGTGCTGAGAGATAAGGAGGTGGGAGTTCAGGGTGCTACAGGTGCTTGACACCATCAGATAACTTGTCGAAGTGGCCTCTAACAGAAGGAAGCCTTAAATGGACCTTCTTCTCAGTGTTCATATGCATGTGCTTCAGTAGTTGGAAGGAATAAATATCATTATTTTCTCTCTGCCTGTCCAATGTTCTGCAGGAAATGTTCAATATCAAGATAACTTTGTACAGTCAGAAGTGAAGTCAAACCTTTACTGGTCAGAATTCTTACCCTCATACCGC